>NC_043706.1:16771393-17017598 GCF_006229205.1 Suricata suricatta | reverse complement strand
GGCGGGCGCCCCCCGGGGAAGATGAAGGCGGAGGGGGGCGACCACTCCATGATCAACCTGTCGGTGCAGCAGGTCCTGAGCCTCTGGGCCCACGGGACGGTGCTGAGGAACCTCACGGGTAATTGATGCGCCCGGGGTGGGGACGGGGATGCGGTGCCGCCCCCTGCCACCTTTCTCCCAAGCGAGGAGGGGCCGCGCTCCAGACGCCCCACCCCCGTGCGCGCCCCGCTTTCCGGCTCGCGGCCCCAGATCCCAGCCAGGAAGGTGTTAACTGGGTGCACTTTGCGCCGGTCCCCGGGGCGCAAACGAGGGTCCCGATCGCGAACTGAGAGTCCCCGACCCTCGCCTCCTGCCCGGCTCGGGGAGGGCTCCCGAAGGCGCTGCCTAGTGTAGTACGCGCGGAATAGCGTTAGTGCCGAGACTCGGGCACAGTTGGCGTGGATTTCCCACTTCCCCCCTCCACACGCGCGCACACACACACAGACGCACACACCCCGCTTCTTGCTGCTTAGATCTGTTTCTTTCTGACTATTCTCAGACCGGATGCAGGGCTTAAATTCTGTGTTTCACAACGATCAGTTTGCTTCACCTGTTAAATTTTTGTTGCTGCCGATGACTAATGAAGTAAGGTATAGGGGGCCAGGGACTGGGCTAAGGTCTAGTGCTTTCTAAGTATTTTAGCTCTGATCATATTATCTTCTGCCTCCTATTTCTTATTTCCTTTTGTCTGTGTCTCTCGCTCTGGCCTCAAGCTGCGGCTTCTGTGATATTTGATAATTTATTAATTAGTTTTTTTTTTTTTTTTGTATTTCCCTTCATTCGTCAAGGCTGTCAGGAGGGAATTGGGCTTAACTACGTTATAATAATGAACCTAAGTTATAGTTGCAAAAGTGAGCAGTAATGCTCATATATTTTTATCGCATCTGTAGATTTGCTTTGTGAAGAAACTTCCAGGTTTGTTAATGTGGAGATCCTTTATACTCTGAGTTGTGAATTTTAAAAATACCTTTTAAAGATGAGTGTTTACAAGAAGGAGATTCGGTTGCAATTTGGTGACTCCTCAGTTTCCTGCTTCTCAGAGAAAAAACTTAGAAACATACTTAGGATTTAATTCTTGAAAACGTATAAGGCTAATTTTGGTAGAACATATTTTAAAGTGCCTTATGTCAAACTGGTAAAGAATGTGGAAAGTATTTTACAAACATAACCTGTCCTGATAGGATACATACACATGTGTCAACTATATATATTATATTGTATATGTATATTTTTCAGATATTTGTAGAGAAAATTTTCATGGCATTTTATACCACAGATTTTCTTGGACAACGATTTTCTTGACACTGGTTTTCTTGAATGTGGCAAGTAGGAAATTAACATCGATTCTGGATTGATTCATGGTGTCCACTTTTAATCTGTGGTCAGTTACCTTGGAGCAAATGGATCGTTGAGGGTCAGGAATATGTTTTTGTATATAAAAAAAATGCCATTGACATGAAGACTATTTCATGTTTCAGTTGAATTTCGAGATAGCTTATATTACCTTACTTCTGGCTTTGCTTGTATTTATCAACTGTTCATACCTCAAATGTTGTATTGATAGTGTTTGTAGGAGTGAAGTGAAAAGTAAGAACTTAAGAATATCTGTTTGTATATGTTAAGGACTGGCTTAGCTTATCATTTATTTAGAGAAAATGACTTTGGGGAGCCATAGAGTAGTGTAAATGTAACCTACCACTTGGCCAGATGTAACAGTATTTTTAAGTGTTTAATAGGATTCCGATCATTATAGTGGCATTGAGTCCTACAAGTCACCCATAAGGTTGGTAAGCAGTTTCCACCCAGGATTCACTCTCATTATCTCCTAATACAATCTTAATAATCATCAGTGGCTCATCAGACTTTGCCATTTCATAAAGGATGTGCTGAGCATCCAAACTAGTTCCTCAGGTCGGGCTGAGGAATATGGGGACCTCTTCTGGGTCCAGGAAATGATGAGTCTGAATATGCAAAATCCTGTTTGTCAGGGTAAAAATGGCGGAAGACCTAGATTAGAAGTCTGTTTTGCCAGCAGGTGAGTAACCATGTGTTAGGAACCACTTCACTTCGAAAAAAGTGGATTCTGGAAGTGGTAATCTTGTGATGTGGTTCATTGTGGCCTTTTCATGCTGGTGGCTTTTGTGATCCCTTAGTGTAGCTTCGTCATTAGTCAAGAGATGCTCCCTACAGTGCCATGTAGTATCTGGTCTATTGAAAACAAATACATATCCTAAAACAAGACAGCCACCACTTAGTGAGTGCCTGCTGTATATCGTCTATCATATATATATGTGTGTGTCACTTGACAAAGATGATTTCTAGTCTTAAGAATAACTTTCCATAGTAGAATTACAGAGAAGCCCAAGGAGGCAAATTAAGTCGCGCCAAATCCTATTGCTAGTAAGTGGCTGAACTAGGCTTTCAACCCCAGTTCTTGTTGACAAAATGACTCTTTCCCCCTTTCCACGTGGCTTTTGTTCTTCCTCTTTACTTTCTTCAGGCAGAATGAGTTACTTGCCTCCCTCCTGCTACTTCTGTTCCATGTATGTGCTTTTATTATTGTTCACTTATATTATAATTTTTGTGTCTTCTGGCCTGTGAGCTTTGGAGGGTGGGTCATTGTCATAATCAATGGAATTCTGGCATGTTAGCATTCTTCCGCCTGGCACCTACAGATCCTCAATGCATGCTTATTGAATTGCATTTCTAAAATAATGCTTAACAGTTGCACGTTTTAAACATTCTAGTTGCATTATGTTCCAGACACATCTGTTGGAGTGAGTATGCTGTTAACAAGGGAATGAGTTGTGGAAGCAACATTTACAGATAGATGGTGGTACCTTTAAACTACACCTATGCCTATTAAGTGGACTTTTCTGTGCTAGTTACCGTGCGTTCTTGTGTTTCATTTAATCTCAGTAATCTGGAGAGAGATTATTGTTTATCCTTATTTTATGGATTCAGACATTGAAGCCAAGAGCAATTTGCTTAGCTCTGATAGCTACTACATGAAAAGTTATTACCTCTTTTCAGATTATGATAACACATTAACTCAGAAGATATGTTTGTCGTGATAAACTTGGAAATGAGACGGGTGATACAGAAAGAAGCGTAGTGTAGAGCCAGACTGATTTGGATTTAAGAAGTCACTGTGTGAAAGACTTACAGAAATCTGGTTAATCGGCGCTCTGGCTAATTAAAAAAACAAAAGGAGAATGTATTCTCATCTCTATTTTTTTCTTTCCACAAACCGACAGGTGTTATTTATTCTTCCGTTTGTATTTTATGCCAAAGGGGAAGCAGGGAAGTTTTTATATTGACTTTTATTTTTCTTAGAGACTGACCTTTAGAAAATAGTCTTGTGTATATATTACTTTGATAGAAATAATTTTTTAAAAAAGTGATAGTAGCCAGAAATTAGAATTAGCTTTAGACCTAGAAGTTATGTGGTTTGACTACTTCATTTTAGAAATAGTGACACATCATCATGGGAGTGACGTGTGTGGGGCAGTTAGTAACAGAGGCAGGCCTCGAGATGATGATCACCGACGCTTAGCTCTGTTCCTTTCACTTTATTCCACACAGATTCTTAACTGAGGCGCGTCTGATGATAAATCCTAATATACGTAAAAATCACCTGACCCCAGTGAGCTGATGAGTGTGTGAATGCAACTAAGTTTTGGCCAGCAAATAAAAGATACTGGAAAATCAAAGTTATGACTGAATAATAATGCTTTTCCCAAATTTGAAGTTGTGCTTGCCGGTATGAAAATTAGTGATCCATATTTATTGTATGTCCAGTGTTAGAAATCCTGCCAAACTTGGTCTGCTATTTCTTTGTTTCTCTTTCCTGAAGCCTCTGGTACAGGGATTCCCTGTAGAACTGGAGACCCCATCTCTCCAGTTCATCGCTATCGCTAAAGTTCTCTTCTGTACCCATCTCTTCCCAAACCGTGTAATCCACAGGATTCCAAAATTGTTAACTGTGTGTACGTTAGACACTTCTTCAGCTCACCAAAGTAGAAATGCCTTCTTTTTTTTATGAAATAGTTTTCCTTCCTCTCCATGTCCTAACCCTCCTTCCCCTGATCTAAAACTACAGTTAGTATGCACGTACTCTTTCTGTTTTATGGGTAATTTGACTTAAAAAAAAAAAAACTACAATGAAATGCATCCCTTTGCTTTACTTTTATTTTCTTCATCTACTTTGGCTCCCAACTTTGTGGTCTGACCCAAATTTGGTTGCTAGGAGTTTAGAGAAGAATTTTTCGCTTAGAACAAGGCAGGATCCCTAAACCCGTGGGTAAACACAGAGCCAGGCTGGTGTTGGAAGAGGGATCACTGGTCCCTGGGAGAAAAAGGCACAGGCCGGCCTCAGGCTCATCTTTCTCACTGTCAGCTGCAGATGTGGGGCGGGCGCCCCCCTTTCTGTTGGTACAAAATCGAGGAGCTGGGGATTCAAACTGGAAAGAAGGTCAGATGTCTTTGTGTGCGTATAAAATATGTATGTGCTTATTTTTCTGTCATACATACACTCACAGTTCCTTTTTAGACTTTATAGTTGCCGAGCTACTGTAGGGCTAACACTGATTGTCAGCAAAAAAAAAAAAAAAAAAAAAAAAAAAGGGGGATAGTTTGTATCCACTGTATGTGTTTGGAATGGTTCACACTCGGAACAGCCAGGCCTCTGAGTAGGTCTGCATCTTCCAGTGGTGCCCTGTATGCAGGTGCTTCTCACTGGGTTGAGTCCTTCCTAAATGCTCTACTGCAGGAGGTTTTTCTGGAACAGAGGTGAGAATTTCCGTACTCTTTTGCAGTACAGAGCCAATTAATTAGTGGTGGTGTGATTGGTGTTTTATAGGATTGCTTTTTGGAAATTTTATCTTACTGAGAAAGAAGCTACTGTGATTTTTCAAAAAACCGTAATTGTCATCTTCAGGTTCTTACTTTCTGAATTTCCAGCTCATTCATTATCTTTGATGCATGCATCTGTGTCCTCTGGCAATACCAAATCTGAGGTCCAGATGACATTTCTTAAACCTAAAGCAATTTCGGGATAAGCCGTAGGACTGTGTAAGCTGTAATTTTGACTCTTTAATAGCTAACTACCAGAATATAATCTTATTCTTGCTTTGTTTAGTAATTGAAAGGAAGAACTGGAAAAGTAAGATAATTCATGAAGAGGAGTCAAAATGACTAGAGCTATTTTTCTTATAGAAAGGAAGCCAAAACAGAAGAGGAAGGATGGGTCAGGGATGGGGAGGAGACACCGGAACCAAGAAAAGAAATTGGGATTAAGAATAGTTAGATGTAGGGGCACCTGGGTGGCTTAGTCAGTTGAGCATCCGGCTTCGGCTCAGGTCATGATCTCACAGTTGGTGGATTTGAGCTCCACGTTGGGCTCTGTGCTGACAGCTCAGAGCCTGGAGCCTGCTTCAGATTCTGTGTCTCCCTCTCTCTCTGCCCCTCCCTGCTCATGCTTTGTGTCTCTCTCTGTCTCAAAAATAAATAAAACATTAAAAAAAAAAAGAATAGTTAGATGTAGGGGCGCCTGGGTGGCTTAGTCAGTTGAGTGTCCAGCTTCGGCTCAGGCCATGATCTCACAGTTCGTGGGTTCAAGCCCCACGTCAGACTCTGTGCTGACAGCTCAGAGCCTGGAGCCTGCTTCAGATTCTGTGTCTCCTCTCTCTGACCCTCCCCTGCTTGCACTGTCTCTCTCTGTCTCTCAAAAATAAATAAAAAAGTAAAAAAAAAAAGTTAGATGTAAAATATAAAACTCCTGGAGAAAACAGAAGCAGTAATCTTTTTGACATTAGCTGTAGCAGCATGTTAGCTATGTCTCCTTGGGCAAGGGAAACAAAAGCAAAATTAAGCTGTTAGGACTACATCAAAATAAAAAGCAGCTACGCAGTGAACAAAACCACCAACAAAACAAAAAGGCAACCTATTGAATGGGAGGAGATATTTGGAAATAATCTGTTAAGGGATTCATATCCAAAATATATAAGGAACATAATAAATAACATCAAGAAAAATGAATAATCCAATTAAGAAATGGGCAGAAGACCTAAATAGACATTTTTTCAAAAGAAGACCTACAGGTGGCCAACAGACACATGAAAAGATGCTCAACATCACTCATCATCAGGGAAATGCAAATCAAAACTGCAGTGACATCACCTTACATCTGTCAGAATGGTAAAATAAAAAAGACAAGAAATAAGTGTTGGTGAGGGTGTGACTAAAAAGGAACGTTCCCCTCATGCATTGTTGGTGGGAATGTGAATTAGTGCAGCCACTGTCCAAAACTGTGGAGGCTCCTCAAAAAATTAAGAATAGAAATACCAGATGATCTAGTAATTCTTCTACTGGGTATTTACCTGAAGAAAATGAAACCACTAATTCAAAAAGATACACGCACCCCTATTGTTAACGGTAGCATCATTTACAACATTTATTTACAGTAGCCAGTGTGTGGAAGCAATGCATGGGTCCCATCGATCGACTGATGAGTGGATATAGAAGATGTGTATGTATACAGTGGAATATTAGCCATCAAATAGGTGAAGAGATCTTGCCATTTGTAACGACGTGGATGGACCTCAAGGGTATTACACTGAGTGAAAGAAGTCAGACGGAGAAAGACGAATACCATATGATTTCACGTCTATGTGGAATCTAAAACCAAAAGAAACCAATACATGAACAAAAAGCAGAAACAGACCCATAATTATGGAGAACAATCTAATGGTTGCCAGAGGGGAGGGAGATGGAGGGATGGGCAAGTGGGTAAAGGAGAGTGGGAAATACAGGCCTTGGGTTATGGAATAAGTCACCCAGATAAAAGGTATAGATAGGGAATATAGCCAATGGTGTTCTTTAAAACAATTTTTTTAATGTTTATTTTTGATAGGAGTGTGAGTAAGGAAGGATCAGAGAGAGAGACACACACACACAGAATCGGAAGCAGTCTCCAGGCTCTGAGCTATCAGCACAGAGCCGGATGTGGGGCTTGAACCCATGAATGACGAGATCATGACTGACAGAGCCACCCAGGCGCCCCACGAGTAGTATTCTCATAGCATCGCATGGGGGAGATGGTAGCTACACTTGAGGTGAGCACAGCATGATGTGTAGACTTGTCCAATCACTGTGTTGTGCACCTGAAACTAATGTAACATTGTAGTGTGTCGATTACACTTCGTATAGATGACACTTCAGTTAAAAAAAAGTCAGATGTTTAGAAAAGAACTCCCCAGGGTATAGCATGTTTAATTTACCATAATATCAGATGAAAAATTAGAATAAATTCCAAAATTCTTAAATGGTTATGTTCATTGAATATTCACTACGTGCCCAGTACTGTGCAAAGCATTTTGCATGCATCCCATTTCCGATAATTGAAGTGACCACGTAACTTACTGCTTTATTAAATGTACATGATTAGGTCAGGTAGGATAGGCTAGTTATGTGTTTTTAGTGACCAAGTATTTTGGCAATAAAAGTTGATCACAGAATAAACAGTGGCAGTGGAAACATTTGAAAAAGATCTCAGAGTCTCAAATTCCAGTAACCTTAGCTAAATAGATTAAACTTGAAAAGAAAAGGAGATTTTTCACCAAAGTTTGTACAAGTAGGAAGAACCAAGCTTTTGCCTGGGTCCAGTTGCATGTGGTCTTAGAAATCTTGGAACATAATCTAGGAGGTTTTTTGTAAAAGTGAGGCGGCATAATGGAAGCTTTGGGAAAGCATGGGCTACCTCTCTACTGTTCTCGAATATCAGTGTCGAGCTAAGGTGTTTTTGTCAGGGCTGTGAAACTGGATTTTCATGATAAAATCCCTCCCCTTTCCCTTCCCTACGGCGAATTAGTTTAATACGACATAGTTCCTGAGCCTGCTGCATATCACAATCACCTGGTCTGGTTAAAGGTACAGACCCAGGGTTTCGGTCCATATTTATGGAATTAGGATTTTGGGGACCAAGGCTACATTCTTAAATATCAAGCCCTTATGGTGATTTCGTTATTGAGAACTCAAGGATTGGGAACACCTGATTTTTAAAAGTTAGTTTTGTTGTGATCAGTTTGTAGCCATGTTGTGATATATAATGGAAATTAATATGGAGTATTTAGTATAACTAGAGACTTATTAAATTTTCAATATAAATGACTCATTTATTTCCAAGAGGATGCTGAAACTAAGTTTTAAAAAAGTGATTATCTTTTAATATTATTAATAATGTTATTGATATTCTTCCATTTTAGTAATTTTTTTTTTGTAATGACTATTAGCTATAGACAACAATTCCTATTAAGTCATAGGATATTGAAAATTCGGGGTGGTTTAGGTTTGTTGCATCAGAAGTATATGGGAGAATGAAACATTAACAACATTTATGTAAACACTTAGATAACGTTCTTGGAACTTCCCCTCCAGAATCACTGGGGTTCAGTTAGATTTTCATATGCAAATAAGGAGTCCAGAGATGCAACAGGATCTTGAAATCTTTGGGTCAAGAAACTGAGTTTTATCCTTGAATGCTGCTAATTGGTTTTTGTACTTTAGACAAGCCACATTATTTCCCAGGCTTTGGTTTCTTCATGGGTAATACAATCTGATACCAGGAGTTTTCCTGTTGATGGTAAGGGAAGGCTGACTTAGAAATTAGAAGGTTCTGAGAGAAAAGTTGAGTAACTGTGAGTTAAAAACACCATTTGCATATACAGTTGTGTCTTTAATTTTTATTTTATTTTATTTACTTTTTATTTATTTATTATTGAGAAACAGATAGAGCATGAGCAGGGGAGGGACAGAGAGAAGGGGTGACACAGAATCTGAAGCAGGCTCTAGCCTCTGAGCTGTCAGCACAGAGCCCGATGTGGGGCTTGAACCCACAAACTACGAGAGATCTTGACCTGAGCTGAAGTCAAATGCTCAACCAACTGAGCCACCCAGAGGCCCCTTTAATCTTTAAAATGAAGACAATTACTTTCCAAGTGGATTTTCTTCAGACCTTTAATAGGCTGAGGTTTAGGACCTAGAAAATCTTTTTTCTCTGAACACCATTTAAGAGCTCTTAAAATTAGACTTTTTTTTTATGTTCATTCTGAGGCATTTACTGCCTCATTTTAGTGGATACTTTTATCTTTTTTTTCAGCTAGTTTATAAAAAACTTTTTATTATGGGAATCCTAAGACACAGGCATCACCCCCCTTTCAGCCGTTATTAAAGTGTGGCTAATCTCGATTTACTTTTTCACTTTCATAGGGAGGGGAGAGTCTGAAGTATTTTATTTATTTATTTAATTTTATTTTATTTAAATTCAAGCTAGTTAACATAGTAATGGTTTCAGGAGTAGAATTTATGAAGGGCACTTGTTGGGATGAGCACTGGGTGTTATATGTAAGTGATAGAATTAATCTTTAAAAAGGTTTTTTTTCAATGTTAATTTTTGAGAGGGGGGAGGGGTGGGGGAGGGGTAGAGAGAGAGGGAGACACCGAATCTGAAGCAGGCTCTGGGCTCAGCACAGAGCCCAGCTGGGGCTTGAACACACAAGCTGTGGGATCATGACCTGAGCCCGAGACAGACGCTTAACCGACTGAGCCACCCGGGTGCCCCAAATTAGGTCTTCTTAAAACTTGGTTTAGGAAACTCTGGATTCAGTATCGGAAGATCCCTTCTAGTTCAGAAATTGTGTCTTTGCATTATTTTGTTTTGTTTGTCCGAGTGCAGTACAATTGCTTTCCCAGCATCACTGTCAGTGATAGCCAAGGTGTGACATCCTGACCAGGCACGTGCATTAACTGACTTGCTGAATTTTCCTGGCTCTGCTCTCATTTTCTGATCTGTCACTCATTTGGGCCTGTATTTGGATTTAACTTTACAAATTTATTACATTGAGAATTTCACTCTAAGTTAGGCTCACTGATGTAAAAAGTTCATTTTTCAGTGTTCAATGTCAATATACCTTAGAAATATTGTATCATGAGATCGTAAAACATCTTATCGATTGCTGAGAAGATTTTTTAGATCAGTAACTCGAACAAACATGTTGTTACTGACTTTTTTTTCTTTTTTTGGTGTGACATGTATAATTTAAGATACTTGAGGACATACAAAAAATAACAATTGAAACCATTGTAAAATGCTGTGTTATAATTTCATAATAGATTCAGATTTTGACACTAAATTCTTACACTTTTGTAACTGAGTAGCTAGCTAATCAATTATGAGAAAGAACAAATTGAATGACATCTTTTCAGAAGACAGTGCTATGGCTTGAATATAGAGCAATTTTTGAATTATTTTACATAGCCGCAACCTGATTTCTTTAAAGCAATGATATTCTGATTGTTTTAAATGAAGAACTTGCTTTTCTAAGAAATTTCTTATAGTATACAATGATAAAATACTGTAATTTACAGTTTGAAATTGTATAATTAGCTGGTAAAAGCGTAATTTAGTGGAAGTGGGTAATACACAAGGGTTGCCATAAACTTTGAGAAGGGCGATATTTTAAAGTACCTCTTGAAGGCGTCACAATTAAATTTAAAAACCAGTGTTTTTGCTTTCTTTAAGAAGCAGAAGCAGACAACCATTAAATATTTACAGTAGCTTTAACTTCTACGTTAAATGAGTTTTCAAGTGGACAAATGCAGCAGCTTATTTTTAAGTCTGGTTAATATGTCAAGAATGATTAAAAATAGATGGGCAACCAGACACATGAAAAGATGCTCAACACGCTCATCATCAGGGAAATACAAATCAAAACCACACTGAGATACCATGTCACAGTGGCTAAAATCAACAACTCAGGAAACAACAGATGTTGGCGAGGATGTGGAGAAAGCGGAACCCTCTTGTACTGTTGGTGGGAATGCAAACTGGTTGCAGCCGCTCTGGAAAACAGTCTGGAGGTTCCTCAAAAAGATTAAAAATAGAATTGCCCTACGACCCAACAATAGCACTACCAGGAATTTATCCAAAGGATACAGAAGTGCTGATTCAAAGGGGCACGTGTACTCCACCCAGCGTTTACAGTAAGCAGCACTTTCAACAACAGCCAAATTATAGAAAGAGCCCAATTGTCCATCAACTGATAACCGGATCAAGAAGATGTGGTTTATATATACAATGGAGTACTACTTGACAATGAGAAAGAGTGAAATGCAGTTGCCATTTGGAGCAACGTGGATGGAACTGGAGGATATTATGCTAAGTGAAATAAGTCAGGCAGAGAAAGAAGTTACATATTTTCAGTCATATGTGGAACTGGAGAAACTTAACCAAAGACCATGGGAGAGGGGAGGGGGAAAAATGGGTTCAAGCAGGGAGGGAGGCAAACCATAAGAGACTCTTAAATACGGAGAGCAAAGTGAGGGTTGTCCAGGGGGGGCAGGACCGATGGGGCGGGAGCAATGGGCACTGAGAAGGGCACTTGTTGGGATGAGCACTGGGTGTCATACGTAAGCGATGAATCATGGGAATCTACTGAAGCCAAGAGCACACTGTACATACTGTATGTTAGCATTATATTATATTTAATATTTAATTATATTTAAAATAAAAAGTCACTGCCAAATTAAAAAACAGAATGATTAAAAATAAAATCTTAAGTTTACCTTCATTTCAACCTTTCTTGTTCATTTCTTTGTGTACAGTTACACTCCTATCTAGTATCAAACTCCTTCTGTCCAGAGAGCTTTCTTTCAGATGTCATGTAGGTGCTCTGGTGGTTCATTCTCCCAGCTTTTTATCTTTCTCAGAAAAGTCTTCATTTCTGAAAGCTGTTATTTCTCCTGCGTATAGATTTCTGATTTTACAGGTTTTTCCTGGTTTTGTTTTGTTTCCTCTTCCAGTCTTTAAAAAATGTCACGGCCTCGTTTTTTGTTTGATAGTTTCTGATGGGAAGTTGGCTCTACTTTTTATCTTTATTCCTCTGTATGTAATGTGTTTTTTCCCTCTCCATACTTGCAGTATTTTCCCTTTATCTTTGGTTTTTATTCATTTCACTGTGATGTATCTATTTGTGTGGGGGGGGGGATTATTTTTTATTTTATTGTGTTTTGATTATTTTGGGAAGTCTTTATCTTTGCTTGTGTTTCTCTGAGAGTCTTAGATTTGCAGTTTGATAGCTTTCATTATTTTTAGGAAATTTTCAGCCACTATCCCTTCAAATATTTTTCTTTTCCATTCTCTTTTTCTTCCCCTTCTGCGACTCCAGTTACACTTTACGGGAAACCATTTGGTTCCTCTTTTCACTCTTCCACCTCGTCCTCCTTTTGTCCCCATATCACATTTTGAATAATTTCTGTTGGTCCATGTGTAAATTCACTGATTCTTTGCTTAACTGTGTCAAGTCTGTTGATGAGCTCAGGAAAGGAATTTTCTTATCTTGGATATCACGGTTTTTGTTGTTGTTGATTTTTTTTAAATTTCTAGCATTTCCATTTGACTTTTTCTTGGAATTTCCATTTCTATGCTAAAATTCCCTGTCTGTTTATGTGAGCTTTCCACCTTTTCCATGAGAGCCTTTAACATGTAAATTATAGTAATTTCAGTGTCCCCATCTAGGTATTGTAAAATCTGGGTCATTGCTGAGTCTGGTTCTGTTGATTGCTTTATTTCTTGACAGTGGATTGTTTCCCCTGTTTTCTTTACCCTCATTCCATCTCCAGTATGTTTATCATTTGGTTAAATTAAATTTATTTGTAAAATTCAGCTGTGGCAGTGAATTCTCCTGAGACCTTTCTTGGCATGGTTGTTCTTGTTCAGGCCTCTGTTCCCCATCAGATCAACTACTTACTGTGCTTTGAAGAGCCCAAAGTATTAGAATATATGCCATTGAAGGTACTGTTAACTAATGGCTCAAGGTGTCCACTCTTGCTAATATATGAAACTACTGTATAAAAATAATTAAAGTACTGCAGTAAATATCTTCAGCCTTCAGGCCATATGATCTTTGTCATAACTACTCAGCTCACTTTTATAGCATGAAAGTAACCATAGACAGTATGGATGAATGTGACTGTGTTTTAATAAAACTTTACAGACACTGAAATTCAAATTTGGTGTAATTTTGATGTGTCCATGATATACTGTTCTTTTGATTTTTTTTCAGCCACTTCAAAATGTAAAAACTATTCTTAGCTCACAGGCTATAGAGAAATGGGTCATGGACTCGTGGACCATACTTTGCTGACCTCTGATTGGGGGGACTTTTTCACATTTTAAATGCATCATGTCCCAGAGAGTCTTAATAAACTATATGGGACATATCCCCAAACTGAGAAGTCCCTGATGGATAGTAACTAAAGGGTGTGGTTTCCACACCTTAGGTTTGCTGGACTGAGAACAAAGCCTGAGCTAACCTAATGTAAACACAGACTATAATGTGCACCACTTTTATAAAGGAGGTAGAAATCAAGAACAGCTTCAAAGTGCGGGCTTATGGGTACGGCATTTTCAGCTTGGGGCTTCGGTATATTGGGTACGCAGTTAGGGCTCAGTATCTGATGGTTAACGATTCTTTTAGATATCTATCCTCTAGATACCCTCTAGAGGATTGAAAGATACTATGAATAGTTGTCAAATGAGATGGTTTTGTTGTTTTGATGACTTTTGGGTATTTTAATAAGTGTCTCTTATGTAACTTCGGCCTAGAGTAGTAATTTCTGTCTCTGTCTCGTGTTGCGATTATTTAGTAGAGCTGATGATAATGTTGCTGTTGAGGTCCTGCCTCCAGAGACGGCTTTCAGAGGTTGAATTATGTGAGCAGTCTGGGTTGAGAAGCTTTGGCCTAGTGGAGCATCATATTTGATGAATTTTAGAATGAAAACTATTTTTTAAGACTGTATGTTTGCAGCAAAATTTAAAAAATACATATATATTTCAGGCAGGTGTTAAAAATGTATAAAATAATATAGCCCATCTCTTATCTTTAAAAGATAGCCATTGTTTTCTGTTTGTGTATTTCTGTGCATATACAAACATTTTTCAGCAAATAGGATCATACAGCATGTACCATTCTATGACTCTTTTTCACTCAGCTACTATATTTTAAACATCCAGAGAAAACCATTTCTCATAAATAATTTTGCCCAAGGATTCAAAACAAAGGCACAGAAGATAATTTTGAGCAACTTGGCAACCGAGGCTGATGAGAGATACAGATTGGGAGCAGGGCTATTTCTAGTATTGTTTGGAGGCCGGGGCACATCACACTTCTCCTGCAACAAACACAGTGCAACAATCCAGGCAGAATCCGTCTCGGCTGAGGCTTATGGACAGCCTTGACTCGGAAAAATAACGAGAGGACTTCAGGAGATGTGCCCAGGAAGAAGGACTAGATCCTTCCAGTGAATTAAGGTGATTGTATGGATGGCATGCTTCAGAGTTTTCCGTTTTGTACATTGTATTTTTAAAATTTTGTTTCGCATCTTGCTTAGCACCCATCAAGGCTCCCTCTGGCATCCACTTTTCACTGTTGCTCACCTGCTAGCAGGTTAGATGCGGTGGGATACGGGCAAACAGGAAACAGTGGGTCCCTGGATGTCCACATTTGCTGTATGACCTAGGCAGTTTAAGAAAAGGTGGTGATATTCCACGCCTGTCCTTCCTCTAGGCCTGTTGGACCTCTGTTCTTGCTCTGCTCTTAGGAACCTACAATTCTCTTCACCTGAACTAGCCCAGTACTTTTCCCAAGTTTGCCAGTAGTAAGCAGGGGCCTTTGACAGATTGCTTTATGCAGAGTAGGTCAAGGTCTTCAGAGGCCCTGTCCACCGACTGGGCCGTATGCATCTAGCAGGGAATTTACAAGAAGAGTCGTGACATGAAACCTTGGTTAGCTATAGATATTTTCAGAGGAGTTCAGTTTTTTCCACAATGAATAATAGGATTTTTAATAAAGAGTGAGAAAGTTGAAAATCAACTTGAGCTTATATAGTTTGTGCTCAGTCTGCCTAAGCAATAACCCTGGCTGGTCATCAGAGGACCATCTGAGGTTCTGTTTTAGTTGTACAATGTCTTTGATATCTTGGGGTTTTATAGAACATTAAAATTTACATTTCCCAGTGATTAGGTAAATTTGTCGTTGAGGCCCAGAACTGTATAGTCACTAGGCAAACAACATTACTTGTAACGTCAAATAATCCCTCACTCGTCCTGTTAAGTATAGTCAGGACATTTTTCATTCTCTTTGTATTTCAAGGACCACGTAGACCTGGTAAGCTGTCCGAAGCGGGCTTGGGATCCGAGGCTGACTGTTGGCTTCCCTTGGAGAGTATGTGTCTGTTGCCGTAGAATCTTTCCTTGTCTCTGAGCTCCCTTGACGAAAATGCCCCGCTCCATTCTATTATTCCCTCCTTTTCCCACGTCATTAGTTCACTGTGGAAAATTACATCTTTTAAGGTGGAAATATCTTCTGAGCTGGGGAAGCCTCTGTGTCCTGAATGCGTTTATTATCAGTTGAAGCCATTTGCTTGGGAGCGACCGCATGGGAACACGGTTTCCCTGAAAGCTGGCGGAGAGAACCCTTAAAAGGCAAGCTTTGTCTGGTTCTCCTTAGTGACCAGCGTCTGTCCCCCACGCCGTGGAGGAGCATGCCCGGCACTCCATCACACACTGGAAAATACATCTGCTGTCTCTTCCTCCAAACGCTTTCACATTCTCTGAGTCCATTCTGGGTGTTGATTCGTAAGCATTTGGGAAGGTGGAAATGATTTTGTTTTTAAAATCTGTTTTCTGTGTATCATCCTTTTAAAAAAAATTAAACTTTATACTTTGAGAAAATTATAGGTTCACATGCATTTGCAAGAAATAATAGAGAACCCGCACACCTTTTGCCCAGTTTTGCAATGGTGACATCTTGGCAAACCACAGTGTAACTTCAAAACCACGGCACTGACATTGATCCATCAACCTTATTCACAGTTCACCAGGATTACCTGTCTACATGTACTTTTTATGCATGTGTGTTACTTATTTTTGCACAGCTTTATCGCTTGTATATGTATCCATCACTACAGTCAAAATACAGAATAGTTCCGTGGCCACCAAGGTCCCTAGTATTAGCTTCTTACATCCACACCTTCCTTCCTTAACGAGCTTTCTGCTGGTGTCTAAAGGCCTGGTCATTTGTGGTCATGACTTAAAATGATTATCTTTTAAATGTATAGCCACACTTAAAAATTTTATGTGGTTTTTTAGTGTGGTGAAAAACACGCAAAATTTAATCATCTTAGCTACTTTAAGTGTACACCTGAGTCGTGTTCCGTACACTCCCATCCACACATAGTAGGTTTTTATAGCGTCTTCATCTCACAAAACTGCAACTCTGTACCCGTTAAACAGCAACTCCCCGGTTCCCTCTAACCCGAGCTGCTGGCAACACCATTCTGCTTTCCGCCTCTATGAATCTGACTCCTTACAACCTCGTATAAATGGAATCAGTCATACAGTATTTATCTTTTTGTGACTGGCTTATTTTACTCCACGGGAAGGCCTCCAGGTTCATCCCTGTTGTGGCCGGGCCCGGGTTACTCTCCTTTCTAAGGCTGAACGCTGTTCCCCTGCATGTGCAGTCCACAGTTAGTCATTCATTGGTTGGTGGACATTCCGGCTGCTGCCCCTTCCTGGCTGTTGGGAGTGACGCTCCTCTGAATGTGAGTGTGATCCTGCTTTTGATTCTTTTGGATACATACCCAGACGTGGAATTACTGGCTCATACGGTCGTCCTTTTTTACATTTTTTTGAGGAACTACTGTACTTTTCCTTAGCGGCTGTGCCATTTTACATTCCCATCAACACTGTATATCTGTACCCTAGTGATGTTGGGATAAGCAAGTTTTAATTCTTCCACTTTTGTCCTCTTTATGTCATGACCGTTTCATTGGCCTTTCTTTCACACTCGATAAGAGCGAATACTAGCTCAGGTAGCAGACATTTTGCATTAAAGGACTTTTGCAAACCA
Organism: Suricata suricatta; assembly: GCF_006229205.1. Taxonomy (NCBI): domain Eukaryota; kingdom Metazoa; phylum Chordata; class Mammalia; order Carnivora; family Herpestidae; genus Suricata; species Suricata suricatta. The sequence continues at coordinate 17,000,589 of NC_043706.1, read as the reverse complement.
CAGATGATCCTCAAGGTGACATCCAAACATTCTGAGGTCTGCCCTTTCCATTAAAAGTCACAGAAACCTTACCCGAGCTCGTTTAAATAAAAAGGAATTTGATTGCAAGGAAACTGGGGTGCTACATTGAATCTAAGGGTAGTGAGATGGCAGGCCTTAGAAATCACTGGAACAAGGACTGGGTTGTCTCTTTAAGGGATCTATTTTTCTTTCATCCTGTACGGCAGCTTTCCTCGCCTGCTGGTGACGTGGCTGTTCACAAAGGCTTCGGCCACCCAAAGATGGAGGTGCCCCCTTGGTTCTGACCCAGAACTCCTGGGGGAAGGGCATGACTGGCCCGCTTGGACCAGTTGCCCGCCGTGATGTCCCTCATGACAGGCTTGGTTAGGGAGGTGGGGTCCATGCAAAGACCTGGCAAAACCTTCATGAGCTATATGGATTGACTGGGAGGCGGCTTGTGGCTAGAAAGAAAGGGAATGAACAGACAGAATGAAAGGTGTACTTATCAACTGTGACCTAAAACGGACAGCGACTGAGGACACATTGAACAGAGAGCAGTGGAGCTTGATCCTGAGGCAAAGAATTAAAAAAAAAAATTCCGAGTGATGCTTTAGTATATCAAGTCGAGAGCCAAGGGGAGAACTGCCTGGAATTCTTAAAATCCTAACAGAAAACCATTGACTGATTTCTGGAACGATGTGAATTAAGGAGTAGATTTCAGAAACGTCTTAACACTGCTATTTAGTGTAGAACATAGAAAATGACATGTCAAACAGCAATTCGTTAACTTCATTCCAAGAGATCTGCAAATATGTTAGGGGTTCGTCAGACACATTGATGGATTATAGCTCTGCCACAAGACATCTAGAGGAAATTAGAATGTAGCCTTAACCTTCTGAAGTCCTGGAACTATTTTCCCAGCGGGCATCCGTGACGATAACTAGCTAGTAGTTAGTGTGAGTATTAGTACTACTGTATGTACTGGGCAGTTTTATGTCTGTTACCTCACTTACCCATCCTCCAAACCGCGGGGGCTCCCTGTTGGTGAAACCGAACTTTCTCAAATGTTTCCAACAGAATTATTAACACGCTGCTTTTCCTTTCAGAGATGTGGTACTGGGTCTTTCTCTGGGCCCTCTTCTCCTCTCTGTTCGTCCACGGCGCCGCGGGAGTGTTGATGTTTGTGATGCTGCAGAGACACAGGCAGGGGCGACTCATCTCGGTCATTGCGGTCAGCCTCGGGTTCCTGGCTTCTGTGACTGGAGCAATGATCACTAGTAAGTGGATTTTGTTTCGTTCAAGGACCGCATTGTACGCGCACCTAACGGCTCCGGCAACTCTGTTCTCATAATGCATGTGACATTCTTGCGACTCTCCCGTGTGGACTGTGTTCAGCACGGATCACACTTCTCCTGCAAGGTAACGATCGGTTCATTTATTCATTGAGCAGGTCATTGTTTGTGCTTCTGGCTGAAGACTTGTCGTTACACGAGGTTTGTGGGAAACAGAAAACCTTGTAAACATTGGCAATGGGTGAGGAAGTTCATGGGAAAATTCCTTGTCTAGTGGATGTAGTGTTTGCTTTAAAGGAACGCCTGGCCCACTGCTGCCCTGAGGGACGCATCTAACTTTCTGGTTGGTTCTTAGCCCCCACGATAAGAGAGCAAGTCCTTCTGTAGTTCAAAGGCCTCCTTTTGTGTTACACCGTCACCTTTCCCCACAGCGGCTGGCACACCTCGCCCTGGGAGGAGAGCCCTGTCCCCATGTCTCTGCGTCTGTCCTGCGGCAATGATAGGCAGTGACAAAATAGTTGTTTTTTCACCGTTTCTTCATTTACTGTCTGGTTGGTCTGTGTTGTTCTGTGTTAGGTTTTCACTGTTGCCGCCACGGTGTCTCATCCATTTTGCCACAGAAAGGCCTTATTTTTATTAAAATTTTTTTTAATGTTTGTTTATTTTTGAGAGAGAGAGCATGTGCCGGAGAAGGCCAGAAGGAAGAAGACAGAGGATCTGAAGCAGGCTCTGCACAGTGAGCACAGAGCCTGGCGCAGGACTCAAACTCACGAACTGTGAGATCATGACCTGAGCTGAAGCCGGACATTTAACCGAGTGGGCCACTCGGGCACCCCTGCCACAGAGAGGCTTTAAAACAAGTACTCCCTGGGGTGCCAGGCTGGCTCATTTGGTTAGGTGTCCTACTTCAGCTCAGATCATAATCTCATAGTTCGTGAGTTCGATCCCTGCGTGGGGCTCTGTGCTGACAGCTCAGAGCCTGGAGCCTGCTTCGGATTCTGTGTCTCCCTCTCTCTCTGACCCTCCCTGCTCATGCTTTGTCTCTCCCTCTCTCAAAAATAAATAAACATTAAAAAATAATGAAATGAAATCAAGTACTCTGGTTTAGCTGAAGCACCAGATATGCATAGTAAAGGAGTAGAGATTCAGCTGGAGAGACTGAGTAGAGCCAAATCCGAGAGGGTCTGGAAGGCTAACTAGACAATTCGGGCCTTTTCTCCTGCAGGCCATGGAAATCAAGTAAGAGAGTCTTGAATGGGCCCAGCAAGGGACAGAGCAGTCCTTTGGAAAATTTTGTTTTAATGGATGAATCCAGTGAGAGCACTCTGAAAGCACCTTCAGCTCATCACAACGAAAGGGTATTTGGATCATAATAGATACTCAGAAAATACTGGTTGGCGGGAATAGGGCAGGAAGCCCAGAGAGAAGAAAGGAGAAACAAGGGGAAGGAAGAGGGATGGTGGAGGCATGAACTATGATCTGAACTGGAGTCATAGCTGTGGTTGGAGAGGACCCACGGACAACGGCAAAGGGACGAAATCTGAGTTGGTTGTAGTCACTGTGGTGGCACACAGAGGCTTGGAAGGGGCTGCCGTGTTTCTGATGTGCATCCCTGGTAGCTGTGGACCCAAGAACAGAGGAGGGAAGAAGCAATGCCTTGTTCAGAAGCTGTAAGTCCTATGTGCACACATATGTGTTTATTGGCACAAATTATTGTAAAAGTTCCAAGAGCAGGAGAAATGTCATTCCACTTCCGTTTGCATCTAATGATGCACCTGTACATGTATATGACCAAGAATAAGCCAGTGATTTTAGAGGGTGGAGTCTTATATTTTATGTCCTTAAAAATATAAACATAATTTCAAGTAAAGATTCCAGGTTAGCAATAAAGCATTTAAATTTCTTCTGGCCAATCTCTCGACCTGGAGATACTTTAAGAAATTAAGAAATCTAGCCAAAACGTGAGTATTTTAAGTATATTAATGTTCTCAATACAGTTTGTGTGTGTGCACTCATTAGCTGTATATTAGGTCTGCAGACAATTGTTTAATATCTATTCCAAATAAGACAATTGGCTGAATATAGATACACATCTATTAAATTTGCTACCTCTTAGATTTTATTCTGAATACAGTGATCTTTCATTTTTTTGGTATTGTTTTTAATGTTTATTTATTTTTGAGAGAGAGATGGAGAGAGATAGAGACAGAGTATGAGCAGGGGAAGGGCAGAGAGAGAGGGGGACACAGAATGGGAAGCAGGCTCCAGGCTCTGAGCTGTCAGCACAAGGCCCGATGCAGGGCTGGAACCCACGAACTGTGAGATCATGACCTGAGCTGAAGTCGGACGCTTAACAGACTGAGCCACCCAGGCGCCCCTCATCTTAGTTGGTGTGAATAGTACCAGAGTTGGGAGGAACTGGGTTTCCACAGCATGCCATCAGCTGCCAGTGTAGAGCTGACTAACTTGAGCAAATTTGAGGGTATAAAGTGACATCTCTTTGTTGGTTTAATTTGCGTTTCTCTGATCACGAATGAGTTTGAACTTCTGTTCCCATGCTTATTATATTTTTCGATTTCTTTTCCTGCAGATTGCTTCCTTAAGTTATGTGTTTACTATACTTTTGGGATTCTCGTTTCCCTCTCATTAAACTATAGGGGTTCTTTACACTCCTGCGATATTGGTCCCTTGTTGGTGTTGGACCTCACAAGGAACTTCTCAGTCCTTTATAAATGACCTTCCTCTAGAAAACCTTAATTTCCCTGTGATCAGCTCAAAGAGTGTTCTGCCTTATGGTTTATAATTTAAGTTCTCCCCCACACCAAGGTCAAAAGATATGCTGATATGTTTTCTAATGTTAATTTTATAGTTTTACCTTTCATATAAAGATCTTTACTTCATCTAGGAGTCAGTAAACATTTTCTTAAAGTGCTAGATAGGAAATATTTTTTAATGTTTGCTTGTTAATTAATTTATTTGGAGCATCTGAGAGCAGGGGAGGGGCGGAGAGAGGGGGAAAGAGAGAGAATCCCAAGAAGGCTCTACCTGTCAGCCGATGCGGGGATTGAACTCACAAACTGGGAGATCATGACCTGAGCTGAAATCAAGAGTCAGACGCGTAACGGACTGAGCCACCCAGGCGCCCCTGGATAAGAAATACTTTAAACTTCGCAAGCCAGGTGGTGTCTCTAGCAGCTCTTCAACTCTGCCATTACAGTGTGAGAGCAGGTATAGACATGTGTACATGAACAGGCATGGCTTTTTCCAATAAAACTTTATTGACAAAAACAGGTGTCTGGCATTCAGACATAATTTCATCAATTCCTGATTTGGGCCCCAGTGAGTCTCATTTTGTATTTGATATTAGATAGCATTCGAGGTATTTCCCCCCACACAGTAAGTCCGGTTTTACCATACCATTCTCTAAAAAAAAAAATGCATCATTTCCTCATTGATTCACCTTGTTTGCATATTATGTTCAAGGTACAAGGGTCTGTCTCTGAACCCTGTTCAGATCTGTTAGTCTTTTTGTGTGTTGACGTGTGTTTCTTAGTATCTCATGGGGTGGATCCCTCTCCCTTCTTTTCCTTCTCAAAGTTGGCATAGCGATTTATGGGCTTTTATTCTTTCACATGATTATAGAATATGGCTACTCAGTTTCTCAAAAAGCATAATTATGAATTTTATTGGGATGTAATTGAATGGAGAGGTTAATTTGGGAAGAACTGGCATATTAAACTGTTCCACACAGGAGCATGTAAGAGATTCCCATTTATTCAGGTCATCTTATAGTCTTTTGTTGGAGTTTGAAAAATGTTGTTCTCGATAAGAGGGTTGAATACTTTCGGTTAAGTTAATTCTCAAACTCTCATGGTGGTTGTGGTTGGTATCTTTTGAGGACTTTGCTTAGTTTTATTGGTGTAGAGAAACACCATTCAGTTTTCTTTTTTTTTTTAATTTTTAAAAATATTTATTTTTGAATGAGAGAGACAGAGCATGAGCAGGGAGGGGCAGAGAGAGAGGGAGACACAGAATCTGAAGCAGGCTCCAGGCTCTGAGCTGTCAGCACAGGGCCCGACTCGGGGCTCGAACTCATGAACCGCGAGATCACGACCTGAGCTGAAGTCAGATGCTCTACTGACTGAGCCACCCAAGCGCCCCAACAGTGTTCAGTTTTCTGAATTGACTGAAAGAATAACAAAATAAAAAACTGGTTCTTTGGAAAGATACTAAGATGAATAGATTGCTGGCAAACTAATTTTAAAAAGTTTAAGGCAGAAAAGTAAGATCTAGAACAAAATAGAATAAATAACTACAGACTCAATAATATAGAACAAAGAAATATAAAAATAACAGTTTTTTGAGCAGTGAAGTATTCCTAAATATAAAATGTCAAAATTGGCCACACGAATGGGACAATCAGTGTATTTAAACAGTTGAAAGTTGAAGACTCTCTCTCAAAGGAACTTCGGGCTCACTGGGGCCTTACAAAGGAGTTCTACCAAATTTTGAAGGAACAGTTTAGTTCCTGTTTTATCCAAATTATTGAGGAAATGGAATCAGCCTGTTTGCTGAGGCCAGAGTAATCTCAGGAAGCAGCCTAAAGATTGCACAGGCCCGGGGTGGGGGGATGGACTCATTTCCCTCGCGAGCGTTATCCTCGGAATGCAAAGATAATTCGGGATCAGAAATGACTATGGCTGTACGCCAGTAAAACACGATTTGTGGAAACTGAAATTGAAATTTTGTAGAATTTCCATGCCTCATGCAATATTCTTCTTTTGACTTTTTAAAAAAAATTTAAAAATGTAAAAACGATTCCTAGCTCGAGTGCTGTGCCCATGTGATGTTGTGTGCAGGCTGGACCTATGGACCACAGCTTGCCGTCCCCTCATCTGACCACACAAGCTGACAGAACCAACACTGTTAAAACCAAATGTGCCTTAGCCTTCACGTCCACTCGCTCAGGAACTATGGAGGGCAACTCGAATCACTTTTATCAGTGTGCCCCAGCACTCATGGGTGTGCCCTGGCATTCATGGGTGTGCCCTGGCATTCATGGGTGTGCCCGGGCATTCATTGGTGTGGCCCGGCATTCATCGGTGTGCCCCTGCAGCCCCTTTGTGTTGCTAGGTATTGACATCTTCTGTCCAGTGGTGGCTCTTTGTCTGGTCTGTCCTATTCTTGTAGATTTATATCTTTCACTGACCTTAACATCCTCTCAGAATTGCTTCTCCACTTCATCCTCACTCTGCCTGCCTTCGCCAGTCCCTTGGTCCTCGTGGGGTCTTTCCTTATTTCTAATTGCTTTTGTCTGCTGTGGTTTGGAGGGGCAGTTCCGAACATGTGTCATTTATTTCAAGCATCCTGTTCTGCTTGTGTCTTCTTCATTCTCACATAACTTAGCCATGTATTTCCCCAAGAGAATAAAGACCATAATATTTGTATTCTGTCAACTGGCTAGTATTCAGCAAAATATACCTTAAAGAGTGAAAACTAAAGCCCAATTGGGGGGAAGACCTTTGTTAACATATATAAATGTAGAAAGATTAATGTCCAGACTATATTCTACAAGGCCTACAAATCCACCAGGAAAAGGACAACTCAATAGAAAAAAGAACAAAAGATGTGACAAATATTTTGTGAAATTAGAAAACCCTACTGGCCATCAATATGTGAAGAAAAGCTCAGTCACATTAATTATTATCAGGGAAATGCAAATTAATCACAGAGATATCATCATTTACCCATCAGATTGACAGAGATTAAAAAAAAAAGATCAACTGCTTCTGAAGATACAGAACTAGAATATAAATTGGTACAACTTCTTTGGAAGACAGTTTGGCATTACCTTAGTGGAGTTGAAAATGCCCATGCCACGAGACCGAGCAAGTCTGCTTTTACCTATGTGTTGGAGAGAAATTCCTGACTGCTTGTGTGGGCCAAGGGCCGTGCACAAGGATGTTCACAGAAGCCGTGTTTGTCATTGTTAAGTATTGGAAAGAAACGTCACTGGCAGTGTAATGGCAAATTGTGGTATATTCATGCTTAGAATTATATGCAGTAGTGAAAATGCACGAATTATACTTACACACACCACGATACCTTTCAGACATGTAATATGAACAGGATCCATCTTCATAAAATTAAGTTATTCAAAAAGCTACATAATGTATATTTTTAGGATACAGGAAGGTGGTAAAGCCAAAGAAAAACAAAGGAATAGTAAAAAAAATAAAAACAACCCAGGGAGGGAATGGGACATGACTGAGCAGAGTCTGTGGGAATTTCAAAGGAAATAGCTGGTAACAGTACTTGGGAATTTGTAATTTATAACCTACATTGTATTTTTATAAATACTCTTTCATGTCTGCGCACCGTTCAGTAGCAGTGTTCCCAAATACGTTTAATAGGCGCATGAGACTGTTTGCCTGCAGGTCTTTCAGACTGAGAGTAATACTTTTCTGACCACGGCTTCTGGGTGTGAACGCACACGAGGCAGTGGGGACGCCCGCAAATCCGCTTCTTTTGGAGGGAAGCGGAAGCTGCCAAACGGTCCCTCACTGACTATCCACAGGAAGGAACATGCTCGTTTGTTTTATTCTCTGTATGACCCTCTCGGACTCCACTCCCAAGTCAGTGCTCTGCTCAGTTGTAATCCCTACTTTCGGTTCGGTATGTATCATCCCAGATGTTTCTTTATTTATCATATTTATTTGGATTTTCTATGTACATGTTTACATATATGTGCACTTACGTGGAGGTGTATGCACTAGGAAAGAATATATATAGTTTCATGTTTCATTTTCTTTGTTGCATCAATGATGTGCCTTAGGTTCTTTCTGTGTTGGTTCACAACGTTTTTATTTTTCCTTTGAAATTGTGTGGGTTTCATGGTGTGGACGTGGTGCAGTGTAACCACTCCAGGCTGTTGGACAGTGGATTCTTGCTTTTTATTTTGTGGGATTTTAGAGGGTTTTTATTTTGTTTTTTTGTTTGTTTCTGTTTTTTGTTGTTGTTTTGTTTGCTTTCACAAAAAGCACTGCCTTGGTTATTCGCTGTGTCTGTGTGTCTGTATTCTGGACATTAATCAAGTGTGTTAATCACGTGCTCTAGGCTGCCCCGTGGCGGGTTCTGCTTATTTTTGTGTCGTCTTCAGCAGTCCTCTTTTCCTCAGATCATAAATATTACTCTCTTATATTAAAACTTCTTTTTAGAATTTTTATTTATTTTTGAGAGACAGAGCACGAGCAGGGGAAGGGCAGAGAGAGGGGGACACAGAACCCGAAGCAGGCTCCGCCTCTGCACGGGACTCAACCCCACCCACTGTGAGATCGTGGCCTGAGCGCAGTCGGATGCTTAACCGAATGAGCCCCCCAGGCGCCCCATCTTCTCTTTTATTTTGAAGTTTACACTTACAGTTTCGTTTTTAACATTTTGTTCTTTATCCCATCTGAAATTATTCTGGGGAGTCATCTGAAGCAGGGTCCTGGACTCATGGCTTCCAAAGGCCCCACTTACTGGGTGCCGCATCACCAATGGGTATGCCTTGTCCCATCCACCGCTGTCACAGCCGCCAGCCAAAGCTTAGAGCGCATCCCAGGACCAGTCACTCTTCCGAGACTTGCCAAGTACACCTGCTCATCTTCACCCCCCCCCCCCATTTTACGGCTGAGGAAACAGGGCGCACAGAGGGGAAGTGATTGCCTGGGGGAGCACAGCTGCTCTGGGGTGGATTTCGGGTTTTAACCCACAGGTCTCCCTCCGGAACCCACGCTCTTCACGGCACGTGAACGTGCCAAGTTTGACTTGACAGACTTGCTTACCGTTCCCTAGCAGCCTGAGCTAGTAAGTGCTTAGTTATTCCTCTTCGTGGATCCGTCTGGAAAACTTCGTGCTGGAGAGATGGAGGCCAAAGGGTGTGTTTAAAATTGAAGATAGTCATGGAAGTCTGGGGTAAATCCTCATAAAAACAGACTGTTTCTCAGGTTTATTTTATTACAGTTTCTGATAACAGAGAAAGCATAAGATCTTTACAATTTTTAAAGAATGTTATCCAATTCTGAAATTTGAGGATATCACCAATTACACTAGTGACGTTTATTACTTGATTAAGGAAGTGTTGATGCCCAGGAAGTTTTATTTAATGTTGAGACGATACTCATTCTCCTTAGATTTTCTGAATTCCTTGTTCTCTTTTTTACTTAGTGTAAATGTGAAATGATAGAATGCTTTGGGGATTTACAGCCGGACTAACCGAGACTGACATTCCAGCTCTTGTCCTTACTGTATTTCCACGGGCTAGTAATTGAGCCTCTCTGAACCTCTGTTTTTTATCTTTAGGTAATAATACCCAGGAGGGGTATGGTATTTAAACCAGATAATATTTGCGAAGGTACTATCCAGAAACAGTATGTAGGAAATATGCTATACATTTTAATATCCTTCTTAAAAAATGTATGTAGGGTGCCTGGGTGGCTCGGTTAAGTATCCGACTCTTGGTTTCAGCTCAGGTCGTGATCATGCAGGTTGTGAGTTCCAGCCCCGCGTCGGACTCTGTGCTGACAGTGCAGAGCCTGTGTGGGATTTCTCTCTCCCTCTCTCTCTGCCCTCCCCAGCTTACTCTCTCTCTCTCTCTCTCTCTCTCAAAACAAACAAACAAACATTTAAAAAGTTTGTAAATAAAGTCTTTGGCTTAGAGAAAGAATTTGTTTTTTCCCTTTTAGATCTCTTTAGAGGCATATGGTTACTTGGGAGATTTTAAGAGAAGTACAGAGTTAATTCTTAGCTAATTTTTATGAACAGATCTCTACCTCAAATAATTGTCATTTCAGTGTCTCTGAATCATTTAATTCTGGTATTGGTTTTTGTTTGGTCATTCTAGAACAGAGAGACAGTTTTTTCTAGAGAAAGTTCTAAGGCTCATTTCAATCTGTAAGAAGGCATATTGTAACGTAATGTTTCATTATATATATACTATGTTAATAAGGTGAACTCTTCAATCCGATGGGCTCTGCGACTCCTGGGAATTCTCTCAGGATTCTCCCAGAGAATCTCTGGGATTCCCTCATTCTCGGAAGTGTGCATTATCTAAACATTTCTCCTAAACAGATGTTGAGTTCATCTTCCATTTTATTAGGTGTCAAGATACTAGTCTCTAAATAACTTTACAGTTGTATGCTTTATTAAGAACTACAATAAACTATCTGGTAGATTCTGAAATGTAGTAGTCCAATATTCGGATATTTTATATGACATTTAAGAATTACTTTTTAAAAAATTTCTTGATTAATTTAGAATTTTCATTAAATTCTGTAGTTTTCTGTATTTTCATTAATGATTATTACTATGTTGCATTGTATGTTCATAAAAATAGTAGTGATGTCTGGCCCATTCAATGCCCAGGTAAGAGATTCCCATAACAAATTATTCATTTTCTAGAACATTCTTAGTGTCAAGTGAAAGCGTGTGCTATAAATTCGTCTTTTGCATTTGAATAGAAAACTGAAAAGCCTGTCTTTCAGTTAAGCGATGTGGTAAAGTGTGACTTTTACCAATCACATGGAAACTTCCGTGGTGGCCAGTTCATCAAAGAGAATGATCGATTGCTAGGATGAAAAGAACAGTGACATCACCTCGGAGCGGGGTGCCTCGAAGGGAACGACTGTGTGATTTTGTCTCTCTGCCCCTCTTGTGCAGGTGCAGCCGTGGCCGGCATTTACAGAGTCGCAGGGAAGAACATGGCCCCCCTGGAAGCACTGGTGTGGGGCGTGGGACAGACTGTATTGACATTAATCATCTCCTTCTCAAGGATCCTCGCCACACTTTGAGGTTTCTGTGGGGATGTCTCACTTCACCTAAGGAAACAGATGTACAGAATCTCCGAAAATGGCGTGAACGAGTGGGAGTGAAATTGTCCAAGGACGCGGAAGGAGCCGGTCACCACCGAAGGAAGGCCTTGAGCTGTGTGCAACGATCGCCCTCTGGTGTTCAAGTGATTGCACTACCGCACTGCACCTTACGTGCCTCCGTCCCGGGCCAGGCGCATTTCACTACCGGAAGCTGCAAGCGGAAGCACCTTGTTTAGCTGCTGATCAGGTTAACGTTGGTGTTGAATCATCGTTCTTAACAGTGTTGTGTTAAGTTACAGGGACGTTTTGAGGAATCGATATATGTGCCAAACTCCTCTTCTTCTTCTTCTTCTTTTTTTTTTTTTTAACATTGATCATGTGACAATTTGCAAGTGTAGACGTAGACGAGTGCTGTGAACCACATCCAACATGAATTCAGGTAACTAGTGAGATTTTTGTCTTGTAACGCTAACTCCCGTGTGAGTGCTGAATACCGGATCGTTTAATATGATAGGGAATTTATTTGGCTTTTTCACGTTGAACGTTGCCGGGATTTAGGGCTTTCATATGTTTAGGCATTATTGTTATTTACTTTAATTTATGTGGAAAATAATAGTTAATGGAAAACTAGCTAAACTCTTTTAAGGACTCAAAGTGGACCTGTAGGGTGCATCCTTTCCACTCACTTCAATAACACTCTTTCAATAGCTTCCCTCCTACCTAACTGTTCTGTTGATCTGACTTCAGACACTTTTTGGGTCACACACGTTGATTGTAGTTTGTCATGTAAACATAATTTGAAAATTTTCTTATAACCTTTGTAAGAAAAGAAGTCCCCAAATGCATGTTGCATTCTTTGACCCCTCTAAAGAGAGTTTTTGCCATGCGTCTTACGGAGAAAACATCTTTATAACTAGTATCTCGGTGGGATTATATTACTTGTTGCACATATCTTGATTTTTGACAAAACATAGTCAGTCTTTAATCTTTCATTCTGGAGTATTAACTATATTTAAAGAGTGGCCTAAATTAGGCTGTGAAAACGAAACGCCTCATTTGTAGATAAATAACAAGTAAGTTATATACGAAGAGTAATAAACTAGCTTGCGTTGGGCATGTGGTACATGATTTCGCTAAGTAAAAATTGGGGAACAGAGTGAAGAATTTTAAAATTTGGCAGTTAATCTCAGCGCATCAGTACAGTCCTGAGCACGTAGAAGAGTGCTTCTGTTGTTCACTTCTTGGCTTACGCTGTTATTTAAATTTAGTAGAATGGAAAAGTCCTGAGTATAAAACACTTTAAGAGATTTTGGCAAGATGTAATTGTTTCTAAGAGTAGGAGGAGTAAAAGACACACAGAGCCTGGTTGACTTTGTCTCCTGCTGAGATTTTTTTAAATACCAGGTATTGTTATAAATGTGTTAACTCAAAAAGCCACTGCAGAAAATACGAAGTTAAGGGCAATCCAAAAAATAATCTGCATACTCTAGCGTCAGAGTTTTATAACGTGACTTGGTAAAAAGTAGATTTCTATTAGGTCCCATTCAAAGCTGAGACCTTCATGGCTCACACTCTTTCATCCACCAAAAAGCAAAATGTGTATGAATGACTTAACGATGAGGAGTTGGGGTAGGGGATACCCAGGCCAGTATGGAAGCCACTTTGGGGGTTCCTAATGCCATGGCTGGGAAATCCGTTTTTAGAAAAACCAATAAGCAGCTATGCATCCTTAGAGATCTTTGGAGTAAATCTTAAAATCGATTCTTTTTATTATGTACGAGCCTAAAATTATGTTCATCTGTTCTTCATATTCTTCATGTTTCCCAAATTAAATGTAGGCATATATTTTCCAAGTCAATTTGATTTCTCCTTTTCTTTTAGACTGGAACTGTGTTCTTTGGCTATTCTGTCGATAATTTCAAATGTTCATATTCTTTGAGAGGAATTACTAATAATATGTTTACATTGTTTCAGATCTACAAAGTGAATATTTATTTCAATGTATGGTTATTTCATGATTTAAGAAAGGTATCATGGTAAGGGAATATGGGGCCCATGGTCTGGAATCCAAAATTAGCCAGAAAATAACTTGGACACATTAAATCCATCGAGGTGTGGACCAAAGAAAGTTTAACTCCTCTTTTTACTCTGGAATGGGTGTGTAACTGGATGGAGAATAATTAGTCTGCAGCTGCCCCGCCAGGTTGCTTTACGTGATGAATTGTGTGTGTGTGTGTGTGTGTGTGTGTGTGTGTCTGTGTCTGTGTCTGTGTCTGTGTGTCTGTGTACTTTTAATCATTGGGGGAGGTTTTGGTTTCTTTGCTGTTTTTAGTTCTTTTCATCGGGATTTTGTGAAACTGTCACTCTCTTGAGGTTTTGAAATACAGTTGAATAGTGTGGATTGATGAAATTGTCTTAATAGCTATTTCTATGGCGAGATTTTTTTAAATCAATGGGTTTCCTACAAAGACAATAGACGCTTGATGATATATATCTACACACACATATATATCATTACATACATATGTCTCAAGCTGCTATATATGAATATAGTCTAATTGGGAAGCTTTTGTTCAGTGAACACTTTTCATGTCCTAGTGGAGAATTTTCTATGTTTGTTCAGTTGAATGATCTTTTAAATAGGTAAGGATGTTTGAGATTTTTGAATTTGGGGTAATTTTTCTTGGTTTAGTCACGGTGGAGACTTATTAATGACAGAGCCCTTATTAATGTATTTGGGTTAAGCGTTCTTAAAATTTCTCTGTGATCTAGCAGTAAACTTTTTATGTGATAAGACACCGGAAGCAAGGGGGAAATCCTTTAGAGTTTACACTCCTTGCTTTCAAGTGTTTACTAAAATACCACTGACAGTGAAATCAGTTCCCCAAAGTGAACCTATGGTTCAGTGCCCAAACGAATTCTTATTTAACAGACCAGTTAGAACTGTCCGCGGAGTTAGTCACGGGGCGGGGCCATCTAACTCTAAATGCTACGCCACTCTTAATGCAGCAGGTGCAAGGCATCCCGGGGGTGACTCCACGAGGAAGAGCAGATTTCTAGAGGGCTGCTCCGTTCCGTGCTTGCGGACTGCACCTCTCTTTCTCTGGATCTCAGTGCCTACTAGCCAGCGTTAAGGTTTATTACCCAGCATACTTTCTCGGTATTTACAACTTCGGTGTCCACTGCCGCAAGTAAGGGTTTTGTTTGTCCTTGAAGGCAGAGCTAAGGAATGAGCTGTCCCATACATCATGCATCTGTGATATAAGGAACAGGGGTAAGTGAGCATCACCGTGTTGTCGGAAAGGTCTTTGTTAGAGAACATCTCTCGAAGATGTGCGGGGGGGCCGCCCCGTGAATGTGCCCAGGCCGACACACACGCACCAACCGACCCAAGTCTGTAAATAATTTTGGTGGATCTGCTATCTTCACGGTACTGTGCTGAGTATTTCCTGCAGTAAGTCCAGGGGTGACCGAGATGGATCCCTGCCCTTGAGTCCACCAGGAGCTGGCAAGATGAGTGTAAATCCTAAAAAGGTTGGGGCGCTTTGCTTCCTGATTCTGTTCAAGAGCTTAAGTCCTGTTCCCTCCCTTTAAATGCTGTTTTTCCTGGTTTATCCACCAACTGGAATGTCTGCAGCTGAGATATCATTACCGGGACAGAGTGGAGAGAATACTAGACTCTAAGCCAGCGGCATTGATTTGAATCCAGGGCTCATCACCTGTCGATGTTTTGTTTGTGAACGCAAAACAGTACATACCTGGTAATAAATGATCAATAGATAGTCATTAGAATTTTTAATTACATTTTTAATACCCATTGAATATGTTGCTTTATAAAATTCATCTATTTTCTTCAATTTCCACATTTCCCTGCATATATTTTAAGAAGGAAACTAAAAAATGTCTCTTATAATCTTGCTTCTTTTATCTCCTCGCCATCTCTCTCTCTTTTTTTTAATTTTTAAGTTTATTTATTTTGAGAGAGAGAGAGAGAGACAGAGTGAGCAGGGGAGGGGCAGAGAGAGAGAGAATTCCAAGCAGGCTCTGCACTGTCGGCACAGAGCCGAGTGCGGGGCTCGAACTCAAAAACTGCGAGTTCATGATCTGAGCTGAAACCAAGAGTTGGACACTTCCGACTGAGCCCCCAGGCACCCTCCTCTCCCGCTCTTGATTTTGAAAATCAGCAGATGCCCCTGTCAGACCACTCCCGGGAGCTGGCGGCGGCGGAAATGGCCAGGACAAGGGGTTAAATCGGCAGTTGTGTTCACGACTGGTTAAACAGGAGAAGGGCGAGGGTAACCAGCCTGACTCCCTGCCTCGCCCTGCTCTCTTCCCTCGGACCAGTCAGGCGGCATTCAATGCCGCTTACTGCCTTGTTGTAGGGACGGGAAAATGCGTCCTCTAGGAGTCCCCCTCTCCGCTGCCGCCCTGGGCCTTGGGCTTCCCTGTAGGAAATAGAACTGAGCTTCAGTACCCACCGAGTCCTTCCTCCCATGGACCAAAGGTGCTCACGCCCAGCCTCTTTGCTTCCAACTTCAAGGAAATACTGCTATTTTTAACTTACGTCCACTTTACAACTCCAGAAGTCACAAGATGCTAAGAATACTTCCTGAAAGATTCTCAGATGACTTCACTCTTGCGATTGAAATATTTGTCTCTCAGAAAGTCTTAATCGGAATCTCTTCAGAGAGTCCCTACATGCTTGTAAGATGTGAAGAACATGGAAAGGTGGGAAGAGATTCCGGGAGACCTAAAGTTGCTGAGACGTTGGCAATAAACTTGCTGGGCAGTTATGTCAGTTGTTCCTTTTAAGAATCAAGAGGCAAGAATCTCAGTGCTAGAAATCGACTAGTCAGCAGTCAGATCAGTTGGCTCATAATTTTCCTAAACTCCCAGTCCTTTTTGTAACGTCTTGGAGGGAGACGCTTCAGGTGCAAAAGGATGTAATTTGGTTAAAGATGAGAAAGTGTTTCCAACCTGTGGCAGCGTTTTGTAGCAGCGGGGTATGTAAAGATGGGAAGGGGGTGGGGAGGTAACAGGAAATCCTGGGCGCTGGCAATGATGTGCACACGGCTCCCCCTTGTGGTAGGCTCATAAACTACACTGTGTGAGTAGGTCTCCTGCTTGTTTAAACATGTTATTTCTCTATTTGGGAGGCTTAACTGGCCACAGAGCATTTGAAATCCTATTACATTTGTGTGTGTGTGTGTGTGTGTGTGTGTGTGTGTGTGTGTGTGTGTGTGGTGGTAGGTTTGCCCTTCTCACGGAAGGATCTCTGTACAGTCTAGGCAATACAGTGTTTCTAAGGAGGCTGCTGAAGTCGGTATCTAAAAACATATCTGTGAATTTGGGGAACTAGTGCTTAATACGTAAAGTATTTCCAGGAAATGTGGAGATGTACCCGTTAATATTTTATCGATGGATGGAAACACCCAAATTTCTGAGTGAACTGAGTTCTGAGCTGTAACTGTCTCCTCTCCCGAGTTTAGAGGACTCATTTCTACCTTCTTCACAGCTCTTGCACGTAGGTTGAACTCACATACTAACCCTTTCTGGATTTTGAGAACTAATTTTGCAGTTTCTTAAAAATCTCCTCTCTGTTCCGTACAGATGCCCTATTTTATAGTTTACACGTGTACATTTGTTCATACACTCAGAAGAGCTGGTTTAGAAGAAAATGTTCTTCGCACTTTCTGGGTTAGTCATGCAGCTGAAAAATAAGTGCTATAGGCAAGTCAAGAGAACATGAACCTCTTACGTGTTGTTCTAGATTATACACGGCACCCATATAGATGTCCCTTCAGTGGTGACATCCTGTCCTTTCTTGGGGAGTGTATTTAGGCATGTAACTGAAACAAGAAAGCAGTGTCACACAAAAACAGAAAGAGGAACTATGATCCACAATTACATCCATAACTGTAATGCGTTTTCCCCTCAACGCATATTGATAATTGCTAAAGATCATCTCTCGTTTTACAGCCCTGTACAAATGACTATGAACTTGGTAGTATTACTGATGATGATACGTGACTCTTGTTTTTAAATGAAAATGTTTGCACATCATCACTAAGTATCTTGGGGGAAGGACATTTTGCAGTTTCCCCCATAGAGTGCAAAATAGAGGTGCTGGTTTGAAAGCCATTAAAAATGACTTACTTTCAGTACTGGATGAGTCGGTGGTATACACCTTCTTGGTATTTGTGATATCAGATGCCTCTACCGTGGAGAGATTTTTTACAGTGTTGGTCCTCAGCACGTGCGTGCGCGCGCACACACACAGACACACACACAAGCTCTGCATATTTAGATGAACAAACAAAAGTCCACAGTATTTTTCATTTAAGTTGTATAACTTGGTGAAATTCATAGGATTCTACCAGGAAGTATTAACCCCTTACTCTAGTCATTCTAGGATGAGGAGATCAACTTCACGTTACCCAACAAAACTGTCTTGATTTAAATAGCAAACATACAGTTTACCCAATAGGTATTAAAAACTCACTTTCAAATTATGTTAAGTCTCAGACCACCAATGAATCATTTAGCAAAACACAGCCCAGTTTTTAAAAGCTAAATGATGCATTAGTGCCTTGGCAGTTAAGATACATTTGCAAAGGGAATTTGGCAGGATTCAGGATTGGCACGTTGTCACTGGAGGCTTAGAGTTTAGGGACGGCGTAATTGCAATGATTCCTCACGGTTCGTAAAGATCAGCTGTTTTGCCGTTGACTCTGACGGATGACAGTCCCTCTCATTACGTTTTCATGATGTGGTATTGGTCTGTATGTTTTTCTTTTTCACAAGAAAGTTTGAGATGGAGAAAAACGTGGTCAAGATAAGGAAACGTGGGATTTTAAAATTTAGTTTTGTTGGAAACTCGAAATTCTAGCGTGAGCAGTGTGAGTTTTATACTGTAGTTCAAGGTCAGACACTTTATGTAACCTTTAGGAATATGTTTACCATCAGGGATTTATTTTTACTATAGAAATACTTAATGTACTGTGAAGTTCAAAGACAGGAAGAATACATGTTGAACGGGGTAATGCACAAAAACAAAGGCATCCGTGATGAAGTACCCTACATTATGTGAACACGGTCACCCCCTTCTGTTAAGACTGTAAACTACACTGTATGACTATGTACTGCACGTTTACATAATACGATTTAATTTTGAAGGATTATTTTAAAGACTATGTTTATGTATAATACCTAACGAGCTGTAAATATTGTATACTATTGATTTTTAATTTTATATAAGCAATTTTTTATTTCCCAATTCATGTACAAATCTCATTGTGTACATAGCATAATTTCCTGGACCACACAAATTTTGCAGCGAACTTTAATGATTCAATTGTGGTAAGCATCAGGTTAACCTTAGAGATGTCGGTCTTGATTTTAAATTATTTTTCACCGCTCATTTTCTTAAAAGGGCAGCAATAAACACATGTAAGTTATTTTTGACTCTAGAAAGTTGGTCTGCAAAGACAGGACCTAGGTTCCAACCCATTGCTTTCCAGAAAAGATGCACAATTGGTATCATCCACTGTCTAATCACAAGACCGTTTCCGAGGCCCATGCGTCTCTCCTCTTTGTAACAGACAGGGCGAACCCTCTCCTGACACACACATAAAACAACCGTTAAAAGCGATCAGCACTTCAGTGTCATTACACGGAATTTATGGGATTAAAACTTTGTAATATACAGTATTTTAATAAAATTTCTGTATTCAATTTCCTGCACTTATATATAAATAAACCTGTATTTAAAAGCTTTATGAGGCGTTTGACTCTTGATGACGTAGCTTTTCAGCTCATTCCCTGTAGACGGGAATGTTTTCTCTTCCCCTTCTGTTAGTTTTTCTGGGCCAGTTCTTGGGTTTTGGAGGGGGCTTACTGCAAAAGTAAGCGAGAGGTCCAAAAGACCAACTCGGCTGAGTTTGTAGTTTTGCCAAGGACCCGGTATAGACCACGTAAACATCTAAGAATGATGGTCTTTAGAGGCACACTCTCGCTTTTATGAATAAATGGCCTCCACTTACTGAGTGCTCATTATCTGCTTAGATACTTCCCACTCATTCTTGAACACTTTTGGGGATCCTTGAAGTGAAGTGGATGCCTTAGGCTTGCCAAGGTCCTCCTGTACAGATCGAGCACTTGAGAAACTTCTCAGGGTCGCACAGCTAATGCTCCTGAGCCAGGGTTTTCTTAGTATGTTACCTGTTGTGTCTGCGCTGTGCTATGTTGGTTTCTGCAGAGGATTCTGGGAGCTCCTACCTGTAGTAAGATAAAATCGCATTCTTGACCAAGACCAGATGGCATTAGGGGATTTGAAAAATGATCAACTCAGGATTTGTATTGTCAAATTTATGAATATTTTGAATGTTAGGGATTTCTAGGGGCTAGTTCTAGGTACCCCATTAGGCTCATCTATTCTGCTTGAGAAAAGATTGGGACCAACAGAGCAGTCACTGTAATTGTTACAAACCTGGGGAGCAATAGCTAGCTAACTTTATAAAGACTGAAAGCAAAATGGAAGTGAACTTTGTTATTTTCACATACACTGACATTCATGCCATTACTGAATTGAAATGTAATTTATTTTTTCTAGAGAACTTTTTCATTCAACCATAAGAATTATAAAATTATTATTTTCTTACATTTTAAAAAGTTCTTGAGCAAAATATAAATCTTGAGATTAAAAACACATTTTCAGGGCACAGGAGAGCAGCTGACTCTTGATTTCAGCTCAGGTGTCCTGGGATCGAGCCCTGTGTTGGGCTCTGTGCTGAGCATGGAGCCTGCTTGGGATTCTCTCTCTCTCTCTCTCTCTCTCTCTCTCTCTCTCTCTGCCTCTCTCACTTTCTCTCCTCCATTCCCCCCTTCTTCCCCTCTCCCCCACTTGTGCTCTCTCTCTAAAAAGACATTTTAATTTTGATTCTATTATCTTTGGCTCTTGAAGTATTTTTATAAATGGATAAGCTATCTTTGGATATTTTGATATTTACTGAGCATTGAAGAGAAAATGTCAGTTTTAGATTTATTGCCATCAGTGCAGAACAAGAGAGGGAAAGGGAAGTGGGGGGAAGGATGCTCAGGTATTAACACTGAGCTCCGTGACGGGGAATGGGTCCTGGTTGGACTTGTGGAGGAAGACTAGCTCAGTCTTGCTGAATAGGTACTTATGCCACGTACGTTTCAAAGTTGAACCCTTGTTAACTGGCTTCAGGGTACAGGGAGAAAGGTAAACAGGACCTGTTGACATCTTTGAGGGGTAAAATTTGGGTTCACCTTCAGCTACTGAGGGAATCTTAACAGAAGAGTCTTTCCCATACCACTGTTCTTGTTGATCTGGCATTAATTTTCCATTATTTGTTATTATCATACATCTTTCTTTTGGCCAGTTTTATGAATATTCTTCAGGCTCAGAGAATTCTGGGGACAAAATTTTGCAAAATGGAATCACATCAAACGGTTTTCTTGCAAAGCAAGAATTTCACCTCTAGATGGCGCAGTGGTTCCATTTTATTTTCCCTATTTTGTCTTCACCATTACCTACAAACTCTGTGAGTGCTTTTGGACTCCTTTCTATAGGGTACATCTAATGTAAAAATTACATGTGAGGAAATTAAAGATTAGAAAAATCAAGACCTACATGTAACAAATTTAACTTTCCAGAGAAGGTTAAGATTGTGTTCAGGGGTTATTTGCAAAACAGAAAACCACATTAAGTGTGTGATTTTGGTAAGTCATCAATCTTGGTTTATGTAGTTTTCTCAAATTTGTTATTCTAACTATTAATACAACATGTTTTAAAAAATCGAATAGCCAGTACTTTAGTAACAATTATAGAGTTGGTCAACTTGTTGGAAAAAAGCGAATACAATGAGACTCGGTTCAAAATTCCTGCTCTGCCATTTTGTATTTGAACTTGGCCAAGTTATTCCACTTCTGTGACCTTCAGTTTTCTCCTGTTGCACGTGATGGGTGCTCAGCAGATACTCGCTACTCGGTCCCAATGACCTTGTGTACTGTGTGACAAGGAAGGATGATCTAGACTTTGCACTGAGTTTGGGTAGTAAGTTCGGATTCTGTTTCCACACAACACATAGCGCATTTCCAGAGAGGGTGTGTTTCAGATTTAAACTGTCCCACTGAACCATGTGCCGCTTTGGCAGTAACCTGCTGAGGGAGTTTTTCAGAAACATACCTCAGTAGAAAAGAGCCTGGTTAGAAAAAAAAAAGGGCTAAACTTGCCCAGCAAGCAAATTCCTTGCATTCTGCAAACCAAATACGTACAAGACGAGGAAGCCAAAGCAGCCAACATAAATTAAATCCCCCGACGATGGCTGGGACTCACCTGTCCACTGTGCACAGTCCTCAGATCCTGTTGTGAGTGGGCTTCTTGGCTTTCTTTACAGTTCTGCAGAGACAGCCCGTAGTTCAAACCCAAAGAAGTGTCAGTCTTTTCAGCTCTGGAGTTTCTGACCTTAAAAGCACAGAGGGAGAGAAACCAGAAGAGACTCTTAAATGCAGAGAACAAACTGAGGGTTGAAGGGGGGTGGGGAGAGGGGAACATGGGTGACGGGCATGGAGGAGGGCGCTTGTTGGGACAAGCACTGGGTGTTGGATGTAAGCGGTGAGCCATGGGAATCTGCCCCCCAAAACCAAGAGCACGCAGTACACACTGTGTGTTCGCCAACTTGACAATAAATTATATTAAACAACAACAGCAACAACACAGGCCTCCTTACACGGCAGCTGTGGAGACAAAGAGGCCTCTGTGCTCAGTCAGGGTCTTCGAGGAATGAAGACCGAACTCAGGCGACCAGAGAAGGTACCCACCAGATTTTCATACAAGGACACCTCTCCCATTCTCTTGGCTTATTTTTTTGTCAGAACTGGTGTTGGTGGGCGAGCCCCACTTGTGATACAAGACCCTTGTGTTATCACTGATGTGGGAAACAGGAGGAGGGACAGAGATGGTGGAGACGAAGGGCTGAGAGGACATTTTGGGGAGACTTAGGACTTTGGAAAGCTCTGCACATGTTGGCTGATTGGGAAGGAATCAGATCTGGGTCTTCTCCCTGGTTCTGACATCTTGTGCACCGGTGGCCTTGTCTCTCTATGCCAGTTTCTTCTGGAAACAGATCAGCTCCTTTCGTCTTCTCTTACATGCAGGTTGGAACTGTCAATGGGATGATGTCAGCATAGATCCATCACTCATGGACTTTCTCAGACCCAGACCACTTTGGAATCATGAATTTGACACTTGCCATATCTGTTATAGTTCCAAGCCTTAGTCCATCTTTAGATTTCGTAATTGATGCTTGTTTAACTTGGAGATTTTTTGCAAGGTGAATGGGAAGAGATGAAATTTTCAAATCTAGGGGCCCCTGGGTGATTCAATCAGTAGGGCGTCTGGCTCCTGCTCTTGATTTTGGCTCAGTCCATGATCTCACAGTTCGTGGGATCAATCCCCACATCGGCCTTCATGCTTACAGTGGGGAGCCTGCTTGGGATTCTCTCTCTCTGCCCCTTCCCGGCTCACGCATATGCACTCAATAAATAAATAAACATTAAAAATATTTTTTTAAAATCTAAAGTATAACTTATTTTTACAAGTTTTTGGAGGAAATAAGTAAAGCCTTAATCCTGTTAGGATAATCCTTAAAATTTTTTTTGATGTTTACTTATTTACTTTTGAAAGAGAGAGAGAGAACAAGCAGGGGAGGGGCAGAGAGAGAGGGAGACACAGAATCCGAAGCAGGCTCCAGGCTCTGAGCTGTCAGCACAGAGCCTGATGTGGGGCCCAAACTCCTGAACCTCGAGATCATGACCTGAACTGAAGTCGGATGCTCAACTGACCAAGTTACCCAGGTGTCCCTGGGGTAATCTTTATAATAATGTTGATATTCACCTTTAACTCTAAAACCATTTTTTGCATCTGGAATCTCATTTTGTCCTCATAATTTGCTTTATTTGAGGAAAAGATAACATGCTTTAATTTTTTAAATGCCTTATTATTATTATTTTAATCAAAGCCAGTTACCTGAATAAACACAGATAGTTTATGGGCAACTGTTTGGACAAATGCTAATAAGAGCAGACCGAAAATGGCCACGGCATCCTCTCTGCCTGAACTCAGCTAATCCTCAGTGGCCCAAAGGGATCCCCTTAAAAACTGATTGCTTCTTGGGTAACCCACGACTAGTTCATTCTTCTTCCACAATGCTTTGGCTTAAGACATTTTACGAAAGGATGTGGGAGGCCCATCTGTGTTCATTCGAGATCTTATTAGGGGGTTAACCTGTTTTCTTCCATCAGAAATATCTTCCTTGTGATAAACATTTTTACTCATAAAGCTCACTCACCTGTGTTGATTGAGGCTCATGTCAATAGAAGTGCTGCCATATTTAACTAAGGTTTTCCCAAGAGTTACCTGAACTAAGACTATTTCTTTCATAAATAAAGCAGCATGATTATCAGAGATTCTTACTTCCCCTCGACTAGTTCAATGCACATTACCGATTACCTGGACTGGAAGAGTTGCCAAGGCAAAGCAAAACCTTAAGTCTTCCTAGACATTTTGCGTTCCGAAGAGACCAAAGACAAAGGTGTAATTCTGGTGTCCTCGAGATGGGAAGCAGTGTGCCAGGACATCTGTAGGTTAGGGCCTGCAGTGTATCAGCAGAAGGCTTGTTGGCTGTGATGGGAAGAGTGGACAGCGTGGATCAGGATTAAGTGTAAACCTCTCCACCCATGACATCGGGAATCCATTCCTGGTATTTGAAACTGTACTGGGAAAATTATTAGAAGCTCGACCCAACATTTAGATTACAACAGTGCCCGTAAACAAAGATAGGCTCAACTCCTTCACACTGGAGGAAACGAGGCAGAGGTAATAAATCAGTTAATAGCCCCCAAAGAATTTTTGCCTGACATTGAAATTTGCACCACATTATAAATACCATTTTATATCTTAAAGCGTTTCTTTCTCAAATGTATATAAACTTT
Organism: Suricata suricatta; assembly: GCF_006229205.1. Taxonomy (NCBI): domain Eukaryota; kingdom Metazoa; phylum Chordata; class Mammalia; order Carnivora; family Herpestidae; genus Suricata; species Suricata suricatta. The sequence continues at coordinate 16,976,429 of NC_043706.1, read as the reverse complement.
GTCTTCACTCACTATCTCTGGAAGAGGGTAGAGGTGGTCAAGTATCAAAGGATTTCTTTACATGGAGAATATAGCTCAAGAAGATAAGATTTTTTTGTCAAAAGAATAGTCTCCAAAGTTTACAAAATAAGCCCTTGTTATAGGTTCTGTCATTGGGGTGCCTGGATGGCTCAGTCTCTTAAGTGTCTAACTCTCGGTTTCAGGTTATGATCTCATGGTTCATGAGTTCAAGGAGCCCCGTGTCAGGCTCTATGCTGACCCTGAGGAACCTGCTTGGGATTCTCTCTCTCCTCTCTCTGACCCCTTCCCTGCTCTCATGGGCACACATTCTCTCTCTCTCTCTCTCTCTCTCTCTCTCAAAATAAAGAAAATAAACTTAAAAAAGAGAAATAAACAGGTTCTATCACAAGAGCAGGGCTTTTTCCATATGTTGACATGAGGACAATCAAGCTAAAAATAACTAAGAATTGGGTTTTTGAAAAAATATCCATTTAGCGTCTTTATTATTAGAAAATATCCAATATCAACTTCAGAAATATATCAAATCATTTTGTAAGGTTCCATTTCTTTGCTATGCACCTCGGAGAGTTCTATAAGTTATCTAGGCTGTGATTAATCCAGCCTGGATTTGTTTTGACCAAAGCTACCAATAACTTGGGCTTTTAATACAGTAAAAGTTTGGTAAAATAAGGCCTAATCTCTCTAAAATTTCCCATAAAAGTCTTATGGTTTTTTGACCCACAAAGAAACATGGGTTTCATGTAAATATAAATAGCATTTATAAAGTGTGTTCCAAAGATCACTTATTGGGAGAGGCTCTTGACGAAAAAAATTCCCTGGCCAAGTAAGTAATAAAATCCGCCTTCAGTATTCCTGACGCTGAGTCATAACTCACACAAGCATGTTAAGGGCTTGGAAAACCTTTAAGAACCTATTTGGCTTTGCTTTGTTGCCATGAATTTTCTGTAAAGTGTCTAAAGCAATAAGAGAAACCTCACTAGCTGATTTTGTGGTGTTCTGGAAAGTATTTCCAAATATATTTTTAAATTTCTACCTGGTGGAGGGGCGCCTGGGTGGCTCTGTAGGTTAAGCATCGGACTTCGGCTCAGGTCATGATCGCGAGGTTTGTGAGTTCAAGCTCTGGTTGGGGGCTCCGTGCAGCCAGTGCGGGGCCTGCATGGGATTCTCTCCCTCTCTCTGCCCCTCACTCACTCACACATCCTCTCTCAAAAATAAAAATAGAACTTAAATAAAAGAAATTCCCACCTGGTGTCCTCATCCCAAAGATCTCTGCCTCAGTCCCACTAAATGTGATGCAGAGTTTTAATATCTAAGTTTTAACCTAAGCTCTTAATCCCCACCGCCCAGTGCTGCCCCCTGCTGGCATCCAATATACGCTGACCTTCGGATTCCTTGTCCTCTGCCTGGGCCCTGGCCGCGGGTACCCTCTGGGCCTTATGATGCCACGTTTGGCAGATGTATGTCAGGCACTTCCTAACTTGTATGTCCTTCCCGGTCCCCGGCTTCCTGGCTGGCCTTTGCTCTCCGTGACCTACTCATATTCAGTGGGATCTTCATGTAAAATTCAAGGTTGTGTCTGACCAATGTCAAGTGAGAGGTGCGGGCTAAATGTCAGCGTTTCCAGGGGCTGGGAAGGTCAGGGGCAGCTTCACCAGGAGGAACAGGATACACACGGACAGTGCAGGAGCAAGAACAGCGCAAGCCCGGGTCGGGATCGGGATGCAGCAGGAGAGTGGCAGGCAGGTGGGGGGGAGGCAGGGAGCAGCGGAAGGTAGGGCTGGGAGGCGAACGGACCCCACGTGTGAGAGTCCTGAACTGGGCTCGTGAGCTGGAAACTTGTCCTCTAGGCAGAGAAAACCACTGAGACTTTCTGAGAAAGAAAAGCACCATCCCATCTGCAAGGAGAGGGAAGGACAAGGGTGGGGTCCTGGTGCCTCCCCGTCCCTCTGGAGTCTGCTTCTAGCCCCTGTAGAGAAGAGAGGGGCGTTTGGTCCGAGCCCTCCATCAAATCCCACATAGCTTTGCCACTTAGCTTATGATCCTGGGAAAGTGACTTAACGTCTCAGATCCTGAGTTTCCTCATGTATGAAATGATTTCTTTTTTTTAATATTTTATTTCTTTTTGAGAGAGAGAGAGAGAGAGAGAGAGAGCGCGCGCGCGCGAGAGAGAGGAAGCATGACCCAGGGAGGGGCAGAGAGAAAAGGAGATACAGAATCTGAAGCAGGCTTCAGGCTCAGAGTTGCCAGTGCAGAGCCCGAAGTAGGGCTCAAACCCACAGACTGTGAGATCATGACCTGAGCCAAAGTCGGATGCTCAACCGACAGAGCCACCCCTGCGCCCCTGTATGAAATGATTTCAAAAGCGGTCTCGTCGGGCACTAGTTTGAGTCTGGGGATGAGTTCAGTCCTCGAGAAAAGGCTGTGCTGTGGGAATAAAACACGGCTACAGGCTACGAAACTGTGCACTTGGCCACCTTCCGCAACTTGCACAGCACCGGTTTCCAGAAACATCGATGGCCACCTGCAGGGCCCGCAGGATCCCTTAGCCCACATGGCCCTAAGAGCCCACAGTGGAGAGAATCCTGCTGCTCACGTGTTTTTTCTTCCCAAGTCGCCGTGTCACTGTGGTCGCCATGAGCCCCTCCACTCTCTGCTTTCTTCCTGAGCATGAGCCGTGGCCTGAGCTGTCCGTAGGAAATCGGCCACCTGGGCTGGCTCTGAGGGACGACTTCTTGAAACCCAATCCGCCCAATTACCTCCTGTGCAAAGGAGACAGAGGGAGGTGAAACCAATTGACCCTGACCTGGCAGTTTTTGCCAAGCGCTGGAAACCTGAAATTCCCTTGTGGCTTTCCCCTTCCTTCTTTCTGAGGTTCGGTAAGTGGGGGAGGGGTGCCTGATGGGAATTGTCTGGGAGCGCTCCTACCTGGGAGAGAGGGAAAGAGGAAGAGAGAGAAGAGGTGGAGAGAGAAGGAGAGGGAGAGAGGAAGGGAGGAAGAAAGAGGAGAGCAGGAGAGAGGAGAGAGAGAGAGAGGGAAGGAGGGACACGACTCGGGGCCCAAAGTGTTGTGAGAAGGTAAAAGTAGACTGTGAGGGTTTATTTTGAACGAAAGACACTTAGTAAGTAGTTATTACCAGCCAACCTTTTGTGTTCCTTTGGTCCTTATCCTGTCTCTACCTGTTGGGATTTTATAAAATTGATTTTAACCCCTCTCCCCAGACTCTCACTTTCTGGAATTAAAGGCCTCATCTTACTCTCTCTTCGTGTGTAGCTTCTTTATCGAGTGTCCATTTGGCTCCCTGTCCCAGGTCCTGCATGTTTGACACCTTACCTCCACCGCACCCAACACTGTAGCCTACGCAGGTGGGGGTGGGGCTGTGCCTGGACTTGGTTTCTAGAGAAGAACTTGAGTAGAAGCTGAGTTATAGGGGAAGAGCCAATGGAGGAGGAGGGCAAGGTGAGAGAGACAGAGACAGAGAGGGAGAGGAAGGGAGGGAGAGGGAGAGGGAGAGAGAAAAAGAAAGAAAGAAAGGAAGAGAGAAGGAGAGAGAGAGGAAGGAAGGGAGAGAGAGAGAAATGGAGAGAGGAGAGAGAGGGAGAGAGAACGAGAGGGAAAGAGAAGGAGAGAGAGGAAGGGAGAGAGAAAAATAGAGGGAGAGAGGAGAGATAGGGAGGGAGAGAGGAGAAAGAGGAAGGGAAGGAGAGAGAGAGAAATAGAGGGATAGAGAAAGAGAGAGAGGGCAGGAGGGAGAGAGAAAGAAATGGAGAGAAGACAGAGAGTGGGAGAGAGAGAGAAATGAAGAGGGAGGGGGAAAGGATGGTTAGAGAAGGAAAGAAAGGAAGGGACAGAGAAGGAGAGAGGGAGGGAAGGAGAGAGGAAAAAAGAGAAGGAGAGGGAGAGAGGAAGGAAAAGAGTGAGAGGGAGGGAGAGAGTGAGAGAGAGCGAGAGGGAAAGAGAAGGAAAGAGAGGAAGGGAGAGAGAAAAATAGAGGGAGAGAGGAGAGAGAGAGGAAGGGAAGGAAAGAGAGAAATAGAAGGATAGAGAAAGAGAGAGAGCGCAGGAGGGAGAGAGAGAAATGAAGAGAGAGGGGGAAAGGACGGTTAGAGAAGGAAAGAGAGAGGAAGGGACAGAGAAGGAGAGGGAGAGAGGAAGGGAGGGAGAAAGAGGAGAGCAGGAGAGAGGAGAGAGAGAGAGGAAAGGAGGGAAAAGGAGGGAGGGAGAGAAGAAGGAGAGAGAGACTTGGGGCAAAGTCTCAGAGGGGAGCAGGAAGGAGAGGAAATCACCTTCAAGAGGTCACACATGGTTGGGGGTGGGAAAGCTTTGACCTGATAAACATCTCTTGCAATGATATGGAAGAAGGGACTAGAAGACTGCATGTGTCTTCACAGTAGATACTGTTGATACAATATGTGTACCACATTATTAGGAAATCACCAGACACACCCACCCAGTGGAGAAGGGCAGTCTGTTTGCCTTTAGAAGGAAGAGCCTAGAGCATGGACTGGGTCTGTGCTTAGTTCTGTCACGTCACTGGCGCCTCCTCTTGTGCCTGTTGACTGCCTTTTCTGGTCTTTTGGGTCTGGGGGTGATTTTCATACAGAACATTTCAAGTTCATTCTTGTGGGACCCAGAAGCCCAAATCCTACTCAAAATTTAAAGACTGTATTTTGCCTCATCAACTTCCCTACTGATTAATTGCATTTATAATGAACTATCAGATCTTTCAAATGAATACGATACCAGCAGGGTTATCAGAATATCTTCCTGGATTTATAAATAGGTATTTAGAGGCCTTCCGACGCTAGGCAATAAGCAAACTACACTTGAGTGAGATCAATAAATAGTTTACGGAGCAAGTCATTTGTTTTTAGTATAAATTGGTGGGGAGTTGCCCAGAATTAGTCTCCGCAGTAGTGTATAGAATATTTTTCTCTGTTTTATTACAAACATTAAGCAGCTTAAAGCTGCACAAAGACGTTGGGGATACATCAGAGACCTATTTTATGAGCTGTAGATAACAGTATCCTATCAATGGTAAGTTTCTTGAATTTGACAACCACTGTGGTTACATACAAGAGTCACTTCGTTCTTGGGCAAACACTGGTGTCCTCAGGGGTAAAGGGACGTGATGCATGTGATCTACTCTCAAGTAGTTTAGGGGAAAATATGTGAGGATGGGGGTGTCTGGCTAAATGGACTTTGCAGGATTCTTGCTGAACTTGGACAATGCAGAGACAAACACAGAAGGCCAAACGTCAAGGCCTCAGTGAGAAGAGTGTTCAGAAGAGCCTGGACTTGAGTTTGGTCCCAGAGACTGTGTCAAATGGCCAGCAGTGGTTGACAGAAAGAATAATGTGAATTGAGTTGAATGACAAGTAAGATTTACTTTCTGCAATTCGATTCTTTAAAAAAATTTTTTTAAATGTTTTTTATTTATTTTTGAGAGACAGAAAGACAGTGCGAGCAGGGGAGGGTCAGAGAGAGAGGGAGATACAGAATCTGAAGCACGCTCCAGGCTCTGAGCTAGCTGTCAGCACAGGGCTCTGAGCTAGCTGTCAGCACAGAGCCGGATGCGGGGCTTGAACCCAGGAACTGTGAGATCATGACCTGAGCCGAAGCCGGACGCTTAACCGACTGAGCCACCCAGGCGCCCCGAGACTCTTTTATTCTACGCACCCTTCGCTACCAAGGCTGACCTTGGCCAAACTGCAGTTAGGCTCCTCTGAGCCCTCTTTTCGATGAGGCCTCAAAACTGGCTCCCTTCAGGGTTCAGCCTTCTCATCCCAGACTGCGCAAGGAATCCTGCCAAGTCATCTAGCAAGAGTGCCCTAATCTTGACGGGTCCTCTGCATAGTAGCCATCGCTCCCTACTCCGACCTCACTCTTGGGTGTAAATTCTCATGCGTCCTTGCCTTTATTCAGAGTTGATCCAAGTCTCTCCCCCTCTTCTGCAATAGTCTTTAAAAAAAAGCTTTCATACCATTTTAACAAGTATCAGAATAATTTTCTCCCTAACAGCACATGTTAGGTTCCAGATCTAATTTTCATGGAAATGCTGAGGCGCTCGGGCTTGGCTGGAAGTGTTTACGGATCTAACAGGGGGAGGGAGTGTTCCGCCGAAAGACAGCCGTGCAGACAAATAAGTGACACGTTAAGAGCTGTAACAGTGGTAGGAATCAGCTGCGTGGGAATCCAGAAGACGGGAACATCTACCCTGAGCAAGTACGCTGAGCTGCGCCCTGAAGAACGGGCAGAACTTTGCCAGGGAGAGAAACTGAGGCGAGAATATTCCGGGAATGGGCGTCTTCTGTGTCTTGGCTCAAACAAGGGATTCCACTGTTAGGGATTCCAGGTACTGCTGGGGGGTCGCCGTCAAATCACTCCATGGGGCGCGCAGCTGCTGTGTCTACGCAGGTGCCCTGGCCCTGAGACCCCGCCCCCCAAGGGAAATGCTCATCTCCAAGGCCCACATGCACCGGCGCCCGGCCTTGGCTATTATAACGGGATTTACAAAAAAAAAAAAAAAAAAAAAAAAAAAGGAACGGGGGCCCTGTGGCTTTAAAGGTCAAAGAAATGTTTCTCTCTTTCTTTAAAAATACATCTGTCTTTCGGTTCTTCTGAAAGTTACCAGGAAGACTGAAAAGCAGGGAAGGAAGAAGGAAAAGAGAAACTCGGCACCAGTGCCTAGAAAAATGACTCCCTGTGTATGGAAAATGTTTTAGGAGTTTCTCCAAGGCAGGTCGTGAAGCAAAGAAATCATGCAGAAAAGCGTGTGGAAAATTCAAGCAAAATATTTTTAGCTAGTTGACCTTTTTGTAAGATGAGTATCTCCTTTAAAAGGAAAGATTATCAGAAGAATGTTGTGGCACTAAGGGTCGGAAGGGAGGCAAGAGCGGGGGTAATAAGCCAGAGGTAAGAACGCCCAAGTTTTCGGACACATGTGTGGGGCCTGCGTGCACAGCACCTCAGCTTTCTGAACCGGGGCTCTGCTCTTGCATCTGGTATTACTACCTCTCCAGCCCTTCTGGAATGTGTCTCGGAACCACGGCTCCGTTCTTGAATGTTCCCATGCAGCTCCCTCCCTCTCGTCCTCCCTTCCTCTGCTCCTTTCTCTCCTGCATTCAGGAAAGAGCAGTACCTGGGAGGTGGCAGGGCTTCTGGTCAAGAGCACCATCCTGAGAGTCACAATGGCCTCAATTTGAGTCTAGGCTCGCTACCTACCCTGTGAGTGATGTCGGGCAAGTTACTTATTTCATTGGGCTTCCGTTTCCTCATGGCAGGATGGGAAGGATGGTGGTACCCCGCTCACAGGGGGCCTGGGATGGTTAAAGGGGAGCACGGTAGAAGGGAATTCTCAGGACAGAGAGAGGAGCTCAGTAGGAACCTACCGACTGTCTGCTCCAGGGGGGATGAGTGGGAGCTAAGCCAGCTGCTGGGGAAGCCCCATGCGGCTCTCATTTGCCTTTTATACTTTTGGTTACATGCCAGCACGCCCTGGCTTTACTCTGTTGTACCTGGGTGGATTGCTCTGACATAATAAACCGAGCTAATCCCTCTCTGGGTTCGGTGGAATTTTCTAACAGGTTCTTTCTCAAACCCAACTCCAAGTAAAATTCTGATGCATATAGGGCTCTGCTTTGCTCTTGTTTTGTTTTGGTTCCTCTCTACCTCCTCTTTCTGTAAGTTTCTCATCTCCATGTCTTCCCTGCCCCACTAACGTCCCCAGTACCCGGGGGTCTTGCTGTCTAGAGGCCTTTACTGAAGCAGCCTGTCCAGTTCTATCCTTTTCCTTGTTTTCCAGAATGGCTTTTCCAGGCGGCCCACCCCTGCTCTCATTTCCTGGGACAGGAAATCGACAGAGGACCACTCCACAGGTCACCACATGAATGCCCTCCTTCTTTTTTTTTTTTTTTTAAATTTTTTTAAATGTTTTATTTATTTTTGATGCAGAGAGAGAGCATCAGAGGCGGAGTGGCAGAGAGAGAAGGAGACACAGAACCGGAAGCAGGCTCCAGGCTCCGAGCTAGCTGTCAGCACAGAGCCCAACGCGGGGCTCGAACCCACGAACGTGAGATCTGACCTGAGCCAAAGCCGGAGCCTTAACCGACTGAGCCACCCAGGTGCCCCAAGTTATGGCTTGCGCCCAACGTGGGGCGCGAACCCTCCTTCTTTTCCTAGGCCTCTCTTCTCATTTTGATGTGGAAGGCACATCTCTTCCAGGGAAAGAGCGGGGACACATTTGCAGCACACTCCCAATTGTACCAATCATATTGGAATTCCTTTCCTCCTTTTAGTTGGGTTGGCTCCAGCCACACCAGGGTCACGACTCTCAAGAGACGCACAGCCGGATAAAGGGTTGCAGGGCTGAAAGCGAGACAGGTCACAAAGCAGAGGTGGAAGCGTGGACAGGCCATCCTGAGACAGAGATCTTGTTGTACTGGGTGTTTTATTAGCACAACGTTGCTGCTGGGAACAATTCTTGGAATGGATACAAAGTCCTTTCCTTTTCTCGGAAAGTCTTGTTGAGCTCACCAGGGCTGTTGGAAAGGCGTGAGCCTCTAGGGCTTGCGTGCTGTGATTTCAAGGACTCCGTGGGGTCTAAGTCTTCTGTGTATATTAACATTCTTTCCTCTGGAAGTAGGTAGGGATTTCCAAACCTTTTGTTTCCAAACAAAAGACCCAGACACACCTCTAGTGGCCCTCCTATCTGACCCTCTCACTCAGCCTTGACCTTGGCCCATACAAGGGGGCCCTCCTACTCTCCCTCTCCTGCTTTTCTTTATTTGTCCTTTCCTCCCTCCTCTCCCCTTTTTCAGGGAGCCACCTCTTCCTCTGCCTCTTGAAGGCCAATGCCCTAGTCTCTGACTTTGACTGAGTCCTGCAAACCCCACTGATTTGATTCTATTATCTGTGTCCTTTTCTTTTTTTGGCTTGTGATGCTCTCCCTACAGATGATTATGAATAATCTCATATATCTGTAGTCTTCTTGAGTGGGAAAAGCCCATGTTCCCTCCTCCTTTGAGAGGTTGCAAGCCTTCTTCTCCAGAGGACAAGGGGCTTAGAGGTGGCATTTGCTTTCACAGCCTGCACTTGCTGGGGACTCTCACCCTTTCCCCGACTTCCACCTCCACAGGCCTCCTGGATGCCCAGCCCCAAACACTCAGGGTCACTGTCCTCATCCTCATCCCTGCCACGCTGTAACATCCCCTTTCCCAAAACTGTCTTTCTCTATTTTCAGTGGTGCTTCTCCATTGTGATTTTTCTTAAACTCTTGAGAGTTTGTTTCCTATTCTGTGTTCTGTTCTCTCTTCCTCTTCCTCGATGCGCAGCATCTGTCCTGAATTATATTCTGTTTTCTCTCTAGATACTCTTTTCTCTCTCTCTCCCTCTGTCTTTTGGTGACTCCATCTGTCCATGACATCTAGATGGGCACTTTAAACCTTACGTCTTTTCCAAACTCCAGATTTTCCTACCTTTCTTCCTTTCCTCTCGTCTGTTCAACAGGTGTTTATTGAGCATCTTCTGTGGGCCAGTCATTGTACCAGGACATTGAAAGAGCAATTACAGTGACATGTGGCAAGCACTGTGATGTGAGAGGTACAAGACATCTCAGGAGCTCCTGGCAGGGATATCTAACTCACAAGGCAGTGGGGAAAATGAGGTAAGGTTTTCCCTAAGAAGCAGCATTGAGGGGAAGCTCTGGATGAGCTAGAGAACTGAAGGGTGGGAGCAGCGTTCAGGGCAGAGTCTGCAGAACCAATGCCATGGAGCCTCACGCATTTCTGCTGGCTCCCCACTTCTGCTTCATTCTCATCTGCTCACATCTCCTCCTGATGAGATGTCCCCTTGGGTCAGACACTTCAGGCGGGATGGGTTCCTCCCCTTCCATGCCCATCTCAGGAAAAGTCACATCAGAATCTCTGTCCCAAGCTTCCATTATGTCATATCTAACTCCTCTCGTAGGCTCACTCTTCACATGGGTTCCCCCTCTGCAACATTTGTCCTGTCCTTCCCCATCTGCCATTCCCAAGGAAGAGTCCCCTGTTCTTCTAGCCCTTTCTCCTGCACTGGGGCCTCCAGTTTCCTCCTCACTCAGTGAACCCACATACTTCTGTTTACAGATAATTCTCTGAAATACATTTTTAATCATATCACCTTCTTCCTCAAAATCATCAAATCACTGTAAAATAAGTTACCCGACACTGATGACATGCACTTTCCCCATCTGACTCCATGGAACATTTCAGCTCTGTCTCTCACTGTTCATGTCCAGTGTGGGGTCCAGGCAACACCACGTGGGTGTCATGACAGGAGTAGGCATGCACTCTGCTTTTCTCCCTCCAGGATTTGCACCAACAGTCCCCCCGTCGGCGACACCCCCCCTTTCTAAGAACTTTTTAAAAACACATATATTATAAATATATATATTATAAAACTTACTATTTTAAGCATTTTCAAGTGACAGTTCAGTGGCATGTGGTACATTCACACTGTTGTGCAACCATCACCACCATCTACCCCCAGAACTCTTTTATCTTCTGCAACCAGAACTCCACAGCCAGTGAACGCTGACTCCCCATTCTCCCTCTCCCAGCCACCAGCAGCCACCCTGCCACGTTCTGTCTTCATGAAGTTTTCTATTCTGGGGACCTCATGTAAGTAGAATCATACAGTATTTGTCCTTTTGTGACTGGTTGATTTCACTTAGCATAATGTCCTCAAAGTTCATCTATGTCATAGCATGTGTCAGAATTTTGCTTCTTTTTAAGACTGAATAATGTTCCATCATTTGTATAGATCACGTTTGGTTTATCCATTCATTCATCCATTGATAGACACTTGGGTTGTTTCCACCTTTTGGCGATTGTGACTAGTGCTGCCGTGAACCTGGGAGTGCAAACATCCGTTCTAGTCCATGCTTTCAATTCTTGTTGGTGTGTAACCAGAAGTGGAGCTGCTGGCTCATAGGGTAATTCTATTTTGAATTTTTTTGAGGAGCCGCCATATTGCTCTTCAAGTGTCTATGCCATTTTACATTCCTAACAACAGCTCACAAGTATTCCAGTGTCTCCACATCCTGGTCAACATTTGTTATTTTCATTCTTTTTTTTTAATTTTTAAAAATGTTTTATTTATTTTTGATACTGAGAAAAACAGAGCATGAGAGGGGGAGGGGCAGAGAGAGAGACACACAGAATCGGAAGCAGGCTCCAGGCTCTGAGCTGTCAGCACAGATCCTGTTGTGGGGCTCGAACTCACGAGCTGTGAGATCGTGGCCTGGGCCGAAGTTGGATGCTTAACCGACTAAGCTGCCCATGTGCCCCTCTTTTTCTTTTTTTAAATAGTAGCCATCCCTATGGGTATGAAGTGGTTCCACAGTCTCCTTTTGAAATATTTTGAAATATTCTCTTAAAATTAGTGGATTATTTTTGTATCTCTATTACTTAATGATGAAAACAAGATGTACTCATTAAAACAAATTCAAAGAGAGGGACCTGGGCGGCTCAGTCGGTTAAGCATCTGACTTTTGGTTTCAGCTCAGGTCATGAACTCATGGTTCATGGATTCAAACCCCACATCAGGCTCTGTGTTCAGTGCAGAGCCTGCTTGGGATTCTCCCTCTCTCCCTCTCTCTCTCTGGCCTTCCCCTGCTTGTATTCTCTCTCTCTCTCTCTCAAAATAAATAAATAACCTTTAAAAAAATACAAAGATTACCTTTAAAAAAAAAAAGGAACCCAAAGCCAAAACCTAAACCAAACCAAATCAACCAACAAACAAAAAAACCCTGACAGGCACTGGAGTCGCTATCATATTACTATGGCTGCTCTTTTCTAAACCTTTTTCTACTCCCAAACTTCTTTGACTTTTTGCTTTGACATTTCGCTAGTACTTGCCGCACCACCTGCACCCCTGCATGTGGGAATGATGTTGGCATGCACCTACTCAGGTGGTCACCGTGTGTCCATTCCCTCTGGTTACTGCCTCTGCCTCACTGGTGACTTGATATTTAGAGTATCAGTCTTTGCCTGGGAGTCCTTTCTCCTGGATGTCTCAAGCTCACAACAGAATCAAGAGGAGGTTCTGGGGCAGCAGCCCCGAGCCAGGGGAAGCAGCTACCCTGAAGGACTTCTCATTTGGCTCACTCAGTAAGAATCCCTTTAGGACCCTGCCCACAAGGCGCAGGAAAAATGAAGTCTTTCTCCCCACTCTCTTCCTACTTTCTGCTCCCAATGGAAGTCAAGTCTTCTTCTTTTTGCTCCCACAGCACTTTATTGGGTATGTAATCACATATGATTATTAATAAACATGTTGTTCTTTATTACAGTTACGTGTATATATATATCTATCCTCATTATCAGAACTGTTGGTTTTTTTACTCCCTTCAGTGAGGGCTAAACTATCTTGCATGTAACAGGCATAAGATAAACGTTACCCAATTCACCTGCTCCAGGGCTATTGGTATGGAAGGCACTGGCAATTTCATCACTGCACTTGTTTGAACACGTGTGCAGTATTGAACTTCTCCGGCTTTGCCCATGTGAGTTCCAGCAGCAGTAGCCAGACCACTAATGGTGTGTCTTTCCAGTGCCAGAGATGCTGACTGGGACCCTGGGTCTGGACTGTGGCTCAGAAATAACACCTAGGGTTGCTTCTTGGGGTCTTTGCCACCGAAGTCACTTCCTGGGACAGACTTTCTGCCCCCCAGGAGCGGGGGTGGGCAAGAAGCTGTTACGTCAAGACAGAACATGGCGATAGGGCATCTGGTGTCTCTTCTGGGACCATTCTCATCAAGGCCCATTCTGAAGGCTTCACTCAGGCTGACGTACCAGAATCTGGTTGGAATCTACAGGCTGGAGGTGGCAGTGCGGGATGGCTCTCCCACTGTACCGTGTGGTTTGTTCGTGTTGAGACCTTGAATTCTTAAACTTTGGCTACCCTATCCAGGCAGGGAGTTGTCTAAGAGACGTAGAGATAAGGGGCACTCCAGGGCCTCCCCTGGAGAGCTGGGCCAGAGCACATATCAGCTCATCAACGTTGCAGAGCATGAAGTGACAAAGAAAAGGAACAGAATAATCAGGATTTGTCCTCGTGAACAGAGGCAGTGGTCAGACAAATGACTTGTACTGTGTCGTGGTAGGACAGTAGCATGGAGTGTGTAGGACACCATTCGAGGCTGGCAGACCGTCTACGTCAGTACGCAGACACTGGCTACGCTAGATCATTGATGGCACATCAGGACGTCACCCTGTCGTAGGGGACTGGGTTGAGGGGAGATCAGCAATTTCTCATAGGGTAGCTCTAGTGTGAGGCCCTGACATTAAGTTTCGAGTGCTGAGGCCTCCATTTCAAAGACGGTCATCTCAAATTAACACACTGCGCACCACTCAACTACATAAAGAACCAGGCCACCCCACCCTTGAATTTCCCTTTTAGAAAGTCCTGAGTGCCAAAGATAATGGACTGAGTGACCTTGCTTTTCCCTTCCCGTGCTTTGATTTCTGCTCTTGTTTTAAACTCTCCAATAAAGGATGAGCCTGAGAAACCCTGGGCACGCTGCTTTTGACCCCAGTAAAGCCAAACCCCGGTACTGGGAGTTCTGGGCTCTCTCTCTGTCTCTCTGTCCCCCACCACCTCACTCTGTGGTCCTGGGCATGCTCTGTACTCTCCAGGACCTGTGCATAATAATTTGTTCTTTTCAAAGTTCCTCGATGGCCGTTGCTGCGGTGCATCTTGTCATCATAACAGGAAACACGAGAGCCAGTCTGGCCATGACGCTGGCTCAGGTCAGGGCCATGACCACGGCGGCCGCCCCAGCAGTGTGGGTCCAGGTGAGGGCTGTGGGCACCGAGCTGACATCATCGGCACAGAAAGGCTGAGGCTGACCCCCAACAGTAGCCTCCAGAGAGCTTCCATCCGCAGCGAGAAATTTCAGCCCGGAGCAAAGCAAGAACACCAGGACGGTCCGGAAAATGAGAAAGAGGGGGAAAGGGAAATGGGAAGGGAAGAAACAGGTGGCTCAGAATCTGTGCTACTCACTTCATCTGAGTTTTGTCAGGGTTAGAAAATGGCTCAGAGCAGGAGAGTGGGTCAGACACTGCCTACTACACTCCTTAGACTTTGCATTTTAAAAATTTTACCATGCCTAGGGCCCCTGGGTGGCTGAGTTGGTTGGGCGTCAGACTTCAGCTCAGGTAGTGATCTCACAGTTCAGGGGTTCGAGCCTTACATCAGGCTCTGTGCTGACAGCTCAGAGCCTGGAGCCTGCTTCTGATTCTGTGTCTTCCCCTCTCTCTCTGCCCCTCTCCCACTTGCTGTCTCTCAAAAATAAATTAATGTAAAAATAATTTTAAAGTATTTACAAAAATAAAATAAAATCTTACCAGGCCGATTTAAAGGGTTCTGTGGAAGAACAGAATAGCATAAAGACCCACTCTGCCTCTCAGCTTACAGCAGTCAATTTTTATCAGCTTCCAGAAACTTCCTTTGTGAATAATCTCTTAATCACCTTAATTTTAGGAACTTGGAATAGGTAATGTAACTACAAAGGACTCACCCAAAACCAGAGACAGGACTTGGACACACACAAACTACTCCTACCCCCCCCCCCCCCCCCCCCCCCCCCCCCCCCCCCCCCCCCCCCCCCCCCCCCCCCCCCCCCCCCCCCCCCCCCCCCCCCCCCCCCCCGCCGCCCCCAGCCGCTTCTCCCCACTGGATATGGGCACTCACGGGTCCATTTGTTCTCCTACAAAGGGAAAAATAGATCTGTTTTGAGTTCCCAGTGTACCTGACTCGCTTACCTGACATAGGGATGTTTTGTTTTGTGCAATGCCTACAGCTGTACGCATTCCTTTCTGGGGTGAATGCTTTGTAGAGACAAACAGCCTATAAGCTGCGGGGAATAAACCTGGAGCTGACTTTTCTTTTTTTGGAGCTACATTCCTGCTGAGATAAATATACAGAAAGACAGACAGATGATAAAGGAGGAAGGACGCCCTGTCAGCATGGGGGCTCCAGAGAGAACAAAAGGGTTATCAAAAGGGTTATCGGGTGCAGAGGCTGGAAATGGACTCGAAAGCTCTCAGGACCCCGGGGAGACACTGGAGGCCTTCCTGGGGAACCACCTGCTCCCCCCTCCCCAAAATCTGATTGTCCCAAGAAATCCAGCCCCAGGTCAGCTTGACTGAAAGCCAAACTTGAGAATCCATGGGGAGTAATGCCAGAAGAGGGAGAGGAGAGAAGCCATTGCCTTCAAGTTCAAGTTTGGCTCTGAGCAGGGCTCGCTGGACCCGGACACAGGGTTTATGCTGAAGCTGCCTCAGTTAAACGCAGTGGAGCTGGGGGAGGCGGGACATACCTACCTTTTAAACAGAGAGGGCAATAGAGCTGCCAAGAAGTGTGTGTTTCTTTCTTTTTTTTTTTCTGTGTTTTTTAATTTATTTTTGAGAGACAGAGAGAGAAAGGGCAAGCAGGGGAGGGTCAGAGAGAGAGGGAGACACAGAATCTGAAGCAGGCTCCAGGCGCTGAGCTAGCTGTCAGCACAGAGCCTGATGTGGGGCTCAAACCCATGAATCGTAAGATCATGACCTGAGCCAAAGCCGGATGCTCAACCAACTGAGCCACACAGGTGCCCCAAGGAGTGTGTTTCTAACACAATATACGGTCGGTTGAGTTTTACATTTTTTAAAATGTTTTTGTTTTTTAATTAAAAAAATTTTTTTTAATAATAGTTTATTACCAAGTTGGTTTCCATATACCACCCAGTGCTCTTCCCCACATGTGCCCCTCCATGACCCTCACCCCCTTCACCTTCCCCCCTTCCTCTTCAGCCCTCAGTTTGTGCTCAGCATTCAAAAGTCTCTCATGATTTGCCTCAATCCCTCTCCCCAACTCTTTTCCCCACGTTTCCCCTTCCCATGGTCTCCTATTAGGCCATAGGGAACCCAGTGCTCATCCCAACAGTGTCCTCCCTTAATACGCATCCCCCACTTAGCCCATCCCCCACCCAACTTTTCTCCAGCGACCTTCAGTTAGTTCTCGGTATTTAAGAGTCTCTTATGGTTTGTCTCCTTCTCTTTCTTTTTTTAAATCTTATTTTCGCTTCCCGTACCTTATGGTCATCTGTTTTGTATCTTAAATTCCACATATGAGTGAAACCATATATTTGTCTCTTTCTGACTGATTTATTTTGCTTAGTGCAATGCACTCTAGTTCCATCCACATTGTTGTAAATGGCAAGATTTCATCCTTTTTGAATGCCGAACAATATTCCATTGTATGTATATGTTACATCTCCTTTATCTATTCATCTGTCCATGGACATTTGGGCTTAGGAAAGGAAAATTATAATAAAGTTTTCAGGTGCAACTTTACTGAACAGGTAAAAAAACCTGACAAATGAGCATTTCTGTTTCCTCTTTGGAAGAATCAGTCTCGCCAACAAACAAGTATTGGGTAGTGGTACACATATCACTGTCTGCATAATCAGATTTTATATTCCGCAGATATTTATATTTATTTAGAAAACAATATTAAGAATATCATTTTTTAATTATATACACATGCATATGTATATGCATATCCATATACAGAATGATACATGCTGTAATTTAATTTAACAATGTACCATCATTATCTATACAATGGAGTACTACATGGTAATGAGAAAGAATGAAATCTGGCCATTTGTAGCAAAGTGGGCGGACCTCAACGGTGTCATGCTAAGTGAAATAAGTCAGGCAGAGAAGGACAGATACCATATGTGTTCACTCATAAGTCTAACAGGAGAAACCTAACAGGGGACCATGGGAAGGGGAAGGGGGAAAAGGAGTTAGGGAGAGGGAGTGAGGCAAATCATGAGAGACCCTTTAATACTGAAAACAAACTGAGGGCTAAAAAAGGAGGGGGAAGGGGAAGGGGGGTGATGGTCATGGAGGGGGGCACTTGTGGGGAAGAGCACTGGGTGTTATATGGAAACCAACTTGAATATAAACTATAACTTAAAAAATGTACCATCAAGGAACTTTGATATGTCTTTCAAATCAGGTAGATATATATTCCCATATATATAAAATTTCTAGCTGCCCACATTGTCTTGTTTCTTCAGAAAGAACTTTCTAACGTGATCAGCTCGTACTTCTTGGTAACATGAACGGCAGAGACAACTCTCTGCCTTCTGACCCAGTTCTGCTGGTCAAGCTTGAAGGAACTTCATGCTGGCCTTTGGCCCAAGATGGCTATTGGGGGCAGAGGGAACTCCAGACCACGGGGGCCGGGGGGACTGACCCAGCAACGGGAGACTCCCTGTAAAGTGCTCTGGGTAAAGGAGGTTGGAGCAGGGGAGCATGGCGATGGTCCACGCATCTGCTTGCACACTCCGTTCAGTTCTGAACCCCAAGGCAGACCCCCAGTTTCTGGTTTCTTTGAAAGTATTTGGTGCACAAATAAGCAAATCGGGGATAAAGAACGTCCAGTCATTGTTCAAGGATTTTCTGGAATTTGGAGCATTGTGATTTTTGTTGTTTAGAAAGGCTTTGGTTGCCTGTTTATCATACAGCGCAGGCTCATGAATAACTTCCTGGGGGACTGGCCCACATTCTTGGTCCTGTTGGCGTCTCTTGCCCAGCAAGGCTCACTCAGGGCGTCTTCCCAACATCCTGTCTGAGAATGACCTTCTTTTCTCCACTTACTAAGCTCTGAGTCCTTATTGAAATGACCTCCTGTGCAGGAAGGCCCACTGTGGCGCCTGGCAAGAGAAAACAGTTTTGGTTTCTAGGAAGTTACACACACACACACACACACACACACACACACACACAAAGTTCTTGTTCAGAAAAGGCACAATGTTTATGTTCCTCCATAGGGCTGATACGGAAAACTAGCTGACATTCCAGAACGGAGGTGAAGACAGGTGCAGGGCACGAAGCTGGGAGGCAGAACACAACAAGTCTCGTGTCCCCAGGCACGGCTGCCTTAGTGACCCCACCATGAGGATGCTGGTGCTTAGACAAAGCCAAGGCCATGCGACTGTGTATCTGTGGGCACACTCAGGCTTAAATACTACTCAGTGGAAAGCCTGCAAAGTCTAAGCATTTCAGAAAAAGACAACCATGGAATTTATCTTAACATCTAGGCAGAATTTTGCACTTGCCCAATATGTTCTAAAGCTACCAAGCTTTTTTGACTTTTCCAAGTGAGGCCAGTGAGACTGAGGGGAGCCCCAAAGAAAGGGACAGGTATGTTCTTTAAATTCATTCCGGGTCTTTTTTAAATTAATTAATTAGTTAATTAATTTACTTATTTATTTTTGAGAGACAGAGACAGCACGAACAAGGGAGGGTCAGAGAGAGAGGGAGATACAGAATCTGAAGCAGGTTCCAGGCTCTGAGCTAGCCATCAGCACAGAGCCTGACGCAGGGCTCAAACCCACGAACCATGAGATCATGACCTGAGCTGAAGCTGGACACTTAACCGTCTGAGCCACCCAGTTGCCCCTCATTCTGGGTCTTAAATGAGACCTGCTAGAACATGAAAAAAAAAATACTAGGACTCTGATGACCAAAGGGTTGTGCCTTGCCTTTTGGGTCATCTGTTAGTTGTTATGCAGAACTATGACGCCCACTTCAGGTGTTCAATGTGCCTCATCCCCTCTCTGGACTGGTGATGAGGGCTGGTGTCATAAGCGGTAACCTGCTGGCCCGGGTCCAGGTCCCGCTCTCAGAAGGGCCCCACACCTTCTGTTTTTACACTGCTGTCACCATCTTGAAATTCTTTTTTTCCCCAGTCTTTAAATTTTTTAAATGTTTTTTAAATTTATTTTTGAGAGACAGAGAGAGACAGTGTGAGAAGAGAAGGGTCAGAGAGAGAGGGAGATACAGACTCTGAAGATAGGCTCCAGGCTCTGAGCTGTCAGCACAGAGCCTGACACAGGACTCGAACCCACGAATGGAGAGATCATGACCTGAGCTGAAGTCGGATGCTAAACTGACTGAGCCACCCAGGTGCCCCTCCCAGTCTTTAATTTTGTCATTTATTTTTTATTTGAGAGAGAGAGAGATAGCATGCAAGTTGGGGAGAGGGGAAGAAGGGGAGAAAGAGAGAGAGAGAGAGAGAGAGAGAGAGAGAGTTAGAGAGAGAGAGAGAGAGAATCTTAAGCAGGCTTAAGCAGAATCTTAAGCACAGACACCAACACAAGGCTCTGTCCGGGACCCTGGGACCATGACCCAAGCTGAAATCAAGAATTGGCTGCCCAACTGACTGAGCCACCCAGGTGCCCCACCATCTTGAAATTCGTAATAAAGTTGTCTTTGAACTTGTGTTTTGTAAATGAAGTCATCGGATAGCAGAGCATGCATGTGAGCTGAGTAGTTACGTGCAGTATGGATGCCCATGGGTTCTAGTTCTTACTGCCCATTTATTTGTGCCATTTGAGATGAGCACGGAATGCCACAGGATTCCTGATGTGCCGGAGTCCGGGGAAGACTCAAAGCAAATACGAGGTAAGCGTGCCTGTGACTAAGTTGGGGGCAGAAAAGGAGGAGGGTCACTGACTGTCCCAAGTGGGCACAGAGCTTATTCAATGCAGGAAGAAGGCAGTGGTTTTCTAAGAAACACAGATGAGCACGGAGCCATGTCATGTCCTTTCTTACTGTTGTTTCTTCCCTGTATTAGACAAACACTCGGCTAAAAAAGACAGAGCAAATGATACTTGTTTTTCTTTTCACTTCTTTCTTACTCACCAGTAAGCCAGCAGTCTGGACTGTTGGTATAATGTGTGTATGTCATGAAAAGAAATAGAAACAGTTGAGTTAATTTTTGTAGCATTTCCACTCTTTGGAGAACAAAATGAGCTACAAAATATGAATTATGTAATTCTGGTGATTCTGCATATGAATGACACGCTCTTGTATTTGCATTGAAAACTGGCACCAGACATGTAGAGAAGAATGGTGAAGTTCAGGCTAATAATGAAAAGTTTTTATTTCTCTTTATTAGGGTGATATTAAATAACAAGTAATGAAAACACCGTGGCAAGTTGAGAGGTTGCAGAAGAAAAGGAAAAGTTCTATATTATAGTACCTTTAACCACATCTGCCTCCTGTCTTTTAAACAGTTTTCATTTTGTGGCGTCTGGGTAGCTCGGTAGTTAAGCCATGGTTCATGAGATCGAGCCCCATGTTGGGCTCTGTGCTGAGGGCTCGGAGCCTGCTTAGGATTCTCTCTCTCTCTCTCTCTCTCTCTCTCTCTCTCTCTCTCTCTCTCCTCAAATAAATAAATAAACACTAATTTATTTTTCATTTGGCCCTGGACCCCACAAAGTAGGTCACTGGTGATAAATATAAAAGTCTACAGGAATACCTAACATGGATGTTAGACTCAACCCTGATCATAGTGTTCACATCTCGTTTAGTTAGGATTTAATTTTAGGGATTGCCTTTTTTAGAATCCCCCAGAAGGACACCTTTAGATAAATATTTGACTGGAAGTGATGTCTTTGGAAGATGATCCCTGAAAACATCAATAGGGAAGTGTAGGGGGGTGGAGAGAGGGAGATGGAAAGAGGGAGACAGAGAGAGAGAGAGAGAGAGAGAGAAAGGAAGCCAATTAACAGTGTGCTATCAAACTAGGTACCCCTGTGGGGAACTGAGCTCGATCCTGCTGGGAACCCCATGGTATCCCACAGTTACCCCAAATGAAGACCAAGGAAGCTGGGGTATTTATCTTTCAACTTTCCATCTGTCCTTAGAGGAAGGCTATTCTTGGGAGCAGTAATTATCTATAATTTCTAGCTTGTTCAGCTCATGGCTTCCATGGCAGAGAGTTGCAGGAACGGGAAGGGTACCAAGAGCCTCTACGCCATTCTTCAAGCAATAGAAGATTCTATACAGATCGGAGTTGCCTGTTAAAATGACTAGTGAGACCGCTGCAGGAAAAAGGCATAAAATGATGATGAATCTTTGCTCTGCCTGGATAGGGCTTCAGAAAAACATGATCATAAGCGCCCTTATAGATAGGGGTCTTAGACGATGGCACTATGTCTGTTTCTGTGAAGAATGTGAGACGAAGCTTTTGGGACAGTAGAGGAATACAGACGATCCTAATGGAGGCTGACAAGTTCATGTGCAGACAGCACGGATTTGCTAAGGAGAGCCCACAGTCCATCAGGAGGCCTGGGAAGAGAATCTTATATTCGTGCCACTCGCCAAAGGCCAGTGTCAGACCTTACGAGGAATATAGTCTTTGATAACTTTGGCCTTGCTGGTGGTCTCCTAATGCCCCAGCTATCCAAAGGCTGCCACATACTGGCCACCCCCCTGCAAAACTCCACTGGGGCATAAGTGACTGATACCAGCTCAATGCATGGCCACCTCCAAGTTGCATTTACTTTTTACCTCCCCCCCACCCCGAATTTCATTATGTTTGATTTCATGATATTTAAAAAATTTCATTGTATTTGAATGGTCTTCTCTTAATTTTATTTCTTCACTTGCATGAGAAGCTCATTCCTGGGCAAGTTCTGCATCGTCTTCTCCTACTCTCACGGTGCTTAGCCTAGCTGGACGCAGAATAAGGGAGCAAGAATTTCTTGCCCATTAACCATCTCTCCCAGGGCCACAGAGGGATCACTCGAAGGAGCTGCTGACAGGTGGGACAGTCGCGGCAGGTGCCACAGCTTCTGAACTACGGGCCCAAACTCCATCAGGACGCACGCTGTCTGAGGCTGCGCCGGGCACCCGGGCTTCTGAGAGGTTTGCTGGAGTGGGGGGAATACAGAAGGGGTAGGGCCGCTCCCAGGAGAGTCCATATTGCCTGCAGTGATGGGAGTTGAGGGGAGTTGAGGGGCTTGGCGTGGGCTGCCATGGCACCGTGGGCCCTGGTACCTGAGCCGGCTGCGGAGGGTGAGGCGGTGGCATCTGGAGGCGCATCAGAGGCTCGGGAAGGGGGGGTGATGGGGCACCGCGCCCGGGTGCCCTGCTGTTCCAGGCAGCGCCGGGCCAGGTCCTCCCGAGTGCTGACGTCATGCCGTCTGCCCAGTTACCTCGAGCTGCGTCGGCTGTTCACGTGCAAGTTCTGGCCTGCAGTCAGCACCTTCAGTCTGTCCTTCCGAAGCCTCTTCTCTCTGTCCACGCGTTTCTGGCTCCTCAAGATGTCGAAGCTGGATGCCTGCTTTCTTCAGTTGTGTCTCAAACAGGAAAGCCACCAGGGACTCGACCTTTCTGTGCTCCACGCAGCCAGTGGTTTGGTTTGGTTGCAGCTGAGGCACGAGCAGTTGCTGTGGTCGTGGCTCAGAAATGCCACTTTCTACTTCCTTTTCCCGAGATCCCTTTCTAGCGAGTTCCTTGTGCGCTTTGTTCTTTCTTCTGATTCAGTATCCTCCTTGACTTCACTTTCTTGCTCTTTCTCACTATTTTTTTTTCCCATTTTTCTCTATCTTGTGCCTTCTCATTTTCATCTGCTTCATTTTCCCCTTTGTTGTCTGCCTTTTCAGGCATCAGTGTCTGCTTCCACTCCCCCCGCCCCAGCTTCTCTGGCTCAGTGGGTCCCACGTCCACCATACAGGTGCCCTCCAGGCCTGGGGCACTAATGGGGGGGTTTGCAGACACATCAGCAGTGAGGAACTTACCTGACGGCAGGAAATCGCTTATACAGAGTCAACAGGAACTACGCATGGATGGCCAGGTATACACCAAATCCCCATGATCTGCTTTTCGTAAATGCAAAGGAACACTTGTAAAATGCAATGTTGATAAAATGATAGCGGTTCAGCCAATGCCATTGAGAGGAGGAATCCATCTTTTTCTGAATCCATTTGGTTTTAAAAGTTTATATTCAGTAAACAAAGCGTGAGAGTACACGTGCATGCGCTCCCCTGAGCTTCGTTTGACATTTTAAAAAGACCAGACAACTTTTCACTTTTGTTTAAATGTTTGTTTATTTTGAGAGGGAGAGAGAGAGAGACAAAGTGCGAGTGGGGGAGGGCTAGAGAGAGAGAGGGAGACACAGAATCTGAAGCAGGCTCCAGGCTCTGAGCTGTCAGCACAGAGACTGAGGTGGAACATGAACCCATGAACCGTGAGATCATGGCCTGAGCCGGAGTTGGACTCTCAACCGTCTGAGCCACCCAGGCACCTCTACTTTTTGCTTTTTTTATTCACTTTTCGCCGTTGCATTCTGCTGGGCCAGGGATTTGATTTTTACCATACATACAAGCTGACAAATTAGTTCGTTAGTGTTTCCTGGATGCCATCAGAAGCTATGAGACTCTTGGGTCAGAGAAAAAAGACCCTATCCTCCATGGTGTAACAAGCCACATATGCCACCTCTCACCAAGGAAACCAATGTGGCCCAAATGGGTTCACTCAGTGGGTTTGCATTTTAAGTGTCACTGAGCATAGGGGATCCACTACAAACAGTAAGCTAACTTGTCCCTTGGTCAGGAGGAAGCGTTGCCTCATTTCTCAAGGGGAACAACTGCAAAAACAATCCTGAACAATGGCCTGGGTAAAGAGTAGCAGGGTCGTGCAGGAGTGGCACACCAAGTAAGAGGTGGAGGAATATTAAACCTCCCGTTCAGAATGCATTCCTTAAATTTAAAAAGAAAAAGCTATGAGCATATGGAGGGAAAACACGATATTTAGTTTAAAATAAAAAAGATGAAGGTTGTCTGGGTGGTTGGCTTAGTTAGTTAAGCATCCGACCTTGGCTCAGGTCATGATCTTACAGCCCATGAGTTCGAGCCCTGCGTCAGGCTCTGTGCTGACAGCTCAGAGCCTGGAGCCTGCTTCAGATTCTGTGTCTTCCTCTCTCTCTGCCCCTCCCCCACTAACACTCTGTCTCTCTCCCTCAATAATAAATAAACATTAAACAAAAAAGACATGAGTTACCTAGTTAGATATGAAAATCCCATGTCTGAGATACAATTACACTGGATGGCCTTAATAGCAGATTAGACATGGTGAAGGAAAATATTAGTGAATTTAGGGACTCAGCAGTAGACAAATCAAAATGGACTATGCAGAGGAGGGGCACCCGGGGAAGCTCAGTTGGTAAGCATCTGCCTGTTGATTTCTGCTTGAGTCATGATGTCACGGTTCATGAGTTCAACTCTCTCTGCATCAGGCTCTGTGCTGAGAGAACAGAGCATGCTTGGGATTCCCTCTCTCTCTCTCTCTCTCTCTCTCTGCCCCTCCTGGCTAACACATTCACTCTCTCTCTACACATTAATAGATAAACTTTAAAAAAAGAAAAAAAAATGGAATACACAGAGGAAAAGAAGATTAACAAATATCAACAGAAAATCAGTGGGCTCTGGGACAACCACTAATAGCTTCATGTGTGGAACTGAAGTTGAAAGGGAATAAAAAATGACTGAAGAATTTATACAAATTGTAGAAAACTGTAAACTCACAGAGCCAAGAACCTCAACGGAAATCAAGCAGAGAAAAAAAAACATTCTAAGGCACATCATAATCAAACTCCGCTGGTGGTAGGGATGGAGTCCATGAAAATTTTAAATTTTAGATTAATTTAAAAAATCATGGTAAGGAGAAAATCTTAGAATTAACCCAAGGCAAAATATACACATTATATACAGAAGAACAAAGATAAGGATTTTAGAAGACTTCTTTTTGGAAACAATGTAAGTTAGAAGATGATAGAGCCTCATGTTAAAGTACTCAAGGAACAAACAAGCCAAAAAACCAAATGGCTGTTGACCTAGAATTCTTTACCAGCACAAATAACCTTCAAAAACAAAGGTAAAATAGAGGCTGTGTCAGACATATAAAGTTGAAAGAATTAATCACTGGTAGACCTGCACCATAAGACATGTTAAAGGAAATCCTGGGCAAAGAAGCCAGATGAAAAACTGAGTCTATGCAAGGGAATGAAGGACGCCAGGAATTATGTCTGTTCATTTCACCCATGAAATCAGTTTCTTCCAATACCTCCTCTCCAGATTTTAGTCTCCATGTAGAGCAGAAATGCCCTGGAAAGCACCTAGTTCTCAGCACTGTGATGTGAACAAGAAATAGGTTTTATCTGTGATACAGGTCCGAAAGAAGAAAAATCAGAGAGAAAGTGGTAGATCTTGGAGGGAAGCATGGCTGAGGAAGAAAGATCCCAAAGAAGAATAGCCCTTCTTTGTGGCCAGGGACAGAGGACTAAAACTCCTGTGTGTTTGCCCCTGGGAGATGCTGGTAGACCTTTCCCTTACCAAGATGATAAATAATAGAAGGAAGTGGTGGTGAATCAGAAGAAATTAGCGATATACAGTTTAGAGCTGAGTTAAAAACCCATGTATGTGGTGACTGTTAGAATAACACTGCCACCACTCCCCCCACCTCATGACCTTCCTAGCGACCTTGGGAAACAAGGCAGACCTACTGATAACACTGTTTTATATATTATTAGGAAAATATGACCCAGGAAATATTGGATCATTCATATATATGCTTGATGTTAGACATGAGTTCAGTTCTTAAACCCAGTGAGGGGTTTTGGCTATTGATCTGATAATTGACTCTCAGATGCTGTTTAGGTATTCATATTCTCAGAAAGTGACTCTCAAGATCGTGTCCGTGCACTGCGGATGGCTTTGACTTTGAAGGGCATTTTGGAATGCTACATTTCATATGTGGCATGGGCTTTGTTCACAATGGTGTCAGCCATTGTCTGCTAGCAGTGGAGCCAACATGGGGGTCAGAAGATAGAATTCGGGCTCTGGCTCAGCCACAGACTGGCTGGATGAACTTGGGGACTTTATTCCTCTTGGTCCTGGGTTTCTCCTTTATGAATAGAAGAGAGTGTGCCTGATGATTTCTGAAATTTGTTAAAAAATTTGATGCTGTGAATCAGAATCGCTGAATGGCTCTGAGAGACTGGTAAGAAGCCCAGAGGCATATGGAGGCAAAGATTTGTCCCCTGTTATCTCAGCAAGAAGGGAATCCTCCACCACCGGAAATGCCTCTTAGGGCTAGAATTGCGTGGCGCGGACATGATGAGGCAACCAAGTCCTTATTAATGTCACAATTACAGTGACAAGTCTACTGGGGGCCTAAAGGAACCTGATTTGTACTCCAAGTACTTACAAGTAGAAATCCTTCATGCACTCTCTGGCTTCAGAACAGAGAGTCCTAGAACAAAGCCTGTTTTGATCTTTTGTCTTGGCGCGGGGTGAGACCATATCTCCAGCATAAACTACGCTGCTTGCATTGTTTGCATGCCCACAGTAAAATAGGAAAACACAACCAAGTGGTTTGGTTAGTTTTGGCATGCACAACTCAGGGTGGGAAATTCCCTCCGATTCTGGCTGATCACCCAGTATTTAATTTTTAAAATAAGTGTGTCAGTTTCAAAATACCAAAAGTTCTTGTTGGAGGGTATTCACAAAGAATTGGACATCCTGATATTTGGAACAAACATTCCAGTTCGTTGGCATCACAGCACTTACTGTAATATCAGCGATAAGAGGAGTGACCACACTGCAGAGTAGGTTCGTGGGGACTCCTGGGGGAAGCCTTTCCATTTATGGTGAAGAAGTGGGGAGCTGATGTGTGAATGTGGATAGTTTGTGCCTGGGGTAGCACCTCCAAGGTGTTCCAGTGTTGAAACCAGCAAGCCTTAAGGTACTGCCTTTAGCCTCTGGGCTCCAGGTCCTTGCCCATCAGTTATCCAATTTCGTTTTTAAGTCCAGTGTCTGATCTTGGGCAGACCTTGTTCCAGCTTTGGGAAGTTTCTGACTTGCTGGTTTGAAGTCCACCTACTTGTGGGGCCTCTGTGTTCTGGTTCCTAAGCTAGAACCTAGGACTTGATTCTTGCCTGACAATGGTTGGGTCCCTGGCAACCCCGACTTGGTCCACAGACCAGCAGCATTAGCATCTTCAGGGAGCTGGCTAAAAATGCAGCATCTCAGCCTCACGCTGGATGTACCACGTCAGAACCTGCATTTTAATAGGCACTCTGGGGGGATTCATTTGCATATATTTCAGTTTTCAAAGCCCTGTGCTAGAATACTTTAAATAGAGGCAGACCATCCTGCACATCTATGAGACAGATGAGCCATTCACTGGTCCAGGATAGTTTGGTTGTAAGAAGACTTAACTCAGGAAGCTTGATGAGCACAATCAGAACTTCACCTAGATATAGATATACATATAGGTAGATATAGATATAGATAGATATAGATGATGTAGATAGACATCTCCTACGTATATACACACACATACATAAGAAAGGCATTCATGATTGTTTTTCCATATGCTTTCTGAAATAGCACAATTAAAAAATACTAGATAACGTCTGCTAAAAGTCTTTCTGATAGCAGCTCTGTCGGAAAAGTATTTTGCTAAAAGCAGAATAGCAAGGAACCTTCTGTACAATCAGACGACATAAACCAAATGGGAATCCAGGGGGTCAGCCAGATGGCCAGCAACCTCTGCTTTCCTCTCTGCTTTCTTCAGGTTTCTCTGCCAACTCGAGAGCACACGTAGGACAGTCTTAAATGACCCAGGTCCTTCTGGAGTTCACAAATGTGGCTCGCACGCTGTGGGCGGGGCCGGCTGAGACCTGGAGGCCATGGAACGGCTCCAGGAGGAGCTGCTGAGAGGAGAGGGTTGTTTCTGAGCAAGTAGTTCAGTTGCCCTCCAACAGCCTTAGGGTGCTCTACGCTGGACCTTTCATTCCTTCTTGAAAGATGAGGCCATAATTCAGTTGAAGTCATCATTTTCCAGTTCCTCTCTAATATTTATTTGAAAAGCCCTTTACTTGGCTTCCTTGATTCACTTAAATGTCATCACTTCAAAACTTTCTAAAAGTAAAACACACACACACACACACACACACACACACACACAAACACACACTCCTATATATAGACACAACACCTAAGTTCAACACACTGATGGCTTACAGCTTTTTTTTTACACACTAAACACCTACCTGCTTGCTTTCTTCCTTTGATATTCCCTGATTTAAATTGTGGTCCTGGAAGCTTTGGGGTCCCATTGGTGACCTGTACTTTCCTGCATTGAAGAAATCTCAACTGAGGAGTGACATCGTCATAAGCCAAGGAGACTGGATCCTTTCCTGTCACATAAGGGGTTTGGAGAGAGAGCATTGCCCCTCCCCGCTTTGTGGGACCCATGTCTCATTGTTTGTCTATGTACAGAATTCTGATGCTGATGTCATAAATTACCACCAGTTTAGTGGCTTGCAACAATGTGTTATCTCCTGATTCTGAAGGTCAAAAGCCTAAAAATCTGTCTCACTAGGCTAGAGTCAAAGTATCACAGGGATGGATCCTCATAGAGGTGCTAGTGGAGAACCATTACCTGCCTCTTTCAACTTCTAGAGGCTTCCAGCCTCCCTGAGCTCACAGCTGCACCCGCTGACCTCTGCTTCATCATCACATCTCTCGGATACAGACCCTCCTGTATCCCTCTCAGGAAGACCCTGCTGATTACATTGGGCCTCACCAGATAATTTAAGATAATCTTAAATTAAGATAATCTACCCAACTAATGATCCTTAACTTGATCATATCTGCAAAGTCCATTAGGCCATATAAGCCAAAATAGGGATTAGGATAGGACATCTTTAAGGGGTCATTCATGATTCTATATACTACAGCCTGAAAGGCAAAACTACTGCAGTTGCGACCCATTGACATCTTTGACCAGATAAAGTGGAATTTTACTTATCATCTATAGTCTGAGCTACGTGGAATCATACCACATAACAATTCCCAGATACCTCAGATGTGGAGGTAGGACCACACTTTTGATAGACGTTAGAGATGTGTTTTTACCGGAATGGACTAAATCTGAAAAAATGAGAATGTCTAAAAAAAAATGTGGAGGCTCAGAAGAACTTAATTATCATTATCACATCTATTGTTTACTGAACTTTTAATATGATCCAGGCACAGTGCTAGGTGCTCAACAAGCATTATGTCATTTAATCTGCACAAAGAGCTAGGAACACAGGCATTGTTGTTTGTGTTTTAAAAGTGAGAGAAGTCAGTTGTACAAGTATTATGGGATATTTGTACAGCTTCCATCCTAAGTAGGTGCCCAGGGGCCACTACTTGTCAGTAGAGATAATGTTTCTGAATGTGGTTTTTAATGACTAGAGTTATCTTCCCTCACGAAAGTATATTTATAGACTTCCAAGAAACTTTGCTGTTAGTAAACTTGGCCTAACCCTAGAGCATCAGCAGAATGAGTCCAACCGTCATGAGACAGAACAGGGCTTATTTTGCTTACTGGTGTGTTACTCATTACTTTGGCCAACAGCCTGTTGAGTCTGCTTGACTTTGATCAGAACAGAAACTGTAGAGCATCCCACTGGTTAGGATTCAAGAGTCTGTTTTAGAATACATTCATATTTTATTAGTATTTATTGAATGCCTGTCATGGGTGGTGGGTTCAGCTGGGTTCCTGGAACATAGCTCGATAAGAGCTGGAAATACACCTCTACATCAGCTTAGAGGACAACTCACTTCAAGTGATAAAAGAACTTCATGGTCTGGCTACTTCCACTTTTCTCTGACCTGTAGGAGAATAACCAAATGACTGGCCCTCCACCTGGCTTCAGTATGGTCACCTCTTGTCCAGCCTATGGATGTTCAATTTCAAAATATCTGTTTGTTTATTGTCAGCCTCTACCCACCTATCACAGATTTTTGTGTGTCAATAAGAAAATAAAACACAAAAGCATCATAAAGGAATTTAAGCTTCTTTCAGCCAATCTGACATTTGTTAGCTTATACCCAATTGGTGGTGAGCAGAAGCTAATGTGATCTGGTTCTGGAGAACTGAGGATATGTATGTCTTTCCAGGTCCCTGTTCAGGGCTTTAGTAATATCAGGAGTATTCCTTGAAACTGGCCTTGGTAGTGCTGTTTACGTGGTGAAACTATGCAAACACCATAGATCAAGACTCTTCCTGTTTCTCCTTGTTCTTTGTTCTTCTTCTTCTCCTTCTCCTCCTCCTCCTCCTCCTCCTCCTTCTTCTTCTTTTCTGAAAAGCCAATTTGTCAGCATAACACTGTCACCAACATATACATTGTGTGTGTCAATGACAGTCAATTAGAATTAGTAATCAATCACTTAGATAAAGAAATATTAATGTTTGTCAGCATTAATAGGTTAATAATGTTTAAAAAAGCAATATTTTGCCCGGTGATGATCCCCATCCTTGCTCCCTGTGCCCTCAGGGGCTGTGAAAAAAAAAAGCAATATTTTAAATTCATAGATCTGATGCTAGCCATCAGCCAGAATAGTTTTCCATTTTCCAGACAAGAAAATGGAATTGATCTTGAGCAAGAAGAGCTTCTCAGGGCATGAGGCAAGCCAGATCCTCTTGGAGATTATTTTTCTGTGAGCTTTCTCAAAGTTTTAGCTCTTAGGATTCAAAGGCAGTGGGTATCTGTAGGGATGGCGTCTTTAACGCTCCACTGTGGTAGGAACATAGGAGGCAGAGAGGGGGAATAAATCCAGGATGCGTGGGTTTTAGTGGACATGTCGAGACAGCATCTGCCTAGACTTATAACAATTAACAAGAATATCAATTTCTGTTTTTCACAAGGCCATTAGTAGTTCCAAGTCACCTTCACATGTTAGGCATGGATATCCTAGGCACAGAGCTGGGGTCCAACACTGGCCCTCATGGGGCTCTCAGTTACGGAAACTCCTATGACACATGGGTGGACATGGTCTCAGGAAAAATCCAAGGCAGAGGAAGTGTTTGCATTGTGCCAGTGTTGTTCAGGAAATCATCCTTCCATGGCTAATCATACCAAATGGATTAATTCATTTAAAAAATTTACATAAGCAGAAAATCTATCACAAAACAGTCTGTAGGAGGGTAGGCTTTTTGTAATTAGCATCCAGAGAACATATGAATGTTTCTTCTGTCAACATTCCCCTGCTCTGCACTTCCTGCTTGGCTTGCTGGCCTCAGCCCCACACTGAGCCTGTTGAAGCATGAAGCTGGGGAGGTCAAGCATTTCATATGGACTAAATCACAGATGTCACTTTCCTTTTCCAGCCCACAAGCCACTGAACCATGTAGGGCGAAGGTTAGAATTATAGTTCTTGGCGATTACTCTGTGTTCCCGGGAGCAGTCTTCTCTCCCCATGTCCCCCTCGCCTCCACATGTCACTTCCCCCACCCCAACCCTGCCCCATCTTATAACAATTCTTGCAAAAATAAACAAATGGGAAAGATGGTGTAATTAATAGTTTACATATGAACTCTGGTATGTTGTAAAAGCTGAGTTCTTGTGTCCAACAACCTAAGGTGAATCTGGTTGTGTGTATTTGATGTAGTAGCAGCTGGGATTGTGGTTTCAGATTCCAGAGGGCCTCGGAGCAATGGTTGTAGATTAGAGGAGCAAATATTTCCAGCCATGTTACTTGCCTCCCACTCCTTCTCCTACAAACTTCTTAGTCATTGCTTTGTGGCATAAAGTGGCTAAGAGTAACCTTCTTTACTGTCTCTCCCAGGCCCCTATAAAGAGTTTTTGAGGGGTGCTTGGGTGGCTCAGTCGGTTAAGCCTCCGACTTCGGCTCAGGTCAGATCTCACATTTGTGGGTTTGAGCCCCACGTCAGGCTCTGTGCTGACAGCTAGCTCAGAGCCTGGTGCCTGCTTCCGGTTCTGTGTCTCCTTCTCTCTCTGACCCTCCCTCTCTCATGCTCTGTCTCTCTCTGTATCAAAAATAAATAAAACATTTAAAAAAAAAAGAGTTTTTGAGGCTTGACAAGGATGTTTCTGGCAGCAGAACACATCATACAATAGAGTCAAGGTCAGGGGTAGAAAGACCACCCAGGATTTCCATGTCATGAGGCATGGGCTAGATTGTGATAACACTGGCCCTAGAAAGAGAGAAAATGAAAGGCAAAATGGAAGGGATGTTGTTATTTATTGGACTTAGGGATTCAAGTATAGGCAAGAATCAACTATGAGTCCATGGGCTTGAGTCTTAGCCATGGGAGAATGGGGATACTATTGACAGAAGTGAGGAGGAATAAAATGGGATCAGTCTTGGAGAAATGAATATATAAGGGAAATATTTGGATCACACCAGTATTACTAAACATGGATTTTCTGGTACCAGCCCATGGATCAATGTCACAGTTACCTTCATGAAAAGAAATACTAACTAAGCATGGGCCCGCCCAATGAAATTGTGTTGAGGGCTGAAGGGAACAAACTAAAAAGTGTTTGTGATTCCCCCCATCCCCGACCCCAGCCCGGAGTCTTATTGTCCATGACAGGTTACTACTGCTGTGCATTAATGGTCTGTTGGGACAGAGCACAATTTCTGGCAGCCACCCAAATATGACTCTTTAGTAGTTGACTGAGACCACCTGGAAAGTTTCAAGTCCTTCACTTAGGAATTGAGCCAAGTGAGCATCTTGTAGGCCAGACACCAGATTTAGTCCTGCAGGGACAGAGTAAATGTGAGAGGCCCAGTCCCTCTACTATGACCACCTTCAGGGGTCCTTTAAGTCTATGCTCTCAATATATTGTGCATTAGTCTGCTTGAATAGTCCTAACAAAGTAGCACAGACTGGGTGGCTTACAAACAGAGATTTATTTCTTCACAGTTGTGGAGCTGGAGGTCCAAGGTCAAAGTGTCAGCAGGCTTAGTTCCTCCTGAGATTTTCCTCCTTAGCTTGCAAAAGGCTATCTTCTCCCTGTGTCCTCACATGGTCTTCCCTCCATGTGTATCTGTGTCCTAATCTCTTCCTCTTAGAAGGCCACTGATCCTGTTGGATTAAGGCTTACCCATATGACCTTATTTACTTGAAATACTCCTTTAAAGCTCCTATCTCCAAATACTGTTGTATTCTGGGGATTAGGACTTCAATATATGTTTTAGAGGGGGAACAATTCAGCCTATAACAGGTTTTTCCCTGTCTGCCTGTCTTGCCAGAGGACTATTCTGTGAGATTCTGTGTACTAGCCCACCCCCAATCCCAGGGAAGGCCATCTCATGAGCATGGGGACACCAACATCTTCTGAGCTAGCTATAATGATCTTTTGACCAAAAAGAAAACCTATCTGCAGCATGGACAGGCCGATTGCCCTGCATAGCTATCTCTGCCTCTTGTCTCTTAAAATTTGTGGTTGCCACATGGATTTTGTTCCCACACAAAGAGAGATTGGTAAGAGTTGGTCCTGTAACTGACCTCAAGTAGGCCAGGATGCCTAAACTTCTGCTCCTGTCTCCAGCTTGGAGGACAGTTGGAGGAATTCTTCCCACTTCCATATGGGGTCTTCAGGTTTTCTGGTTTTTTTTTTTTTTAATCCACCTTCAGGTCCCTGAAGCATTGCACTCCCCCTATCCATCATTGACATACCACTTGCCCTTTTTGTCCTCAACAGCCATGATTCCCTGCTATAACATGAGAAAAAAAATTTCAAGCTTGACTCAAGATCCAACTTTTATGACCTATTTTCAGTTCTATTTAGCATGACCACAAAATCCTGCTCTTAGGACTCTTCCAGACTTTGTTCAGAGAGTATCCTTGTCAACTGTCTTACCTGTGTTGCTGTTACCTAGAATGAAACTCAGTGACTCCTTAGGGCCCATAGAATTTATCCCAGACACAACTCAGTTGTCCTCTGATCATATTTCCTATGCTCACATCCCTTTTTTACTGAACTCGCTATAAAGCTTTCTCATTTTCCTTTAAGCTCACAGTTCTTTGTCAAATTTCTAAGTATCTTTACAATTCTTTTCTACAACTACTGGGAGATCCCAGCCCACATGGACAGCATTGAATTCAAATTCATGGCTCCATGACTCAGACAAATAGCAGCACAAGATTCTTTTATTGAAGTTAGACAAGATTACTCCAGCCCTAAACAGAATACATCTGGTTGTGAATACATCTATGATTGGAGAAGCGTGGGCTCACACATGCTTGTGGGAGAATGTGTATACATGGGAATCATTTTCTTCTAGAAAGATGAGTCCCATGAGCTTACTAGATATTTTTATTTGTTTTCAAATTCCAATACCCATGCCTGAATTGCTGACAAAAACAGATCTTTTCCAGGAGAGCTGGCAACAGTGTTTAAAGTCCATAAAAATCAGACAATAGGTTGTTAACATTGAAGCCAAGTGGTAAAAAGTTGACAGAGTCCATGGTTAGGCTAAGAAGTCATTTCAAGCCCTTGTTGCAAAGCCAGTATGGGGTGCTGCAGAAGACCTGGCTTGGTGTTATTGCTATTTTTATGAAACTATTTTATAGCTTGATTATTTAAAAGGAAGAAAAAGTTATTTCCTAGTACAGTTGAGAGTGCCTTAATGTGGCACTTTAGACTAACTTAAGTCCAGGCTGAGATTTCCTTTTCTTACATTTTGTAATTAGGAAAACTCTTGGCATGGTGGCTTCCCCGGAAGCAGACTCTGAGATGGGGATCTGGCTGCAAGGATTTGATTGGGGAGCACTCTCAGGACCAATAAGAGGAGAATTCACCATGGGGTCCCAGCTGATTCCAAGGGCAGGAGGGTCTGTAAAGCAGGAATGTCCCTTCCTGAGTTCAGGAGAGGGACCAGACATTTACACCCTGCATTGACTATCAATTGAATGTGGTAAATAGCTATTCAAAATTTCGTGTTTGGACTTAACAACTAACTCTTTATCTTTCCCTTCCTTTCTTCCTTTAAACCTATTTATTCTGTGTTCTTTTTTTTTTTTTTTCATGGAATAAGAGGGTAAAAGAGAGGAAGTTGTTGAAAGTGATGCCTAGATTTTCCTTTGGGAAGGTGGGCATGTGCCAAGGAGGAAGACAAGGAACTCAAACCTGGCCATGTTGATATTGAGGGCCTGTGGGATATCCAGGTGGAGATGACTGCAGGTACAAAACTGAGAAGTTCTGGGCTACATATACTGACTGGGGAGTCATCAGCCGTATGATTGGGTAAGACACTGAAGAAGTGCGAGAAGAAAAGATAGTGAAGAATGCTCAAAGAACATTTTCCTTGTTAAATCAAACTCAACCTTCCCCGTGTCTGAGGTGGTCTCCCCCGTCCCATCACTTCCTCCAGGGCTTTCTTTCTGTCCCACGGTTTGACCCTTGCCATCGAGGTCCTACTTCTGTTATGGATTTCTTTTCTCCTCAAGTCATGTGAGCCCTATGACTGTGTGGATCTCAATGCTTGGTGGGTCAACATGAATTCCCTCATAAGTTTCTTCCTTTCTTGTACCTCAGTTTCTCTCAGTGTTCACCAAGGTATTTCCATTGTCGCTCAGCAAGAGAAGATGGTGGGAAAGCATGGAATTTGGGAGGCCTGGCAAGAGTAAAATGGGGTCCCAGTAGAAGATTTTGGAGAGCCCTGTCAGATGACAGGATGGGATTCAGACACAGAGATAAAGAGAAGCTCATTGACCCAAGGTGCGTGGTGGACTCCAGATGAGGAGTTGTATAGAGCTGTGGGGACATTCGTGGGGAGGGGAGAGTAGTGACTAAGGTGATCTCATGGGCTCAGTGGCTTCCCAGGTTAGATCAAAATAGGGAGTGATTTGATTCTCAGTCCTGCCAGGTGGGGAGTGGGTGGGCAGAGACGGGGGAAGAGGGGAAGGATGTGAGGAGGAGGACTGAGCGTGCTTGGAACATCCTGTTAGGATCATTCTGGAACTTGGGGCAAGTCAGACAGGTGGCCAGTCAGGAGATGAAGGGGTGTTGCAGGGGAAGTGCTGGCTTCCTTTCCTGCAACGGATGCTGTTGCTTCTGCTTCTTTCGTAGCCCCATCTGCTGCTGTGGGAACCAGGGTTTCCTCCTGCAGTTCAGCCTTTGGAGAAAGGGTAAGGACTCCTCGGTAACTACAGGCTCCTGGGCCCCAAGGGCAGATCTCAAACTCCCCTTTTTGCAAGAATATGGACCAGTTACCCAGGTCCTGGGCCTAATGGCATTTCAGGGACCCTGTTGGGTTTGTATTGTGGCCCTTCAAAGATATGGCCACTGGAACCTCAGAATGTGACCTTATTTGGAAAAGGAGTCTTCAAGAAATCAAGATGATGTAGTCAAAGTAAGGAACCCAAACTGCGATCATGCTCATTTAGGGTGGTCTCTAAATCCAACGGGGAGTGTCATTCTCGAAGACAACCAAGGAAAAGTCACAGTGTCAAAGACAAGGAACAGCATGTGACAATGGAGGCAGAGATTGGAACAAAGCATTTACAAACAAGGAACACCAAGGATTACTGGAAGTCACCAAAAGCAGGAAGGAAGGCATGGAACAGATTCTCCCTTGGAGTCTCCAAAAGCAACCAAGCCTGCTTGATATTCTGATTTTGAACATCTGGGCTCCAGAACTGTGAGAGAAATAAACCTCTGTTTAAGCTACTCAGTTTGTGGTAATTCGTTGCAGAAATCCCTGAAAATGAATGCAGAGTTATATCTGAGAACTCCTGGTCATCCATTGCTCTCTGTTCCTTCTGGCATAGTTAATGGGGGAGGGGCACTTTGACCCCAACTCTAACATTTATTCCTAGTTTCTATAGGTCTTGTTAGCTGACCCTTACTCTCTCTGGCCCTTACTCTCTCTAGGAAGACTTACAAAAATAAATATCTTGTTGGCTGACCCTAATACCCCATGATTGGTAGGCTCTCAGAGGGCATGCCTCTCCTGGCGTGCTTGCTACAGTGAATAAAGATACAAATTACAGGGTTCAAAGTGTTCTCACATAATATTATTCCTCGAAGACACTTACAGAGGAGGGAATCCAAGAACAGTTACCTGATTCATTCAGGAGAAAATAGAAGCTCAGAGAACACAGGACTATTAGATTTATTCCATTATTTGCTAATCCATTTATGATGGGATCAGAGTGGATCAGGTTATTTGTTTCTCTTGCATCAGGCAGGAATGTATTTGGTAAAAACTACTGAAAATATTGACCACTGGTGGCTTTAAGAAATAAGAGTTTGTTCATCTCATCAAATAATAGTCCCGAGAGACCAGTCCAGGGTTAATGGGTTGATGCCACGTGCCCCCGAGACTGGGGCATTCTGTGGCATGCTTAGTACTTAAGACCCTTCCTCAAACTTGCCCTCTCTTGTTTTCCAGAATAGCAGCTGATCTTCACACTGTCCAGTAGGGAGAATGGGAAGGGAGAAGAAAAGAAGGTAAAGGGGGACCATAGAATGAAGAGTGTCCTATTAGAAAGGCTGTACCCTTTAGTTTCAGAAGAGGCCTCTTCCTCAGTAATATCACCAGCCAGAACTGTGCCACATGGCTGATTGTTTCCCTAAGCAGGCAAGGTGGGGAGGGAAGGATGGATTTTTGCTCAATAGTTAGCCACCTGCCTTAGCCTTATTCCAAGCCTTGGGCTGAATATAGAAAGGAAATGCTTCTTGGCCTAGAAT
Organism: Suricata suricatta; assembly: GCF_006229205.1. Classification (NCBI taxonomy): domain Eukaryota; kingdom Metazoa; phylum Chordata; class Mammalia; order Carnivora; family Herpestidae; genus Suricata; species Suricata suricatta. The sequence goes on along the minus strand of NC_043706.1, from coordinate 16,939,024 downwards.
ATCAGGGGAGGCCACCTGGGTTGGGATTAGGAGTGAAAACTCACATGGCCAGCATTTCCAGATCTCTTTGTCCTCTGAACTCTGCTTGAGTTAGTACTTGATGAATTTGATCCTTTCTCTTTCACCAGTGAAGCCTCAGGGAGAGCTGGTTACTATGAATGTTAATTATTAATAGTCACAGAATCAATAATAATGACAGTGTCATCAATGTCCATCTGGTTATTGGACTATTTTTCCTAATCTTTAGCAACACCGTGTGTTGGATCAAAACCAAGGCAATAAGTATGTTGTTGTTGTTCATGGGAAATGTTTGAACTTTGGACCTTTCATAGTCTCCAAAATAAATAAAATAAATAAATAAATAAGAGATGCAAGAACAGCAAATATTTTTGATATGTTGTTTAGAAATTAGTATCTTCTGTCCTTGTCTCATTAGAATAACAACAACAAAGGCAATAGGAAAACTATTGCTGTTTCCATTCTGTATGGCAATTTACTTTGCTATGTAAAGGTCAGAAGCCCAACTGAAAAGCTAAAGAAAGTCTGTGCTATAAAAATAACATCCGATCTTTCTGGAGACCCACAGGAACAGGTGGAGGAAGCCGTGTTTGGGCGCAGGGTTCTCTTGCTCTCAGTCGTGAGGGAGAAAAGTTCAGGATGAAAAGTTACGTGCCATGGTTGTGGATCCTGATTCTTTCCTTCAGAGAGAGACCATTTCTTTGTGAACAAAAGTGGATTTGCTAGGAAGTCCATGAAACTCAGGCTTTAGGAGCCTCTGACTTATTGGGGCCCCCTTTCTGCAGAAAGCCCCAGCAATATGTTCATAAGTCACATGTCTTTAATCAGTTTGTAGAAGGAATCTTTCCAAATTCCTCTTTTTTAAAGAATGTCTAACAAATTGTCTAAACTCCAGGGCCCACAAAACCTGGATTTACCCTTGCCTCTGGGATGACATTGCTGACAAATATTTCCTGAGAAGCAACAAACATTTGTCTTTTCTCCTCCTAATACTTTGGTCCCTGACATATGGCATTTCTCTCCTTCATAGTCCCAAAGCTTGCTGGGCCAAGGTGGATTGGCAATTAGTCCTCTACGGTCAAACTGGGGTGCTTTCTGGCCAGAGGGGCATGCCTCAACAGCAGCTTTAGAAAGAGTGTCGACAGAGAGAAACTAGGTGGAGGAGATCGGCACCACTGAGTTATGGGAAACCTGGCCAAGTACGTATCTTTTAATGTGAATGAAGTCTCTCTGGGCAAACCTTTTGAAACCCCAGGCAGGGGGTGGAGTGTCCTATGCATGTGCCCCTTGATGCTACTGGTGTCAGGAGACCTGGTACACGATGTTGGTGGTATCTGCTTCTAATTCTCATGTCCTGTGCTAGACCATGAGCCCTTGAGGGCATTTATCTTTTATCTTCTCTGTGCTCAGGACTAGCGTTCAACTAAGTGACTGGTAAACAGTAGGCCCTAAAAATATTGGTAAGCGTGCTCTCTCTCTCCCTTCTCAAACAGGCAGATTATAACAAAGGACAGCAGGGGCGCCTGGGTGGCTCAGTCGGTTGAGTGTCCAACTTTGGCTCAGGTCATGATCTCACCGTTCATGGGTTCGAGCCCCGCATCAGGCTCTGTGCTGACAGCCAGCTCAGAGCCTGGAGCCTGCTTCAGATTCTGTGTCTCTTTCTCTCTCTGCCCCTCCCCTGTTCATGCTCTGTCTCTCTTTGTCTCTCAATAATAAATAAGTGTAAAAAAAAGGATTTATAACAAAGGATGTCAGTACATCTAGCACCTCTCTGACGAGGCTGTTAAAACAGGCATCTCCTCGCACACAGTCCTTCCTAGCATGTGGGGTAGTCACAGCCTTTTGAGTAGCTGCTCTAAGTAATTACCTGTGATTTTTAAGGAAAATCAGACAAGGGTTCCTGCTCTCAACTATTATCTCCCCATCAGAGCTATCTTCATTGATTATCTCCCTATCAGATCTGTCTTTCTTTGGGTATAAAAGTTTTCCATATTTGGGTCCACCTTTCAGAATGTACGTATTCTACTTTAGTTATCAATCAAGGCCTTCATGGGATGTTAAAAGGCCACCCAACATGAGGAAGATGAACGAGTCAGGGGAGGGAAGGAAGCAGCAAAGGTAAATGCCTCTTCCATGAATGTTCAGGGTCAATGTCTTCTAAGCTTTGGGGGGCCCATGCTTATAGCCCCAAAACACCCAATTCTGGCAGAGTAGCCTTCAGTCAGCCCTGCCTGGCTGAGATTGGGCTTGGGGTTGGAAAAAGCCTAGTGAAGGTTTGGCTTTTCTCGTGGATGTAGTTGAAGCCGATGGCTGGGTCACCATTTAACATGCACAACACCACGTATCTTTTTGAGAAAGGCCAACTCAGGAACATGGAGGAGGTGAGGGCTGCTCTCACCTGCCCGGTGAGAGTCTTTGGCAAAAGTTGGTCATTCGGCAAGTATTTGTTGAGCATCTATTATGCATGAGGCATATTATGCTAGGTGCTAGTGAATCACTCTGTAAATCGCTTACTCTGGGTCTTAGTTCACAGGGTACCTTGGAGTCAGCTCACACCAGCCAGCGCTGGGAAATTGCTGACAAGCCAGAGGTCAGAATAGGCTGAAGTGTAAGCAGAGGAAGTTTGTGTGTGGCTGCTCACCGCCCATACAGGCCACACTTAGTGACCTTGCAGCCAAGCTTTGGAAAAGCTGGGAAAGTGTCCGACTAACCTACTGTCTCGAGTTTCTTTGATCATGGCCGTGTTCTCCATGCTTGTGCAGGTAGGTCTTATTCTCTGCTCACATAACATGATTATGATTGAAAAGAAGTCCCAGAAAACTCTGAAGAATGGCTTGTAAAATCAATGTGGGCTTATTACTCCATTTTGGGTGCTGCATATACACCCTATTTTCATTTCTGTAAAGTTGGAATAAACACCACTTTTGAGGATTAAATGAGATTATTGACTTTAAGCACTTGACCTATTGTAAGCTCTGATAGAACAAAACCGATAATGTAACTAATAATTTTATTTGGTTTAAATACTAATAATACAAGTTGCAATATGCCCAAGGGAGGGTATAGTGAAGAAGCGGCCCGGAATTTCTGAATAGGGGGAAGAGTGTTTTGATGGGGCCAGATATGACTAGCTTGCCCATTTCAGGGATTTCCAGGGGCGCAGAAATCAGCTGGCTCCTGAATGACACACTTATAGGCCATTGTTTTCTTTAAGGTGTGTGCAGTTTGCACGGGAGAAAGAATTCTTTTTCATGTTCCAGGAAACCTGACATACAGCAGCAGATCCTGATTGTCTGGACAAAGCTGCCCTCTTATCCATTCTCAACACTCCGGACTCCACCCCGCGGAAGACTATCTTCTGAAATCACTTTTGTTGTTGAAAAAAAGCTGGAGAGAGCCGTCATTCCCTGCCCACCCTGGATGGCAGCTCTGGTCTGGAGAGCAGTGAACTCCAGAGACCCAGGCAGACACAGAACCCGGAGGGGTTTCCACAGGCCTTCGTAAATTCAAGAAATGTCAAGTTCTACAGGTTCAGGCAGGAGCCAGATGGGGTCCCTCCACAGACAGGTGTCTGCTTTGCCCGGCAGGCAGGGCTGCCACATGGTGACCTGCGTGTCACTGGTTGACACTCCCTCAGAGCCCTGACCCTGAGCAATGAAAGGCAGGGCCAAGGCCCCTGGCCACCAGGAGAGCCTGTCCGGACTCGAGGGCTTTGCCCTGAGTGTGTGAGAATGAGGGCTGTGGCTTTGAACCTCATCTGCCTTTGGCTGTTACGATAATTGATTCTGGCATCCCTTTGCTTTTGTGTCAAATGCGTGGTCATAAACACTGAAAGGGAATATTTTTATTTTTTATTACTTTTTATTTTTTTAAAGTTTATTTACTGGTCTTGAGAGTGACAGAGAGAGCGCAAGTAGGGAAGGGACAGAAAGGGAAAGAGAAAGAATCCCAAGCAGGCTCCACACTGTCAGTACAGAGCCTGACACAGGGCTCGATCCCATGAATCAACATATCGTGACCTGAGCCAAAATCAAGAGTCAGACACTCCAGAGACTGAGCCACCCAAGCACCCCAAGAATATTTTTAGTTAAATCTTAACCCTGTGGGGTGCCTGTGGGGCTCAGTCAGTTCAGTGTCTGACTTTGGCTCAGATCATGATTTCATGGTTCATGGGTTTGAGCCCCACATTGGGCACTCTGCTGTCAGTGCAGAACCCACTTTGGATCTTCTTTCGCTCTCTCTCTGCCCCGTCCCCTTTTGCATTCTCTCTCTTTCTCAAAAATAAATTTAAAAAAACAGCCTAAACTTGTGTCTTTATTAAAAACGAAGATGAGAGAATAAAAGGGTGTGGAACCCTCCTTTTCCCCCTTGGCTCTTGGTAACCACAGCCCCCCTTTGTGAGGGAGAAGTGCTGGTCGGTCCCGACAACTCATGAGCATGGCATGCTGGGGTTACTGAGCTGCCCACCATGCTGCCTCATTTCTTTCTTCCTTCAATTATTTTTCCTTTCAACCTGTATCTATTAATTGCCGACTGTATGCCAGGCATTGTGTGAGGCACTAGGGGATGCCAGGCACCGTCATTGCTCTCAGAGAGTTGGCAGTCTGGGCTTGTTGTTTCCATTATACTTGGCATTTTGTGTGTCCTGATTCTTCCAATGACACTCCCAATGCCTCATTTCCCCCCTTTCTTTTTAATATAATTGTAAGGTGGACTATTGAAAAAGCATGACTGATTTCCCCAAGTGGAGGTAAGCTGATTATCATGAAAGTTTTTAACAGAACAGTCCCAAAAATAACCTGAACAAAGACACCAGGGCTAGAATGATTGCCTTCTGTGTGGCTCCGTTGAAGGACACCATTTATTCGGAGGCAAGAATTGTGGTGTGTTTGCGAATAACCAAAATGAAAGACGAACCTTATGATCTTATTAGTCACATCTTGTACAGGTGAGGCCGCACTGCCTGTGCTCCCTGAGGGACTCTTTGGTTGACTAGAAACTTAGGTTGTGGGACAATGTTTCCATCTATGACAGAATGATCATTAACCAGTGCTAAGAAAATCTTTTGTAACCGTATTATATCAGGATTGTTATATCAGGATTGGTTTACACTTAATGTAGTTAACTGATGTCTGCAGTGTGTTCTTTCCTTGAGAAGTGACAAGCTGAGAACAGAAACAGTCCATTGGCCCTCTTCTTTCATTTATTTATTTATTTATTTATTTATTTTTCAGAGAGAGAAAGAGAGAGCAGGGGAGGGGCAGAGAGAGAGAGAGAGAGAATTCCAACAACATAGAGAACAACATGGGGTTCGATCCCATGAACCATGAGATCACGACCTGAGCAGAAATCGAGAGTTGAACGCCTAACTGACTGAGCCACCCAGGCATCCTTATCAAACCTCTTCATGTCCTTAGCCTTAAGTGCAGTGTTTGACAACAAGGTGAAAACCAACATTTGTTCGGTGAATGAAGGGAGCTACATGAAGGAGAGACTATGCCTATTTAGCTCCCTATTCAGAGACATTTTAAAAATATTATATTTATCTTTGTTTTTAGATACTCGAAGTGAATTAGTAATTCAAATGAACTTGAGAAAACTTTAGGAGAAGTAAAGAGAAAGAAGAAAATAAATACTCTCTGTAAAGTAATCCTTTCCACTATGTTCTAGGTTTCACTGGGATGTGTGTGTGTGTGTGTGTGTGTGTGTGTGTGTGTCCCTGTGTACCTATGTGCACATTTTTCTTGGGTCTCAGGCTGAGCTCCAGAGGGATTGACCCAGCTAGGTGAGAGAGGTTTGCTGGATGCTGGTTTGCACAGGGCACAAAATAGAAGTGGGCTCAGAACTGATTCAAAGGATCGGCACCGGTATGTGTTTTACTCACTACAGGATTGGTAGTTGTGGGAGAGAGGAGACCCTAGGAAAAGAGTATGGAGCGGTCTGCTGCGCTGGTGAACACTTTGTCTACCCAGGAAGTTTCCCTGTCTCCTTTTGCACTGGACCAGGGGCCCTGGGGAGCTCTGAGCAGCCCAGCGAAGAGAGGTGAGGAACAACCCAGTGGGGAGATGGTACTGCATTTACCAGAAACGTCTGACTAGCTAAATGCCTTCAATGTTAAGACATGAACCAGAGTTTCCAGAAAATTCTGGATGCTGTTGCTGCCACATTTCACGTGAGAAAGTAGAAGAAGCTCAGGTGACCACCTAAGCCAACCATGGACAGTCTCCGTTTCCACTCTGGCCCCAGCTTTTATAGTTTGATGTCCCCCTGGTCCCCACAATGGCCATCTTGGGCAAATTACTTCACCTGGTAGGCCTCAGCTTTGTCATCTTTGAAATGGGGCTTGTAATCAATGTTCTTTGAGCCCCCCTCCAGCTCCTCATCATCATCTAAGTCTCATTCTGCACACAACTGTCCTAGATGTCCTTAGCTGACCATCTAAAATTCTTCCTTGGGTCCTCGGTCAAAGGGAGAGCTGCCAAGAGCTTGGAGGTCTTCCACCCCCACAAAGAATGAAAATAGCATGTGTTTGGAAAGAAAGAGAGGAGGAGGAGAGTCATTAAAGCTAATTATGGAAATAACAAGTTAGAAAGATACCCTAAGAGGAGAAGAATCCAGGCCTCATTGCCTTGTGGCTGAGGAGGTCATTCTGGTTTGGAAGTCCAGATTCCCTAGAGAGGTTTGGGTTGGGGAAGATGAGGGTCAGAGGGTGGCCAAGAGTTTGTTCACTATAAGCCACAATGGTATCAGCAGCTGTTTGGAGAACTGGAGATCTGGGGAGAATAATATTTATAAAGCAAGCTGGGTGAACCCCATGATGGCAACCTCATTCCTTCTAAACCAGGACACTTCTAGAATTCCCTTTTCTCCAAATAGAAGGGAAGAGAGTCTTTATTTGTCATCAATGAATTAAAAATACATTAACGATGACCCTGCTAGAGCACACTGAGTACTGGCAATCAGTTCACTGAGGTCTTACTGCTGCACAGAATCCAAATGATATCTTAGGAATGGGAGAGCATCCAGAATTTTCTGGAAACTCTGGTTCATGTCTTAACATTGAAGGCATTTAGCTAGCCAGACCCTTCTGGTAAAGGCAGCCCTATCTCCCTGGATTTACTTGTAGAAACACCTCTTGAACCGAAAAAAGCTGTAGAGATGCACGGAGCACAGATGCGGCAGTCCTGCTCTGCTACAGCACACAGTTTCTCTACTGCCAGTCCTGGGCATCTCTGAGAAGCCCCTAGGCCTCAGTAAATTCCTGTTTGAAAATTACTCGTGTAGTCCAAACTTCTTATCCATTCAAAAAGCATTTATGGAGCACCAGCAGTATGCCACCTTTGGGAGCTTGAAAGAAAAAGTAAATATGGAAAGTCAGCCATTCTAATTGCTGTCTCTTTTAACTGTGCCGCCATGTTTGCATGTTTGCAGGTTGCTTCGGATATGGATGGGCCCTCCATGGATCAAGGTGAGAGCAGGTGTTCTGCCCTATCCACCTTCCTCTGTGAATCTGGCTGAGCTTCTTGGCTGCTGCTTTCAGAGGTATATTGAACCTCAACCCTCCCTCCTGCCCATCCTCACAGAAGCCTTCTTCATATCCACTGCCATCCCATTTCTAACAGTGGGATGATCTGTCTGGGTGTTTTCTCGTCTGTTCACGACTGGGGCGCCATGTTGGAAACTGAATTGACAGTTCCTATCCAAGGTGATGTGTGACCACCGAGCTGTGAAAAAGTAAAGGCACCTTTCGCCTCCAGTGTAAGCTGCTTCTGATAACCCAGGAAATGGATCTTTAATTTTAATTTTTATTATTTTTAAAGCTTATTTATTTATTTTTGAGAGAGAGAGAGAACGTATAAGTGGGGGACAGGCGGAGAGAGAGTGTGTGAGAAAGAGAGAGAGAATCCTAAGCAGGCTGCACACTATCAGCATGGAACTTGATGTGGGGCTCAAATCCATGAACTGTGAGATCATGAACTGAGCGGAAGATGGACCCTTAACCGACTGAGCCACCCAGGTGCCCCCAGCTTCTTTACTTTTAAAACTGATTTCAAAGATGAATCGAACTGCCAGCTTTACCCTACTAAGGAGCCAGATGGAATGTAGTTTCTTAGGACACTCTAAGCCCAGCACAGCTTCTGGTCCTATGAGGCTATGATGCCGAGTCCCAAAGCAGGTCATATGTGTGAAAATGAAGAGTTCCCTGCAATGGGGCTTGGCATCTGTTCCAGACAAGTGAGGGAGTGCTCTAGGATTATAAGGCCTTGAAGGAGACAGACGACCCCAAATAAGGATAATCTAGGAGACCCCTTCCTTCATTAGCTTTTATGAGCTGTATTGTCAAAACCTCCTAACCCATTTCCCTGTCTCTTCTACCTCCTGTCCCTTCATCCTGCTATTGAAAACGTTATCCTGTAGCAACAAAAATCTCAGCAAATCCATAAGTTAATAGTGATGTTGTAGGGGATAGATGGGGAAGGAGAGAGAGAGATGGAGAAAGAGAGGGAGGGGGGAAAGAGAATCTCTTTCTGTTACTGCAACATTGCCTATGTGATAAAGCTAAGATTTCTCAGCATGGTGGTCAGTGTCTTTCAAAATCTGACTCACTTCCTAAATGCCAACCACATGAGATCTGCTGTCTCCTGAACACCCCCTTCTCTTTCTCTCCTGTTGTTGTCCGTGATATACCCTTGGCTCGTTATGCCCTTCCTGCTTCCTCAGTGAACCCCTCCTTATCTTTCTAGACTCAGCACAAATCTTTCTCCAGGCAGAGTTAGTCATTCTTTTATCTATGTTTCTGCATATGGTGCATGTCCTCCTTCATATCAAACATTTGTATTCTAATTATCTCTTTCTCTGCCCATCTTATTCAAGAGCAAGAGGGCCATAAGTCAAAGACAGTGCTCTATAAAGCTGCATGCACAGAGCCTAGAGTATGGTAGATACTCACCAAAGAATATATTTGTCAAATAGACAAATGGTCACAGTAGTATGGAAGCCAAAAGAGATACTGTCAGGAATTCTTGCATTAAAAAGAAACAAACAATAAATTAGTGAATCATGTTTGGCCTTTTCAGAACTTGGCTTCTGAAGTAGGATAGAAATTATGTGCATAAAGCACAGAAAGAGCCCATGAAACATAAACATGGTTGCACTACATATTGGGTTCAAAGCTATGTGTGTATATGTGTGCCCATGTGTACATGTGTGTATGGATGGAGTGTAGGGGTGTGTGTGTGTGTGTGTGAGCGTGCACGTGCCTTTTGTGGCCTGGGAATGCTACTTTTTTGAGATGCTCTTGTCAGTTAGTTTCTTGCAGATCCCTGTCCCTGTTTCCATTTTCCTCTTTGCTTGGCCTCATTTTTCCCGTATGAAATGTTTCTGTAGGCCCTTATAGGCTGTGAACTTTTCCTAACCTTTTAAACTCATAGCTAGGAAAAAATTCTAAATTCTAATGGTGCATTTTATTAAATGAAAAGATGCAATCTTGACTATGATAGAGGCTCTTCCAACGCTCATGAGCTTAATGGGAATAAGTAAAAAGCTCTACTTTTTTTTCCACAGAAGAGAGTAAACAAAATGAAGATGATGCTAGTTATGTGCACGTGTGTTTCCCAGATTGCTTTTTATTAGAAATGGGACATGTGGAAGAATGGATGTTGAGGACTGAATTTTGAACCAAAAATATCCCTACATCCCTGTCTGAGGACGGGGTTAGGATCAACCATTTCTTTTAAGCGGTGCCTGAAACTGACATCTTAGATCTCCATGTTGCATGTGTTCCTAGAAACATAGCCTGTGGGCTTGGATGAAAACCCAAAGGAACAGGAAAGTGATAGAGACACAGAATCCAGGAGATAAGGGGAGGAGAGGCCAAAACCTCCAGACAGCAGGCCAAGTTTCTGCAGCTCACTCTTTTACAGCTCACCCTTTGGCCTTTATTAGACCCATGATCCAGGTAAAATGATCAGGGACTTGTAACTGGGTTGTCCTTTCTTATGCAGAGACATTTTAGAGCTGTGTTGGGAAATCAGGGGCTGGAGGAGCTAACTGACAGCTGAAGCTTGATTAACCCACTAACAGCCCGGTCCAGGAAAAATCATCAGGTGACAACTCTGCTTCCCGACTTCCGATTCCCCTACGCCCCCAACTCCAGAAGGTAAGCAGCCAGTGGAGTCCTGATTCAATGACCAAATGATTGAGTGGATGCATGTCAAACGCAGCTGCAGCAGATCGTGGATTTTCTCTACTTCTTTCAATTCCAGGAGGCTGAGCCTGAGCCTTATTTTGCTTGTGAAACAGACAAGGAATGACAGCGCTGGACCGGGGGTGCTTCCTGCATTTTTTCCATCTATTAAACTTGCGTTCATATTTATTGTGCTGGGTGTGGAGATGGACCCAGTTGACTTGGCTACTGCTGGATCTGGTTTGGTGAGAGGAACTGGCTCTAACATTTTTAAACTTTGGAATCCACCGGCAGGAGAATGAACCCTGCTGTCCCAGAGGCCCATCAAATCTTTAACGCTCAAGGCCATTTCCAATTACTCCATGAAAGAGTAGGCAGGGGCAAATGGAAATACATTTTGTTAGCAAAAGGGAGATTGATGGCGTTCATAATATTCTCCTGAAAATCCCTGTGCTCAGCAAAATTATGCTTTCTTTCACCGTGACCTGTTTTGATAGAACCGTGCAAGGTCATGGCTGGAAGAAACATTAGAAATCAAACGAATTCCTCATTTACAAAGGAAACCAAGACCCAGAGAGATGAGACCCAAGGTCACTGAGCTAATGAGCGGGTCTGCAGAGAAAATGAAGAGTTGCCTTTTCTTTTTAAGGGGGGCTCCTGGTGGCTACACCTTGTGAGTTTATGTTATAAGTGCTTTTTGTGGTGATACCAGGACTTTTTAGTAAAAAAAAAAAAAAAAAGGGATTCTTTGAAATATGAAGCCAGTTCTCTCCCTGCCAAGATACTTTAAAAACAACAGCAATGAGCTAGGACATCTGTCTATCATTGGGAATTTGGGAGGCAAATATTTTCACAGAGCCTAAGTGTTCAAACAAACATGAGTAGCAAATATGGTCTCAACTCCAGCTGAGCCATTCAAATTTGGACAGAGAAGAAACAGAAAATGGAAATAGAAGGTGGATAGAAAATACGGGGTTCCAGGATTCTTGAATGGATTACACAGAAAATAAAATTAATGTAGACTCGTTTTTGCCTTTTGTTGTTTTAAGACCTAATGGCATTGGAAGTCTTTGTACCATCACTGTTGGCGTCTAGGAAAGAATATACACTTCTAAGTTTCTCCTTTGGAACGTAGGTTTGTGGTGAGAAATTGGCAGAGCCATCTGCATGTGGAGAGGCTGGTGTAAGGCTAGGGCAAGGAGAGCCCCTCTTCTCCGCTGCAGACCGGGGTGGGCTCAGCATTATCAGGGGCATCAGCTAGACCAAAGGCTCTCACATAGATTCAAGCCAGGACTTGATTAGCCAAGTAGGACCCTGGGCAGGGAGATGTCACGTTTTGGGAAAATGCAGCATGCGAGAAAGAACGGCCGGGACCAGGCTGTCTGTCTGAAGTAAGACAAGATAACTGTGAAAGTCAAGAACTGTAACAGAGGCATCTGGGCCCTGGATTTGCTCCTGGTGTGTGTTTTTGGGGGGTGAGCTGGAGTGGGCCAGATGGGAGGAGATAAATTGGGCTTTTGGCTTTGAGCTTTTTAATGCTTTTCAGGTAAGAGATGGGGTAAGGGGAGGGGCTTGCACCCCACGGGATGATCTCTACACCTTGCCAGAATGTGTAATCATGAGCTCAGCGTGGCTGGGAGGCTTGCTTGTCCCAGGACTCATGGAAATGGAAGTCCTTGGGATAACCAATGTTATCTGACTTGGGTTCGGACACTGCAGGTGTTGAAATAAACTTGATTTCCTCCTTCTTTTTAGGGAAAAGTTGTGCTCTTTAAAGAAAAGTGGGGCAGAATTCTTAACTACCGCTTTCAAATTGTTTTTTTAATATTTACTTATTTCTGAGACAGACAGACAGACAGACAGAGTGTGTGCTGGGGCAGGACAGAGAGAGAGGGAGACACAGAATTCGAAGCAGGCTCCAGATTCTGAGCTGTTAGCACAGAGCCCGAGGCGGAACTCAAACCCACGAACTGTAAGCTTATGACCTGAGCCAAAGTCAGATGCTTAACTGACTGAGCCACCAAGGCGCCCCCTTTACCACTTTCGAATACTCCTGCCTAGATATGGACCAAAGGTCTTCTATCTCCTGTAAAAAGTTCTAGCAATTAGCAAACTGTCTTCTAGCTGATGAGGAATAATGTGACAAACTACATGACTGACTTGAGGAACTTCCTTTGTTCCTATAGCTTTTCCAGGATGGTATGATAATTATTGGAATCCCATTATTAGAAATGAATTTTTAAGCATCAGCCATAGCACGAACAGTACAGCTTCTTTACAAAATGTGAAATACTGATGCAGATAAACACTGCATTAAGTCACTGTGACTTCCGGGTGATTTAATTGAGCAGCGCAGGGACTCGGGGCCCTGTGATGGCTCTGAGTGAGGATGAGTGGGGAAGAAAAACAGGTTAAAAGCAAGGTGCAGCGGGGCGCCTGGGTGGCTCAGTTGGTTAAGCATCTGTCGGTTAAGCATCTGACTCTTGATTTCAGCTTAGGTCATGATCTTGTGGTTGTGAGTTTGAGCCCCACATCAGGCTCTGTACACGCAGGGCGGGAACCTGCTTAGGGTTCTCTCTGTTCCTCTTCTTCTCTCTCTGCCAGTCCCCCCACTCACACACATTCTCTCTTTCTCTCTCAAAAATAAACATTTTTTTAAAAAAAGTGAGGGGGCAGCATTTCAAGAGGGGAGAAGACACCGAAGTTAAGGCTCCCACGTGCAGAGGCAGTCCTGGGAAAGCGTTGCTAGTCTGACTCCAATAAAAAACAAAGGAGGGTCTGAGCAGACTCAGTGAGTAATGGCAGAGGCAAGGAGGACAGAGATCTGTGTTCCCTGCAGCTTGTCATTTCATCAACAGAACCCTCGCGCGTTCACACAGTGATCCGTTCTTTCCCATGTGCTTCCGTATTCAGTATTCCACTTCCTCCCCTCGGGATCAGTCCGAGGAGCTGTGAGAGCAGATTTCAGGGAAGATGCTTCTCTGCAGCTCAGGGAAGATCGCTGGATTTCCTGATGCCACAAAGGTCAGAGCTGGGGTATTGACCATGTCAGTGAATCCCCAGGACATTAAGGCTGAAACTGGGGCTGGTGGTGGCATAGAGGCCCATAAACTCTCTGATGTGGTGTTTACAGTCAATGTTTCGCATGTGCAGACATGTATTTTTATCCAAGAGAATTTCACTGGATTCTCCAGGTGCTCTTGACCTTCAGGCTATTTAGTCAGTGTGATGCCGGAGTGGTGCAGTAAAAAATCCACAACCCTTCTCGGGGAGCGATTGGGACCCCCAAGTGAAGAGAGGAGGAGGAGTCTAGGCTGGCAGTCACCACGGTCCTCTGCTCCCAACGTTGTTTAAAGGACCCGCAGAGCCCAAGGCCAGCCACCCCCAAGCGTGTCCCTTTGGCATATTGATTTTTTTAAATAAAAGTTACTTAAGAAGCAGCCCCTGCAAGAACACTCCGACCCTCTTTTGTCCCCTGGAAAGCGGGGAACAAATCTCTCCTGTGGAAAATACCCTCCCTGCACTAAGAACACATTCTTATCACCAAGAAAGCTATAGAAATAAACCTTGTTATTATTTTTTTAATCTACTACCTCAGCATAAATTCTGCTAGAATTCCTTACTGATTAAAGCTTTGAAACACCTGTTTTCTTTATCATGTCAATTCCTCACAAAGTTACTGTCTCTTTGTCTAAAATGTCTAAAAAATGGCTGCCTTGGTCATTTCTTCGTGTCAATTTCATGATTGAGCCTCAGTGTGCACGTTAAAGAACTTTTTCTTTTTTACCCCCAGGTTAGTCTGCCTCATGTCAATTTGATTCTTAGTCATCTGGAAGATGTCAGAGATTAGAGAAAGAATGTTTTCTTCCTTCCAGAACCTTCCTCAGGGAGCAGGCAATGTCACTAGGTGGACATCCACCTTTCCATGTCATTGCTTATTCATAAGACCCTCTAAATGCTCACATTAACAACATTTTGCCCCATGTAAGCCTACTTTTAAGAAAACCAGATTTAAAAAATCATTTAAAAGATTACTATGGAGATAGTAGAAATTCTTTACAAAATGATGCAAAGTATTTTTTTCAAAGAGATTCCATTTATAAAATGTTCATTTCCAGGCTTATTGTTATGCCTATAAGTTACTTAAAAATACTGGAGTATAAATCATGTGATACCCTATGTAAGTTACCCTAGCTTGGGTCATTGCCAGGTGCTAATCAAGAAAGGCTAGTTAGGATGTGGCCAGCCAAGGTTATATCAGAAAGGTCACACACATCTTTTACAAAGCCTTCTTGTTCAACTATCATTGCTTTGCTTACTCTTACATTATGTATCAACAATGGGTTTTTATTAATTCATGTTAATTAGTGCTCATTGGCACAGTTAAAAAGATTCAAGATGTGTAGATTAGAGCTTGGAGGTATTCCATCTTTCTAACTAAACAAGACCTAGGAATTTACTCAACCATGGACCCATTCTCCTTGGGGATCCTTGCTTAGCTCAAGCCCCACTTGGTCCTATGTCCAGTCATTGGCTTTACAGATGTGATAATGTTGATTACAATGTTTTGAACCTTGCTCAGCAATATTGCTGTGCCTGTTGTGAGCAAACATTCTACAGGAGATATTTGGAACACCTAAAGGAACAGATTGCTGGCACCTGATTAAATTTAGAAACCCAGTTGAAGAACTGCACTGCGCCTGCTTTGTTAACAAATGTTTATTCAATGGACGTGTGTATATGAGAATTTAGCGTGAGACTGGCTTCCATTATGAATTGCTGGCAAGACTGCAGAGGAAAACTAATTATTGCCCACTCAAATCTTCTTGAAAATGATTGCAGCCTACCAAACCAAACTCCAAAAACTGTCCATGATCAAACTGATTGAAGTAGTTTGCAATAAGCCTATTTTTCAGAAGGTTGCTAATTGGATATACATATAGACTTTATCTTTGTGGATTTTAAACAATTCTATTATTCCAAAAATAGTGTGAGGACAAAAGGCTACTCTTAATGATGATTTAGTGCGATGAGAAAGAAGGCGTAACAAGTCAAGTATAAGGAGGAGGCTTCAGGGAGGTCTTCAGAGCATAAATGAAGATCTGCTATAGAGGACCAGGGAGGAGGGGAGCCTGGAGGGACAGAGACCTCATCTCTGGGTGGAACGAATGGAAACGTTGGACAGAAACACTATCTGTGCTTCCCTGAACCCCTAGTAGAAGAGTTAGAGAAAGCGGTGACATCAAAATTCCAGAACTGCTTAAATGCATCCTGAGAAAAGTTCTAACTGGATTCTAAGTAGGGTGTGACCATAACATGTCACAAAATTTTCTACTTCTGTTTTCCACATTTTGCTTGTCTTACAATATTCACAATGGACCACAACTTTGTAGGTGTTCCCTGAGTTCCAACTTTAAGAAAGACAGTTAGCAAATGCTCATTTAATGTCCGTTGTGACTATAGTAGGTACTGAGGGGGATAGTGGGAAAACATTAGACTCAATTTTGACCTCAACAACCAGTTGAGGATGCCCACTTCACATGCATTAAATAACTAGCAACCCTGGGATGCCTGGTTGGCTCAGTCAGTTGAGCATCTGACTTCAGTTCATGTCATGATCTCACGGTTCATCAGTTCAAACCTCGCATCAGGCTCACTGCTGTCAGCCTGTCAGTGCAGAGCCCACCTTGTATCCACTCATGCTCTCTCTCAAAATAAATAAATAGATAAAACATTTTTTAAAAAGAAATAACTAGCAACCCATTCCATGCATTTTATGCTCATGGCCATTATCATAATGGAATTTAGAGAAAGATTATATTGTGGTCTACCACTGTAGAGCGTAGGTAGACAAGAAGACTTTAAGGAAAAGACAAGGTTTGAGCTGAAGCTGTAGTTTAAGAGCATTACTGTTTGTTTTGATGGGAAAAGGAGGATCTTTGGAACAAAGTCAAGGGGCTGTGCACGGGGAAGAGGGAGAACAGTCTCTGGACCAGTGCAGCTGGGTCTCCTGCAAACGGGAGGGATTGGGAGACAAGGGGCCCTGTCCCGCATCCTCTGTAGCCAGGCCTAGGTGAATTACATTGGGCCAGGCAGGCATCTGGCCAGTGATTTATGTGGCAGTTTGGCAAAGAGAGACCCTGTGCCCATCACCATTAAGTCAAAAAAGTAAAAACTATAGCAACAAAACTAGTGTCCCAAAAATGTTAGGCTGAGATGTGATGAAGCCACAGGCCAGGGTTAATCTGCAGGTCTGTGCGGTGCTGGGCTAGTGACCTGACACACTTAAAATCACCCAGAAGGACACTGAAAAATGAGAATTAGTTTAGGAAGGGCCACGGGTCTTACCTAGAATGAGTAGGAAGAGGCTTCTCAGGTCCTCGGCTGCCCATATCTCCCCTTCCCAGCCTGGTTCTAAGTCAGCAGGTTCCACTAGCTCACTGTAGCCCCCCCCAGACTCAGCTTGCAGAAAACGGCTGTTATCAGCATGTAAACAAATCACGCTAATTTAAAACACTGCTTTCATTGAAATCAAACACAATTAACTTATTATTTTAACTACCCAGTGGAGTCCGCGGTGGAATTTTAAAAACCAAAGAAAAGAATATGATGACTTTAGAGAGTTCAAAGAACAGTCAGGCCACTTTATCAGCACAATTGTGTGGAGGGTCACTGTTTAAAAAAAGGGGAGGGCAGGAAGGTCTTCAGAGAACATCTGCCCACCCTCCTCACTTACAGGTGAGGACGCAGAAGTTGAGACTAAAGAGAATCGCCCAGGTTTACTTAGTTTAGAGTGTGGAGTCAACGTTAGGACAAGACTTCAAGAATTTGGGGTTTAGGCCCTATGCTCTTTCAATGAAATTTGGTAACAAATTATGAGTATTTAATTAACCTCACAGTTTTGTTGAGATACAATTCACATAACATTCAATTTGCTCATTTAAAGTATACAGATCGGTGATATTTATTGTATTCACAGAGCTGTGTACCTGTCACCACCATCAATTTTAGAACATTTTCATTACCCTAAAGATAAACCCTACATCCCTTAACTGTCAGCCCCAAATACTCAGGTTGGCCATCTCTGCATTGTCTTAGTATACATTTCTGTTCAGATACCTTGTCCCCTGAGCTCTGGCAACCACCGATCTATTTTCGGCCTCTATCACTTTCCAACTGTGGATATTACATAGAATGAAGTCCTAAAATGTGTAGTCTTTTGCAACTGGCTTCTTTCATTCAGTACGTTTTTTAAAGTTCACTGTGTTTCATTTCTTTTTATTGCTGAGTACTATTCCATCGCATGGCTATATAGCATTTCATTTCTGGTTTCATTGGTTGTTGGACATTGGGTTGTTTCTACTTCTTAGCTATTATGAATAATGCTGCTAGACACATTTATGTACAAGTGTTGGTGTGGACAAATGTTTTCATCTCTTTTTGGTACATATTTCAGACTAGAATTGCCAAATGATACAATAACTCTATGTTGAATTCTTTAAGGAAGTGCCATGCTGTTTCCCAAGGCATCGGCACCATTTTGAATTCCCGTTAGCAACATCTGAGTGGGCCAGGTTCTTCACATTCTCACCAGCACTTGTTATCATCTGTCTTCTTCATAAAGAGCCATTCTAGGGGCGCCTGGGGGGCTCAGTCAGTTAAGCATCTGACTTTGGCTCAGGTCACGATCTCACAGTTCATGGATTTGAGCCCTGCGTGGGGCTCTGTGTTGACAGCTAGCTCAGAGCCTGTAACCTGTCTTCAAATTCTGTGTCTCCCTGTCTCTCTGACCCTGCCCTGCTCATGCTGTCTCTCTCTCTCAAAAATAAAATAAAAATAATAAAAATTAAAAAAAAAAGAGCCATTCTGGTAGGTGTGCAATGGAATCTCCTCATGGTTTTGATTTGCATTTCTCTGATGGCTATCAATGTTGAGCATCCTTTTGTGTGCTTGCTGGTCATTTGTACATCCTCTCTGGAGAAATGTCTATTCAGGCTCTTGTCCACTTGTATTTGGGTTATTTATCTTGAGTTGTAACAGTCCCCCGTGTATTCTAGATACAAGACCCTTATGAGATACATGATTTGCAAGACTTTTCTCCCTTTCTGTGTGTTGCCTTTTAACTTTCTCAGTGGTGCCTTTTGAAGCACTTAAGTTTTAAATTTTGATAACTTCACAGGTTTTTAAGTGGTGAATTATTTTTTTCTTCTCCTTTTGGGTCATTTATAAATAGACCTTAAAATGCATGTGGTCATAAAATATTTGCTATAGAACACATGGCCAATTGATCTATACCAGGTAGTTTTAGGTCGATATAAAGGGCGATAAAAATGGATAAAAGTGGTGAGAAAACAGCAAAAAAAGTAAGGTCTGATGCTAGAAGGCACTGTGTGGATAGAAGCCCTGTAGTCTTGTATATCTAGGAATCACCCCAATTGCCTAATACCAAAGGGCCCCTAGTTAATGTCACCAGGAGAAGAAAGAATATGCTTAGGAAACAGAAACTGTGCAGATTAGGACAATCACAAGAGGTTGCCATTTTTGTGTCCTCCTGCTGAGAATGAACAGGGACCCCGTAGCAATGCCTGTTTATTAATGAAGCCAGGTGGGTGTGCTCACTCCCATTCAATCATTGTACTGCACGCATGGAGCACAGGATTTCTGATAGAAGTCTGTGTATTTATGCGTGGGACAGCTGTTTTATTACCCTTGTGGAGGGAGCCACAGCTCCGGGTTGTTATCAGTATAGCCTGAAAGAATAAAGCTGTTTTTTTCCTTGTTATTTTCCTTGTCTTACTCCCTCTACCTCCCCCAATCTTGCCACTTCCCATCTAAACACAGGAATATACTAATCAGGGAAATATGCACTGCTGTTTAGTAAAGGGTCAAATCCATTTGGATGGCATTCCGAGCTCAACGTGCTAACAATGGCAGGAAACTGGGTCCTCCAGCCGTCTGCAGCACTGAGCTGTGAGCGATAGATTGTTGAAAGAGGCGGCCCTGGGGTCTGCTACTTTGGCTTGCTTTGTGTTTGGAATGCTGTGATTGTTCCAGACACAATGAGGGATCTGTCTGTCCACACAGGAGAAGTTGTAATTACAGGAACAGGAGCTAAATTACTGCTCTTAATTGCAAATGATTCCATAGTGGTCTGCCTACAACACTGCTGATTTGTCCTCTGGGCTGTATAGGAACAGGCAGGATTGTTAGTTTAATGTTTTTGGTGATTAGGAGAGTAGACCTTATACCTGATGTCCACTTCGTCTGCGTTCAGACGACGCCAGGATCCCTTCTGGCTTACCTCTCCTGTTGATTGTGACGAAGGGGCCAGTGCGTGGTATCATCTACTGAGAGGGCAGGGGGTTGAAAGTCTCACTGTCTTTGGCGTCCTAAAGCCTTGATTTGTTGTGATCAGAACATCCTGGACTGCAGTCCCCTTGTGTATGTCATTGAGAAGCCATTTCCTAATTGGGAAAGAAGGTTGAAATCTGGCCCTGTAACGTGTTCTGGCAAACAAAGCAATGGTGGATGACAGTTTGTGGTCAAATGTTATCTCTAAGTGGAGGCTATGAAGTAAGGTCTTTGTCTTTTTTAAAAATGTATTTATTTTGAGAGAGAGCGAGTGAGAGAGAGAGTGAGAGAGCAAGAGGGAGAGCAAGAGAGAGAGGGAGAGAGAGAGAGAATGTGAGCAGGGGAGCAACAGAGAGAAAGGGTGAGAGAGAATACTACAGAGGCTCTGTGCTGTCAGCTTTGAGATGTGGGGCTCGAACTCACAACAGTGAGATCATGACCTGAGCCAAAATCAAGAGTTGGGCACTGACTGAGCCATCCAGGTGCCCCAAGTCTTTGTCTTTTTGTCTATTAGAAAGCACATTAGGAAAATTCACCACTTAGGATGGCTTATAATATTATTCACTCATCCATTCATTCACTCAACAAATAATATTTGAGGACCTGCTATATGCCACATATTGTATTAGGAATGGGATGAAAAGCAGCATAAGGAAAAGTCTACCCTATGAACTTGCATCTGCAGTAGGGACCAAAAGCTGTCAAGCAGTAATGCAGTGTGATAGTATCATGACAGTTATGCCTGTTTCATGGCCTAAAGATAAGAGTGATGAAGAACTTTTCAAGAAATAACCAAAAACCATTTCTCACAGATCATTGCCAAGAATTGAGAGGTGGATTGTAACTAAACCAGTCGCTGGTTAGACCAAATAGACTCATGCAAGGAAATGGGGGTCTGGATGGCTTATCTTGAGACACGGGCAAAGGAGGGAGCTTCGGATTCCTGAATAAAACCCAGGCTCTGTTTGAAAGGAGACAGGGGAAAGGTATCAGGACATAACCAACAATAGGAGCTGCCTTGGATGGGCAGGTCAGAGCGCCCACCCCAGCAGCAGTGTGGAGAATGACACGGGCAGCCTGGGAGAATGACATGGACCAGCTGCCATATTTGAGGAGAAGACATGGGGCCTGGACCCATTCAGCGACAGTTACCGAGAAGAAAAGCTTCCAGGAGCTGTGAGGGAGAATTTATAACAGCGATTCTTCAATGTTTGGAGGAAAATGGACCCTTCAAGAATCTGATGCAAGCAGTTTTATATTAAATGTCTGGCTTGTGGATTTGTCCTGTGTTAGCATCAGTGTGACCTTGAGAGCAGGGGTGCTGGGCTGGAAAACCCTTCGGATGGACCACCGTTCTGGGTTGGGATGGACACCAGTAATCACGTCATGAGGTTGGCGACAGAAAGAATGAGAAGCAGCATTTACCAGGGACTGACCCGTGTCACACTCTGAAGCGCACCCAGCGGATGGGAACACTGAGATGCCACACAATGTCGTTCAGTGTCCTGACTCTAGAAAATGGCAGCTGCCGGGTTTGAGCTCACGCTTGTCTGAATCACGATACCAGGCAGCCTCCTGTGGCAGCTGCCATATTTGGTTCAAATGCGAATGACTGTGATTACCAGCCTTTTTCTCTCCTGGAATCCTTTGGCTACTTCTGTTTGTGCAGCTGAAGGCCATGCTCGCTACCTCATCCCTGAAGTTTTAGGAGCTGACAGCAGAGCATTCAAGGAATGACATCAAGTGACTTTCCTCAAGGTCATTTCCTGTCTGTGACCTCTGAAAACATCACATTCCCTAAAAATACTGGGGGTTGGGTGGTCACAAACAGACCCTATTCTGGCAGGCAAGAGACGTCTGAGGCAGCTGTAACAGGCGGACGAGTGTGTGTGTCGACATCCTGTGTGACATGCTTTGTTGGTGAACACACACCCCACATTTGGCTAAAAACAAACCAGGTCTGCTAGGCGGGATGACTCACGCTTGAAACTGAAGTCTTCACCCTGAGTCAATAATTCTCATTTTAAAAGCAAATGCTGAGCTCGACAGCTACTGGAGGTTGTGCTGCCTGGGACCACTCTGTATCAATGGGGCTTATAGAAGGGGCACTTCCTTATGTTCTTGAAGGAGGACGTGTTTCAGTGGACTTTCGGTGCCTCTGCCCCTTGTTCTGTCCAAGTTGCACACACCAATGGGTGTTGTTGTAGATGCTCAGAGGAGGTGATTTGGCAGAGGGAACAGACTGTAGGGCTTGGAGGTGGGAGTCCTGGTGTCCCGGGCAGTTTCTGCCCTTCATTCTTGCACGACAGGGAGGGTCATTTACCACCTGCTCACCTATGACGTGGATATAACCGTGCTTTCTTGAGAAGTGTTTACTAGATTCAAAGATGACATGTGTAAAGTACTCGGGCATATAGTAAGCGCTTAACACAGGCATCAGGATTCACTTTGCTGCATGCCTTCTGCTTAGCGGAGTTGTCATTTTCTCCCTTGTCCCTTTATTTGATATCAAGGGCTCTATTTATTTCTTTAAAGAGAAAGACATCCAGCTGAGAGATGTAGATTACGTGCACTCACATCACCTTTGGGTCCTGCATTCTGTAGGAAAACATCAGTTAGAGCAAGCGTATGATGAAGGAGAAGCAGAAGGCAATCAAGAGACCTTGTCTCTCCCTCTGCCCTGACTGTAAAGGCCCATGGAATAGTCACTCTTGGGCCTCTGTCTCTAAAAAGAGGGGCTTAAATAAAAAGATATTTCAGGGGCACCTGGGTGGCTCAGTCGGTTGAACGTCGACTTCAGCTCACGATCTCAAGGTTCGTGGGTTTGAGCCCCGCGTTGGGCTCTGTGCTTATAGCTAGCTCAGAGCCTGGAGCCTGTCTTCAGATTCTGTCTCTCCCTCTCTCTCTGTCCCTTCCCTGCTTGCACTGTTTCTTTCTCTCTCTCAAAAAAATAAATAAAACATAAACAAAAAAAGATATTTCAGAAACTTCAGGCTCTTGCTGGATTGTTTCTGGAGCTCTTCTCCCTGACTTAAATTCTGGGGCAAGAAACACTACCACTTTGCTAAGTCTGCAGATGCCTTTCTGTCCTGGCTGATCCTTGGGACCACCTTTCCGACGGTCAACACAAAGGCAGCCAGCACGCTAAGGAACACCTTTACCATGAACGTGCCTTTGAATTGCGGGGCCGACAGGGCTTGTCTTGGCTAATCAACCCACACATTTCCAGGCAAATTACTCTTTTCTCCGTGCTGCTCCTACACATGGCTTGAGCATGTGGGGATTTGTAAACACAGTTGATTTATAAGGGGGTGGATTTCTCTGAAACATAATTTGTGTTAATTATGTCAGCTAGTTAAAGTAATAAGTCAGCTAGTTAATTATGTCTGCTATCCTCGCATGATCTTGTTAAGACACTAAATATCCCTCCTCTAGTTTTTCTCATACTCAGGAATGAATGGTAGGTTAAGAAGTGCAATTCTAGTTCATAAAATATCAGAAGGACTAACTGGGTTTATTTATGTTTTACCCAAGGAGGTGGAATGTGAGACTTTTTGCAAAGGGAAAGCTAGCCAACTGGATGAGTTTGCTTGGGCCGAATGTTAGCATCAGAAACATTCTCGAACCTTCTCAGAATCCTCGTATGTCAAGAGACAGAAGAGGCTTTTAGGATTTCTGGGCAATTCCTCACCTCTCAATTGTCCTTTTAGCTCAGTAATGAACTATGTAGAAAGTATATTCCTTTAAAAAAATTTTTCAGTGAAATACTTCTGCAGGAACATAAATTGCCCCAAGTGGTGGAGAATCTCAGATGGGATTTTTTTTAAATAAGAAAAGGAGTAGCTTAAAATCTCTATATTCTTAGAAATTTACCCAATTAGTTGTAGGGTTTTTTTCAGATCTAGCTTGTTTGGGAGACCATCATGATCCGTGACTGCAAAGTCAGTGTGAATTTGCCAGCAGGTGGCACCAAACGTTTTTGTTAGAAAAGTGCCACTGGAGGAAAACCTCTTTTGCATCCTCTGCTAGTAAAAAAGCCTTTTAAGTGAGGTTGCTGGTTCATTCACCCAAATACAGGAAACATGTGCCTTTCTTATTTGGTAGCTCTTTGGAAATCTGCTGCTGCAGTTCAGAGTGAGTTATTTCCTTGAAGTTTGTTAAAAGGGAAGTGTGGTGAAATTAAAGACTCGAAACAAAGCTTTATTAGAGTTTTGTAGACCAATTAAAATCCAGTCTCTCAGCTGCAAATCCTCCCATCAGCCCCTTCTCGGGGACACTGAAGCAAAGGACAGCGAGACACGGTAGATGGTTCTTTTCCCCTTTTTATCCTTGCCATAGAATCGTATTTATTTATTTATTTTTTCAGATCCCAAGCCAGCTTTTACAGTCTGGTTAAAGTTTAGGAAAGTGTATCATACTGTGACTTTATTGATCCAGGCCCTGTTCTGGAGGGGGGCACACTTACCCCTTCAGACATGGAGGATGTGTTTCTGCTTCTGCTCACAGTTACCAGAAGAAAGTGCTGTCAATACTAATGATCCTGAAAAATAGGGGCTGATGTATGCCAAGTTTTAATTCTTACAAGACTTTTTTGAAATCAACAATGTACGTACATTCGTTTATTCGTTCGTTCATTCGACAAATATTTTGAGAGTCTACCATGCCAGGAACTGTACTTGGGAGCCAGGGATCTAGTGATGAAGAAAAAGATGTGGTTCTAGCTCTTAAGGTGCTCATTGTCTAGTGGATACTAATCAAGTTAGTGTTTTCAGATACCATCAAGTCACCTTCATGGCCTTACACCAAACTGAGGATAGTGCTTTGACAGATAGAAACATCATCCCATGATGCTCTTGAACCAAGGAAGTTGACCTAGATTCCTAGATTCCAGCAGAGATGGATGCAGGCCAGCGTTTCTAAGGAAATGCCCCAGCTGGAGCTGGCATGTGAAGGGTGAGGAAGAATTCATTAGGTGAGGGGGTAGGAAGAGGTGAGATGAAAGTTCAGACCAGGGACACGCAAGTCAAAGACCCTAGGGTGTGAGGGAGAGTGGAGTGTGTGAGACACCGAGAAGGAGGGGCGAAGGATTCAGCGATGAAGGTGAGAATAGACGCTATTACAAGAGCAAAAACTCTTCATGGGTTTTACATTCTTCTCCAATGTTTTTTTTAAACTTAAAAAAAGTTTTAAAAAATATTTATTTTTGAGAGAGAGAGACCGGGAGAGGCTCGGCAAGAGACGGAGATGCAGAATTCAAAGCAGGATCCAGGCTCTGAGCTGTCAGCCCAGAGCCTGATGAGGGGCTTGAACTCAGTGAACTGTGAGATCATGACCTGAGCTGAAGTTGGACACTTAACCAATTGAATCACCCAGGCACCCCATCTTCTCCATGTTTATTATATTCACTACCATCACCACCAAAAAAAACCACACACACCTCAAAGTTCTATTACTCACCTGATCTGTAATAGTCTCCTGCTTTTCCAATATGGTTGGCTTGAAGCCAGTGACCAAATATTTCTGAAGTTTGGGAATTTTCTTTTCTCCAGTACAGTGACCCATATGAATGAACACAAGTGCCTTTGGGGAAGGCTAGTAAAGAAATTCACTACTATTACCTGCAATAGTAGAAAATGGGTTCTTAAGCCTTCATGGGAGGGAGTATGGACCTGTGAACTGATTGAGATTTAGAAATGACCCCAATGTTCTGATATGGTGGTAGCCTTAATTCACCAGGCCTGAAATTTTCTCCATTATACACATCAAGTTGGGCCAGGAACCCTATGATCAATCGACCATATCCTAAGACCTCAGCAGGTCAGTCTTTCTGATGAGTCCTAATGTCTATCCATAGATGCATGCTCTAGTGTACTTACGCGTCCTTTGCCACCTCAGGACTTTCCCATGGTCATTGCAATCAAGGCAAATTGCCTTTTCAATGGCTGCATCTTCCCACAGTATCCCCAGCCCACAGAGAAGAGACATTATGTTGCTTTTCAAAGATGTTGGTGTTTCCCTCACCAGTGGCTATCTCAGGCCTTGATGATGAGATCATCTATAGGGCTAATTCTACAGCTGCATTCCTATCTCTTGACATCTTTGAATTATTTTCTTCTCTGTTGAACTCACCATTTCCGGCCTCTCAACTTTCCCGAGACTGCACTTCCAATTAAGCCCAAGGCTTCTTCAGCTGACAAGCACTCTATCAGAACGACTCCCAGCTGCTCAGCCTAGCAGTAGTAGCTGTGGAATCATGGAAGACTGTAACCACAGTTATCCTGATCAAAATGATGTTTATTCCTCTTGCCTGACTCAATAGCCCTCAGGATCCCTTTTCTGACACATTCGCAGATCTTTGTCAATATAATTGAGTGAAGTCCTGTAAGTCTTTTGGTGGGTAAATCTACTGGGTTTGGCTTTGTAAATCTTCCCTTTCCCCTAGGAAATTCTGGGCTCTGGCTTCAGTTACAGGTCTGGGGATATCAAGCATCAGCATGTAAAGGTGGTTGTGGGGGGTCATAGAGCATGAAGAGGATCTGGTCTTCTCCATCTGGGAGAAGGTCAGAACCCTCAGACCAAACATGAAGAGCCTAATCAAGCAAGGAAAGAGGAGACTCGAAAGGGAGTGCTAAGAGTGGGTTGAGGCTTGGGGAAATTGGAAGTCTCTAAATCCTCCCATATATCTCCATTCCAGTCCTCTTCTGCTCAGTGACCTTACACGTACAAAATCAAAAACACATAAACATTATGTAGCTATGAATTCAGCTGATAATGTAATTGGGGAACTTAAGATCACACTTTGCCTTTGATTTCCAACTAGCTCTGTGCCATCCTTTTGACATAGACTTCAAAGTCTGTCCTGAAAGTCCATGATTTGTGCTTTTCATCTGTTTTTCATTGTCTGTGCCTCTACCACATCCCTTGACTTTTTCACTCCAGCGCACACGCGCTGAACTTCTAGCTGCCAGCATTGATGTCTCTTTACCTGGCCTTTCAGAGCGGCTCTGCTCATGTACTGCAGACTAGCAGTGCAGAGAAGTAGCACCCTAGGCAGCAACACTCAAGCAATGACTGCTGGGTGTCGGTGTACAGACTCTCCAGCTGCCTTGACCCTTGGGTGGGCTGATTCTGGCAAACGTCTTACTCTCTTGCCTAGAGCACCCCTGTGGGCTTGAGCTCCAGTTACCCATGGTATTTACTGGGGTCCTCTCCCAAATAAATGATGGACACTTGAATCCTTGTCTTGGAGTCTACTTCCAGGCAAATACAAACGAAGATAGGAACTTACTAGAAAAATCCCGGGTGACTCACAGATAGATAAAGATCTAAGTTCTGAAAATGGGTAAGGGACAAGAGATGGTAGGGAGCAAGATATACTGCCATTATTAATTCACAGGAACCTGTGAGATGTCCCTGTTGGATACCACACACATTCTCAATAGGGGTGATATCACCCTCCAAGGCGTAGAATAAAAAAATCCTACTCTTATGTATAAAGGGTGGCTATACATGTAGTATATAAGCAGATATACAGTCCATCTATTGTCTAAATATTTCATGGGAGGGCAATTTAGCAAAAAAATGTCTAAAAAGTCTCATTAGGAGAGTGACAATGAAAAAAGAAAGGTTGAGAAACAGCTCTAGACACTACTGCCATGATTGCTATGTTGCTGCCTCTGGTGATGCAACTTAGCATCATTCACTTAAGGATCACAGTCTGATGGGAACATCTGACTGGCAGAGCACATGTCACATGACCCGGGTCTGGCTGTAGGGGTGGGGAGAGGGAACCTCTGTGCTCTTCTTCTGTCATCTCTGGCAGAGTTCAGCTTTCCCCTGAAGCTCACAAAATAGGGAGATTTCCTTTCAAGTTTGAAAGAGGTATAGGTCTAGGGTGACCCTCAAATGGTAGCTGTTCATCTTTGAACAGCCATGGACTTGGAGGAGTTTGAGGGCTCCATCTGGAAACCTCTGGTACTGTCTCCTTCCAGAAAGCAGAATCTGCTCAAAAGTGCCATAGGAGGAGATGTTAAATATGTCTTGGGTTTTGAGCGTCTACCAGAGATTTATAAACTATTCATCAGAGCAGATTTCAAAACAGAAAATACTTTAGTTCAGAGATAAGAGAGTTGTCCTTTCTGATGGCTCCTTGGATTCAGACCCTTACCCACACTCACATAGAGCATTAGAATTACTAACTCCCAAATGAGATGTGCCTCATAGGATGGTGGAAAGAACACACTGGTCAGGATATCTAAGGACTACCAATGGCCAGTGGCAGGATCTCTTACCTGTATGAGGAGGGTGTTGAACTAAAAGGCTTTATGGTCTCTTCCATTTTTGCCATTTTATTTACTATAAGATATTATCATGACCTCCTCATGTATTATGGCCCTTTAGTTCTTCTAATAATACCAAGAGGAAGACTTTATTGTTTTCATTGTGTGGTGTGGAGGTACAAGTTCAGAGGCATTAATTCACTTGCTCATGTTCACCCAGAAATGAAACAGCACTCAAGCCAAGATCTGTCTGGCTCGGAAAACCACCAAACCACTCTCCCATGAGCCAGAGGAAGTCTTAGATTCAGCAATCTAATGTCTCCATTGTTTTTCCTTCCCCCGACTTGGTACTCTCTCTTGGATGCGTGGGTATCCTCCATGTTGCTCAGACCCTAAGCTACCTTACCCTGTCTTGCATGTCCTTGCCAGTACCCTGCGTTCACTCTCTTCTAGTTTCAGCTTTCCTTGCTCCCTCTGAAATGCACTATCAAGAGACTGAAAAATGTACCGAATGAATGACCCAGCTCTCAGGATTCAGTGCTGATAGCTTGCTAATCTGGTAAATATATATGTTAATGGAAGAAAGATAAGGCAGCAGGAAGTTTTTCTGCCTTGAAGCTGTGGAGTGAATTAGATGTCCCTTTAAATCCAATAGCTAGAAAGCATACCTCCACATAAACTCTAAGTACAGAGCTGAACACCACTAATTCACAGTAGGTATTGCTTCTAGTGTAGCAGCAAAAGGCTGAGATCATGAGCTGGGGAGAGTAGATTCCTCGCTGCAGTTCTGGCAGGAGGGAGAGTGTGGTGCAGAGCAATATGGACAGGAGACACAGGGGGTCACCAGTCACACCCATCCGTGGCCACCAGGTCACTTGCCAGGTTTATGTACGTGTTGCTATGCATGAAGAGCAGAATGGAGGCTGAATTTACGTTTTGAAAATTTGATTAGAAACAGATGACCAGTAGCAATTTCTGAAAATATGCAATTGTTTTTTTTTTCTCAACATTCAGAAGGTATGATGATTTAAATCCCCCCATGGTGATCCAGAGGCAATGCAGTCTTGGCGGACAGCAATGCATTGGGAATCAGAGGACTTGGGTTTGGGCTCTGGTCTCTAGCAAATCAAGTGAACTCTCTGAGCTTCTTCCCTCCCTTCCTCCTTTCCTTCCTTCCTGCCTGCCTTCCTTCCTTCCTTCCTTCCAAATCAGCTTTATTGAGGTATAATTGACACACAATCAAATACACCCTTTTTAAGTGTACAGTTGATAAATTTTGATAAATGTGTACACTGACCATAATCAATATGTACGGATGTCTATCAGTCCTAAAATTTCACTCTTGCCCCTTTGCAGTCAACCCTTCCCCCTCTCCCCAGCCCCAGGCAATAACTGACTAATCTGCTTTCTGTTACTCTAGATTAGTCTATTTTAGTGTGTCATAAAAATTGAATTATACAGTATGAATTCTTTTATATCTGGCTTACTTCACTCATCACGCTTTTGAAATTGGTTCATATTGTTGTATGAATCAATAGTTCTTCCTTTTGCTTGCCCCTTTTTATTGCCGTGTAATATTTCATTATGCAGCTATGCTTCTGTTTGTCTATTTACCCATTGATGGACATTTGGTGTTTGTCTCTTATAAGTAAATATGAACATTCATGTAATTGTTTTTGCTGGCATGTGTGTTCATTTCTCTTGGGCAAAACTTGGGGTAGGAATCACTGGGTCTTATGGTAAGGGAATATGTAAATTTATTTGAAGAAGTGCCAAACTTTCCCAAACTATACCCTTTTATAGACAGATTCTGATTGTTTTATATCCTGGCCAACAATGGTTATTTTCGATAGTTTAATCTTTAGCTGTTTCACTGCATGTGAAATGGTTTGTAAAGCCGCATTGGGATTTTAATGTTAATATTCAATGACTAATGATATTATTTCATGTGTTATTGACCATTCATATATTTTTTGAAGTGCCTATGTATATATTTTGACCATTTAAAATATTAGATTTTCTTATTTAGGAATAAGAGCTCTTTATATATTCTGGACATAAGTCTTTTGTCAGATACACAGAATGCAAATATTTTGTTCAGCTGGATATATTTTTTGAGTAGCAGAAATTTTAAAGTTTGAGAAAGTCAACTTACCTTTTATTCTTTTATACTTAGTGCTTTTGGTTGTTTTGTCTAAAAAGCTTTCAACGTATTTCACTGCATGGTTATGAAGTAAAATGTGATCATGTACATGAAAGAGCTTTGTGAGCTGTACAATATTATACAAGCCTGAGGTATAATAATAAAGATAACAACAACAATCAGAATTAAATAAATAAGTAGATTATAAGTGAATCATCAAGCCCTTTAGTAAGGCACAACTGTCAGTGATTAAAGAATTATAAAGTAAGATCTCCACTCTAGAGAATTATGAAAAATACATTAGAAGTCCACAATAAAATAAGATGGCAAATGGTATGTGCCATATAATAACACTAGATTTACTCTTGTTTTTTTTTGAGAGAGAGAAAGAGAGAGAGAGAGAGAGAGAGAGAGAGAGAGAGAATCTTAAGCGGACTCCATGGTCAGGATGGAGCCCGATGTGGGGCTCAATCTCACAACCCTGAGATCAAAATCAATAGTCAGATGCTTAATTTACTGAGCCACCCAGCCCCCCCAGAGCTATTTTTAATTGAATACTTACCACACACTAGCTAAGTTCTTTATAAACATTATTTCACATAATCCTTGAAAGAATCTTGAGAAGTGAATGTAGTGTCTTTTCCATAGGTCAGGGAATCAAGGTTCAAGAAAGTTAAGTAGCTGAGGAAGTTTACACAGAATACAAATGAACTGGAATTAGACACACAGTTGTACTCTGATTATCCATTAGGATGTGAGACCACATGCTTTAAGAATGCAGAGGACAGAGGCATGTGGGCTTGAAGGCTGAGGGAATCCTTGCTCTAGGAGGTGGAGTCTGAGATGAACCTTGAAGAACATTTAAATAAGAATTCAATTTTATC
Source organism: Suricata suricatta (assembly GCF_006229205.1). NCBI lineage: Eukaryota > Metazoa > Chordata > Mammalia > Carnivora > Herpestidae > Suricata > Suricata suricatta. Next base: position 16,908,163 of record NC_043706.1, on the reverse strand, counting down.
AAAAAAAGGGAATTAATTACAGATGCAAAGAAATAAAAATAATATGTTCCAGAGACATTGACTAGACTCCGTTTATTAGTTTGTAGGAGTAAGACTTAAGGTTGTAGCCATATTAAAGAGGATGTTGCTAAATTAAATTTGAAGTATTAATACATGGGGACACCTGGGTGGCTTAGTCAGCTGAGCATATGACACTTGATTTCGGCTCAGGTCACGATCCTAGGGTTGTGAGACAGAGCCCTGCGTTAGGCTCTGCACTGAGCATGGAGCCTGTGTACAAATCTCTCTTTGTCTCTACCCCTCCCTGACTTGTGCATGCACATGCACATGCTCTCTCTTTCTCTCTCTCTCTCAAAAAAAAGAAAGTATTAATACATGATTTTAATGCTAACATATTTTTAAGTGTATTATAAATGTTGATTATTATTGTTTTAATTAATAGTACCCTTTAGATTAATAGTAACCCATACCAACATACTTGACCATTAAGTGCTTCCCACAAATGGTATCCCATAATCTCATAATCTTGCATAATGTCCATCCATTTCTTTAATATTTCTGAACATCTGCTCTGTACTGAACATTGCAGTAGGCATGGAGTATATAGAGGTATATCTAATATTGTCCCTGCTTTCAATTAACAGTTAATTTTTGTGTGAACTGGTATGCCAGGCAGAAAAATACTGAGTTCTGGAGGGAAGTCAGGCTAAAAATACAACTTTGGTCGTTGCTGATATGTGCACATGGCACATATGCATTTTCTAGAAGTAAAAACAAAGGTAAGATTTTAAAGGACAATCAAATGCAGTTGGAACCTTTTTAAAAGTTTCTGAGTCATATACACGTATGCACATGCATGTGCACATGTGCGTGCATGTGCACACACACACACACACACAACCATTTTAGCTAATCTTGCAACAAGGAGATAATGAGGAATATTACCTTGAGGTCACAAAGCTGTATCAGTGGAGTACTGGGTAACTGGAGAAATGGATGTCAGTATTAGATAGATGGATGATCAATATCTTTTTAATACTTATGGTAAGCCTATAGTTAAATATTTCTGGGCTTGAATCAAGTTTTATCCTCTCAAGGAAACATGGATCATTTTCTCAGGAAGCCCAGACTTGGGATAGGAGAAAACAGCTGATTCCCAAAGGTAGAGTGGGATTGTCCTGAATAAGATTGGGACTCATCGCCATTCTTTTAGGGAGAACAAAGATTTTTGGAGGAATTAATAGTAATATAATCTTACCATCCACATACTACATAGTCCAGGGAATTCTTTATCTAATCTTACATTGCAATAGAGCTGACTGTAAAGTCAAAGGAGATTCTGGATCCTTGGAAGCAGCAGCATAGCATGACCTCCACCCAGGGGTCCTGAAGGTCATTATCATTGAGAGCATTGGGTGAGGGAGTGATCCCCACAGAGATGCTGGTGAAGAGATGCTCAGTGGGGAGGAAAAAGTGAGGAGAGGAAAGGATGGAGCAGAACCCCATGGAAGATGCATGATCGGGGGCAGGAAAGGCAAAGAAGATAAGATGAAATGGAACAAAAGATGAGCACAGTCCGAGGAAAACATTGAATCACAGAAGGTGAGGAAAAGAGTTTTCATCAGAATCCAATAGAGCTAAGTAAAAGAACATGACAGATTAAAAACAGATCTTAGAGTGGGTTTTTCAAAGTCATTAGCAAAATTTTGGAATAGGATTTCTGATCTTAGCTTTCTGAGATCACCAAATTGTTTTGTTAGCTGCCAGAAGATGTCCCTTGGGTTCATGGTACAGAAGTGGCCTTATTGAGCATCTCTTTCCCTCCCAGGGCATGGTGGAGTTGACTGGGGAGGCAGCGGAAAGGAAGACAATGGATATGGCAAAGTTTGTATAATTTTTCCTGCGTTTGGCTGTGAAGGGATAGAGAGAACCATGGAGGGAGGTTTTCATTTGCCTGCTGTTAGCCTGTTTCAGAGAGACGTCAATGGAAGAGGATTGAAAATATACCCAGGTGAAAGTGATATGATACAGAACCTGAGAAGCTCAGAGGCCACAGCTTCCGGAGCACAGAATCAGACACACCACAGGTCATGGTTCGGAACCAGAGAGAGGAGTGCCTCTCATTCCCCAATGCCAGGCTTTGCGTTGTAATGGTAATGATGGCCCTTGGGGTTAGTCTGTGTTTTTCATGTGAATAGATGTTCTTTCCTTAACTTACTGGTTAGAAGATTAAATAGGTTAAAGTTAGAAGGGACTTTAGAATTGACCTAGCTCAGAGGTGGAGAGGAGTCACTCTTTTCTATAGTGTGTAGGACTCGGATGGAAGCCACTGGAATCCCTTTCATCTCTGCCTTCTTCAGCAGGTCAGCATGCTTCTTCGAGCCCAGGCCTCTTAGAGTACAACAGGGACCATAATGCTTTCAAGAGGAGAGGTCTTTGGGTGATCTTTCTTTTTTTTGTTGATACATCTTGGAAAAAAGATTGTATTTTCTCTGCTCACCAGCTTCTCCTTGAAGCTGACACTCCTCACAGGTAAATCTGATCAAGCTCCTTGATGACAGTACAATAGTCTGTATTGTGTCACCAATGTTATACTTGGACTATAAACAGCTGACTGGTTTTCACGTGTCTATTTCAAAAGGATTGGTGGCTCACTTGTATTTGGGCAGAGAAGCCCTGATTCCTTGCCACTTTCAAAAAGACTGAGGCCGACACCCATCAGCCCCTGGCCCGGGTCAGCAGGGCAGCCCAAGGCAATGGGTCAGGCCCCTGTTCTGTATTCCTGCTATTGCATCTGCTGAGACCAGAGGTGCTGGTTCTGTTGTTGTTGTTGTTGTTGTTCTTCTTCTTCTTCTTCTTTTTAATGTTTATTTATTATTGAGAGTCAGAGAGAGACAGAGCATAAGCATGAGAGGGGAAAAGGAAGGAGGAGGCACAGAATCCAAAGCAGGCTCCAGGCTCTGAGCAGTCAGCACAGAGCCCCACATGGGGCTTGAACCTATGACTGTGAGATTATGACCTGAGCTGAAGTCGGTCGCTTAACCAACTGAGTCACCCAGGCAACCCTGTTCCTCTATTATATCAAGAAGTACTCCATTTTCTTGAGAAGCCATAGGCTCAGTAGGATTAATTTGCATGCCATTTTTTGGTGCTTGAAACCCTGCCAATTAATACTTTCTTTTTTTTTAAGTTTATTTATTTATTTATTTAGAGAGAGAGAGAGAGAGAGAGAGAGGAAGAGGAGGCACAGAGAGAGAGCAGAACAGAGAATCTGAAGCAGGCTCTGTGCTGACAGTAGAGAGCCCCATGTGAGACTTGAACTCATAAACCCATGAGATCATGACCTGTGCCCAAATCAAGAGTTGGACGCTTAACCAGCTGAGCCACCCAGATGCCCCAGAACCCTGCCAATTAAAAATTTTTATAATAGTCTCTGTATTGAAATGTCTCCTTCTCTTTTCATGTATCTGTTTGGACTTTTTCTTTGCTTCTTAATTTATTTTAGGGATATTTTAAACAATACATTATTATGAATTAATTTTAGTCTTCAAAGCAAGTTATAAAAATAGTCCCAAAAGTTTTCATGTATTCTTCTATCTTCCATGCATGAAACCATTGTACAACTATCAAGACCTGGAAAGTAAAAACAGTACAGACAATACCATTAATTAATCAACAGACCTTATTCCAATTTTGCCAGTCATCACACCAATGTTCTTTCTATAACCTAGGATCCGAGCCAGCATTTCACAATTGCATTTAGTTGTAATGACTCTAATCTGGGACAGGTCCCCATTGTCTTTTTGTCTTTCATAACCTTGATACTTTTGACCCTATCTTGCATGTGGGTCTATCTGATGTTTTCTCACAGTTGAACTCAGGCTTGTATGCTTCCCTCTTTTAAGCATCAGATTTTGGAGTTTGGGAGCTGGAATTCATATACTACCCAATTCATCATGAGCCTGTGTTCTTAGTGAAAGGCACATTCATTTAGAGAAAAAAAGAATGTGCTTCTGGCTCTACCTCTGGAGCTATAAAATTAATCCTTAATGCAACTTATATAGCACTTATGGTTCACCTCCTGGGTTTTCATGAAATATTTTTTTAAGGAACATGAACTTTAAGTGTTATATTGTTTAATGTGCTACTTAAAACAGCTAAGTACCTGAGGGTATCAGTTCTTAAATCCCTATCATTAGTCATCATTACTTCACAAGGAACACAGCTAAATCATCAGAAACTAATGCTTAGACCAATTATTGGATCAACAGAAATTCTTAAAGACTAAAGTCACCCATAAATAACTTCATGGTGTGACAGCAACCAATCGCGGGGCACAAAGGGGCTCAATCCCCAAAAGATTTGCAGGCTGGGCACCACTACTGACGCCTCCAAAAAGAGTAGGGGAAGCTGACAGTGGTCAAGAAGCTTTCTCAAGCTTTTCATTCAAATGCCACAGGGAATCAAGTGCCAAATTCCAGTTCCCCAGCTCACTCTCATGTCATCTCAGTCTTGGAACTCAACTTCCCTCATTTATTCACCGTTTTTAAAAATGATAGAGTGTCTTCTATGTGCTCAGCTATGCCAAGCACAGGCTATCTTATGTTGAGTTAAAATAGATAAGGCATTTGGTCACAAGAGATAAGGGAAAAGTGTTCTAGGTGGTGGGAACAGTGTGAATGAGCCGTTTGGCACAAGAGAGCAAGAGTTTGGAAAAGAGATCACGGCAGCTAGATGGCAGGGAAAAGGGGCAAGCAGAAGAGAGGCTGACTCTGTGATGCAGGGAACGGTGAGGCTGTGGGGGCACTACAGGGAAAAGCGAACTCAAAATGGATCATAGAGCTAAACAGAAAACCTAAGATTACAAAATTTTTAAAGGAAATATAAGAAAATTCAAGCTGAGATTCTGAGGTAAGCAAAGATTTCTTGGATGTGCCACTAAAAGCAATTCAACACAGGAAGAAATGGTAAAGTGGACTTCATCAAAATTTAAAACTTCTGCCTTTTAACACACACTCTTTCTAAAAAATTGTTTAATGTTTATTTATTTTTGAGACAGAGAGAGAGAAAGAGAGTGAGCAGGGGAAGGGCAGGAGGGGAGGGAGACAGAGGATGAGAAGTGAGCTCCGCACTGACAACAGAGAGCCCAGAGCAGGGCTAGAACCCATGGACTGTGAGATCATGACCTGAGCTGAAGTTGCATGCTTAACTGACTAGCCACCCAGGTGCCTTTAAAAGTTACTTTTAAGGGAATAAAATGGCAAGTCTCAAGATAGCAGAAAATGTGACAATATTTGTAATATGAATATGTAAATAGCTCTCAAAACTCAATAATAACAAACAAACAACCCAATTAAAATGTGGGCAAAAGACTTGACCAGATACTTCAGCAAAGAACATATATGGGTGGCAAAAGAAAAAAAAAGCAGATGAAAAGATACCTCGACATCATCAAGTCATTAAGGAAACACAAATTAAACTGTGATGAGATCTCTTTATACTTATTAAAAAGGCTAAAATTTAAGACCTATCATATCAAATGTTGCAGAGGATGTGAAGGACCTGGAACTCTTATCGCTGGTAAGAGTGTAAAATGGTGCAATCACTTTGGAAAATTCTTGGCAGTTTCTTAAATTAAATATTACCCACCATACTATCCAGACATTCCACCCTAGGCATTTACTCAGAAGAAATGAAAGCATATGTCCATGCAACAACTTACATACGAATCTTCATAGAAGTATTATTTGTAACACCCCAAACCTGGAAACAACCCAAATATCCATCAGCAAATGGATAAATTGTGGTATATCTTTACAATGGAATGCTGCTTAGCAGTAAAAAGGATGTTAAAGGATTGATACTTGCAACAAACTGAATGTCAAAATAATTATGCTGGGTGAAAGAAGCCAGACAAAAAGCGTGTACTCCGTATGATTCTATTTATGTAATATTTCTGGAAAATCGTTTTCTGTAATGACAGAAAACAGATCAGTGGCTGTCTGGAACAGGCGGGGGTGGGAGGTGGGGGGTGGTGGTGGCAATGACTGGGAAAGGAGGCTTACAAGGGAGCATAAAAGAACTCTTGGTATTGATGAATATTATCGCCATCGTGATTATGGTGATGATTTTGCAGGTGTAGATGTGCGTCAAAAATTATCAAATTATATACATTAAATATGTGCAGTTTATTGTATGTCAAATCTATTTTATTCAATTGCATGTCAATCCAATTTTATTTGATTATATGTCACTTCTCTTCTACTCTTTGCCAAATCTATTTTTTAAAAAGCATGGGAGCAGGGATGAAGTCTCAGTGTCTCAGAGGATCTCCCAGAGAGCTAGAGAACTACATGTGTACAGCAAGGAAGGAATCCTAAGTTGTCTTGCAAAATTTTCCGACATTCGCCCCACTGCTGGGCACCGGATGTGGGATCTTGTCCTACCGACTCCATGGTAGGATTGTCTTAGAGATGCTCCCGCTTGAATCATTGTCCCTGCGCTGCTTCCTAAAATGAGATGTAGCTGCCCCTTCCAACCCCAGAATGGATCCTGCGTCTCCATTTCTTTAACTTCTGAAGCAAAGCCTGAGGCCAGAGCTGGGTCATAAGTAGGTTCTGGGACCCGTGCATATGCCTTAGCTGAAACAGAGGCCAGGGACATGCACGCTTGCCTGATAGGGTTGGAGGGCTCCAGGAATGCTACAAGGGTCATCAGATGCTGGGTGGCCAAGAATAGCCAACACCAGGAGTCAAGGCCACTTTTAAGCTGACTCTCCATGCCCATAGCTAAGAAAGGAATTTTTATTAAGATTTCTGTGGTGACTCCCATGAGATCATATATGTGGAAGTACTTTGCCATTTTTAGTATAAATGCAAGCTGTTATTTTTCAAACCCATGAAACTTTGGAACTCAACTTTTTTTTTTTTTTGGCCAACTAAAGTCTTAAAGGAATACGCAAGAATTAAACAACTGAGAAGGCCCCATGAACCAACAGTAGGAGATGCCAGAAGACAGAGAACGGCCTAGATTCCAGGTTGTGAAGCAACCAGCAGAGGGCCCGGAGAGAACAGGCCAGTAAAGCTGCCTCTTTAAAGGAAATCCTTTCTAGGGCTATTTCTGTAACTTTAAAATACAATAAAGATGGGAGTCTTAACAGAAGCATTACAGTTAATAAGTTTATACACTTTGAAATCTGACACAAGGCCTATTATGAATAATAAATAAGTATGCCTTTACAGTTGTCATAAAATACTTTGGGATTACCGCATTTATATTTGTATAATGTATATTACCAAGTCAAACCTGGGAAAATGCTGTCATATTCATCAGTTTGATGTCATCTTACGGCATCGTCTTGCATCCCCACCCTCAAACACGGACACACACACACACACACACACACACACACACACAGTTTGTTAATACCAACTGAACTGACTCGATGCTTTAATTCCACACATAACTTCTATGACTTGGCCTTTGCTCCACCACCGTCAACACCGAAAATAGAAGCATTTAGTCTATAGGACACACAGGGAAAGAACTTACAACTGCATTTAGAAGGTTATACGTTTCACAGCAACCATGGTATACTAACAAAGTAACATTACTTCCTTCAGCTAATTGTCTGCTATGTGTTTTCAAGTAAACTTCTGTAGTTTAGAAAAGTTTTAGGAGCACAGAAGAGTTGTGAAGACAGAACAGAGAGTTCCCGGACATTCTGCACCTGATTTCTCCTATTGTTAACATCTTCTTACATTCGTGTGATAAGTTTGCTAAAATGAATAACCAGTATTGATAGATTATTATTGACTAAGGTCCACACTTCATTCAGATTTCTTTGGTTTTCACCTAATATCTCCTCTGTTCCAGGATCCCTTGCAGGGAATCACATTACGTTTCAGTCATCGTGTTCCCCTAGGCTCCTCTTAGCTGTGATAGTTTCTCCAGCTTTCCTTGTTTTGGATGACTTTGACAGTTTTACGATTTACGCTCAGAGATTTTTGTGGACAGTCCTTCAGCTGGGAGCTGTCTAATTTTTTTGTTGCAATCAGACCTGGGTTATCTGTTTGTGAAAGAAAAGCCACAGAGGTGAAGTGGCTTTCTCATCACATCATATCAAGACACGTGCTATTGACATGACTTAGCACAGTTGGTGTTGACCTTGGTCACCTGAGTTAGATGTGCCGTGTGCTCTGTAATGCTCACTCTGTGCAATGGCGGGTCTGTCTGCCATTTATTTTGTCATTGTTTTTCCAATATTTTATCATGAGAACTTGAAAACACACAGCAGAGTTGGAGTTTTAAGTTTTTATGATACTTACCTGTATCCCCAAGATAGACTCTACAACTGATCTTTTACTGCACTTGCTTTATCACATACCTGTCTATGCATTCACCACCTGTCACATCATCTTTTAAAAAATTGTCATTTATTTATTTTTTTATTAAAAATTTTTTAAAGTTTATTTATTTATTGAGAGACAGAGAGAGTGAGCAGGGGAGGGGCAGATAGAGAGAGGGAGAGAGAAAATCCCAAGCAGGCTCCATACTGTCAGTGCAGAGCCCAACACGGGGCCTGAACTCACAAACTGTGAGATCATGACCTGAGCCAAAACCAAGAGTCCGATGCTTAACTGACTGGGCCACCCAGGTGCTCCTTGTCATTTATTTTAGATTCTGCCAACATTGCCCCACAATACAAGAAGAAACAGAACAGACTTGTTGCAAAGAAACAAAGGAAGAGAATCATACTGGATTTTAAAATCTAAGTTTTAGGGACACAGGGGCAGGAGCACATTGAAGAGAATAGTAGAGGGTAAAAATCAGCCTGCAATTTAGGAAGTAGTGGCAAGTCCTTTGACTTCATAAAGTGTGTCAAAAATGCCACCTCAACTTCAAAGATTGCCAACCAATTGCATGGAAAGAAGCTAAAGAAACTGCCCCAGGCACGTATGATTTCAGGGCATTTGAAGAAAATGGAAGAGCATTCACCAGTTTGGGATACTTGTACCGAAAGACCTGGGATTGTATTCCCATTTCCAGGACCCCATCCCCAGCACTCAATGGGAAAAGCCAGGGTATCATACTTTAATAATCTATTCTCTTAAGGCAAAGAAGGACACAATGAATGTCCCTTTACGCTTCCCCTTGTCTGTAAGTGTGAGGACTTCCTCCAGGAGAATGGTCTTTGGGTTTGTCTGCTAGAAATGCTGTAAAAAATAGTACTATAGCCTGGATGGCTTAAACAACAGAAATATATTTCCCACAATTCTGGAGGCTGGATGTCTGAGATCAGCATCTGTGGGAAGGATTCCTTTTAAGTATTGTGAAAATCTATTCCAGACCTCTCTCCTAGGCTAGAAGAGAGCCACTTTCTCCCTATGTCTCTTCACACTGTATCTCCTCTATCTCTGTGTCCAAACTTTCCTTTTTATAAGAACACCAGCCATATTGGATTTGGGCCTCATTTTAACTTGATGAAATTTATAAAGGTCCTGTCTCCCAATAAGGTCATATTCTGAACCACTATGCTTAGTGCTTCAATGTATGAATTGGGGATTGGGGAGGGGGACAATTCAGCCTGTAAATCTTCAGATTTATTCTTTGTATAACCCTTCAAAGAATTTGGAGAAACTATGTGCCCCTCACACAGTTTAATATTGACATTTCAGAAATTAAGTCACAGGTTTAAAACAGTCCTGAAGGATAAAATTGCTGGCATTCGTAAATATTAACATTTAAATATAAATGATTATTCTTTCAAGTGTATCCAAAAGAATCTAAATACCATAACAATTCGATTCAATCATCATCATCTATTGAAAAATGCATGCATAATTTCCTATGGAAATTTTATATCTTTCCCATTTCCCCATTCCATTCTGATTCTTTCACAGAGTTTTTATCTTTGTGGAATACATTTTCATGCTGGGAAGTCCCGGTTTTGATCACCCTATTGTACTTCTTTATGATTGAAAATTAAAATTTTTAAATGTTTTATTTCCTGGGATCATAAGGCTGTGTTTAAGCTTTCTAGTTGGTATTGTTATACAACTGATCAAGAAAACAAAACTATATCATAAGATAATTATCCTTTTATAATTTGTTGAACAGAAGAGATAAAGTATCTTTGAGAATGCTTCTCTGCAAATGATATAAATAATGCTTTTCCCTCCAGTTAGTTCATGTATCCATCGATGAATGGCTTTACACAAGAACAATATGATTTCTGCAGTGATTTTATTCCTGTCCTCCACCCCATTTTTATAGAAGTAACTGCTGAGAAAACTTATTCATTGTAATAAGTAAATGGGAATGAAAGGTGTTTGTTAAAGCAATTTTATCCAAGTATTTGAATTTTATTCAAATTACATGCCAAATACCACCTAGTAATTTACTATCAAAAATTATGTTCAGTAATCTTCTTGTTAAAAATCTATTAAATTCAGGGCACCTGTGTGGCTCAGTGGGTTAAGTGTCTGAGTTGATCGCAGCTCCAGTCTTGATCTCAGGATCAGAGGTTCAAGCCCTGCCTTGGGCTTTGTGCTGGGTGTGAAGCCTATTTAAAAAGAAAATTCTATTAAATTCTTCAAATTGGTGAAAGTTGAAAACCACCTGACAAACAAGTGAGAGTTATTTAGACTTCCAAATTCTAGGAGAGACACCTGGATTTATCAAATAGCTCTTGGTTACACCTGTTGCTCTTCGACGGAAAGCACCTTGTTTAGAACAGATTGCTCTCTTAATTAGAATTCTCCAGGAAAGCAAACTCTAAAATCAAGTCTTGGGTTCAAGTGGTTTATCCGAGAGTTGATCCCAAAAAGTATATCACAGTGGAGACTTTCTGAGTATCATGTAGAAGGCACCTCAGAACTGTCTCTTGTACATGAATACCAGAGAGAGCCCTCCTTAGGCAAAAACTTGAGCCCTTACCCCTAGAAGGTGTAGTGAACTCAGAGGTGGGCCATAGACTACACAGTGGGCATCAATAGTGTCTATAACTGAACAAATGGAAACATTGTAACTTTTATTACCGATAAAAATATTTATATTATCACATTTTAAAGTATGTTGTCATCAAAACCTTAAAGCTGCAGATGTATCTCATTTAATTTATAAAAAAAATCCTTCCTATATTGATAAAACCAATACCCTTTGTCAAACCTATCAGCAACATGAAACATTTCTGACAGCAATAGTTTAACTTCATTTTTTATTCCAATAAATGTTAATATAGGATTCAAAAATCTCGTTAGCCATTCTTTGAATCAAGTTTGAATTTAATAGTAAATAAATATGAAACATTACTAAAACTACTGAGAAATACATTTCAAGATGCTCGCATATTGGAAAGGGGTGATTTAAATGGTGTAGAGGTCATTAATTTATTCACTTATAATAAGTTATCCAAACAAGAAAATAAATGGACATGTCTTGTTATTTAATTTACAATATTTTGTAAATGATATTTAAATAGCATTTAGCTAAAACTGTAAATTATTTTTGAAAAGAGGTGTTTGGTGAAAAATGTGGTATTCCCTTGGCAAGCGTGTTTGTGTGCATTTTTGGATGGCCGATATATTGGTATGGGGAATGATTAAATTATGACCCATTGTAGATGTCAGAAATAATGTCACTGATTGTTAGATCTCAGGATAAAACTTGTCCTCATATTTAAAGGAAAACAGGGGCTTCTGGGGGGCTCAGTCCATTAAGTGTCTGATTCACGATTTTGGCTCAGGTCATGATCTCACAGTCGTGAGATCGAGCCCCATGTCAGGCTCTGTGCTGGCCATCGAGTTCTCTCTCCCTCTCTCTCTGTCCCTCCCCAGCTTGCATGGGTGCAAGAGAGGGAGAGAAAATCCTAAGCAGGCTCCTCACTGTCAACACAGAGCCTGGCATGGGGTTCCATCTTCCCAACCATGGGATCATGACTTGAGCCAAAATCAGGAGTCAGACATTTAACCGACTGAGCCACTCAGGCCCCAATGTGAAGCATTTTATAAATAAAATTAGATAGGAATTAATTTCAACTAGAATAGACATTTAATGATATGCTTTTATAATGTGCATTTTAACTGCTTTATTAAAGAGATGCACCAAAAGAAAGAAATGATGAACCATTTTATTTGTGGCTTTTTATCCAATTTACTTTGGGTAGTTTGGTGTCTCCATGTCAGGTGCACTTAAAAAAAAAACAGCAGTCACTGACATATGCTCTTCTGCCTTTTTAATGTTGCTTTTCTTTCTGGCTAATGATACATTTTAGGCTTAAATATTGAGGATGGCCTAGAGGAACAGCCTACGACTAAATACATGAGAAAAGTCATAGAATATTACGATATTTTTGCTATGATTTGCTCTCATGAACTACCCCCACCCCATCACTACAAACAATTGCAACTTTTGACATTAGTTTAGGAACAACAGAGGCAAAATGGTTCAATGAACATTGTCATCTCCTCCTCCTGTCTCTACAGTGTAACCCATTAAAGCAAAATCTTGGACTGTGAATAGCTTGTTCTGCAGGTTCTGCAAGATGAGCAAACATTTCTAGTAAATGTTAACTTGATAAATGAGCAATGTCTTGCATTATGAGTAGTAAGCGATGCTGAGCATCACATGATCACAACTGAGTCAACGGTTCTTGAAATTTGCTTTGATATTCAAGTGCTTTGGATTATAAGCCTGTTTCTGGAACAAATGGTGCTCGCAAACCAAGGTTTTTATCTCATTTTAGACCAAGGCCTTACTCTTAATAGAAATGTGTGTACAAAGTCTAGAAGACCCAAGGCTTTATGGTGCTCTGCATAGTCCTCAAAGGAGGCTTCTCTTTTGTTACCCACAGGTTTTTGAACTCAGTCGCCATGAACTGAAGTAGGATTTGGGATGGATGTGGGAAGGGCTTTTGTGAACACAGGTAGGCTCCTGGGTCAGTCCAGTAAAATCCTGCAAACTGAATAGCCCTGGTGTAAAAACCACCAGATTCCTGGGTGTGCACATGTTCAATGTTAATAAACACTGCCAAATTGCCCTCCCTGGTGTTTGTGCCAATTTACACTTCCATCACCTGTGTACTATCACTCTGGGATGTACCACCGTTTGATACTCTCAGACTTTGAAAGTTTCATCCACTTGGCAGGTGGATTTTGCTTTACAAGATTTCCAAATAAGTACAATGAGGTCATGGACTTCGCTTTACATTTTCCAAGTTATGAATGAAGTTTGGCTTATAGGTTTGTCAGCTGTGTTTTTATGGCAATAAATTATCCTTATTTCTTTTCCTCATTTAAAAAAATTTTTAAAGTTGTATTTTGAAGCCCACTATATAAATTTTACTGTTTATTTATTTTGTGAGAGAGTGAGAGAGGGTGAAAGAGGAGCAGAGAGAGGAAGAGAGAGAGAGAGTCCTAAGCAGGCTCCATGCTGTAAGCACAGAGCCCAACACCAAGGCTCGATCTCACAAACCATGAGATCATGGCCTGAGCCAAAATCAAGAGTCAGCTGTTCGACCAATGGAGCCACTCAGGTGCCCCTAAGTTCTTTATATATTTTACATGCTGGTCCTTTGGCTTAGTGTTGCAAATACTGTCTCCTAATCTGTCCCTGTATTGTCTCTTTAATTATAGAGTCACTGTCCTCATTATCTTCATCGTCCAGGCTTGTTTAAATACCTTGTGTGTAGTTCCTCATTTAAGTAGGAAGGAGGCCTTTTTATATTCCCCTTTTATAGATAAACTGAGGTATGCCACGCCTTAAGGAAATTGATCAAGGTTGTCCAGCCTGTCAGGGCCGAGCGTTCATCCTTAATCACTAGACTTATCTCATATAACCTCATCTTAGTACAAGACAAGCAATACTGCAGTGTTCAAGACTTAACTTCAGTATAATACAAATAGTATTGAGTCTTATAGTCAAAGCTAAGGTCCATTTCATTTTGATTGACATACAGTTCTCACAGAGGGTTATATATTATGCAAGACCTGTAGATTACAAAAAAGAAAAAGGAAAAGACATGGTTCCTGTCCTTAGAGTGCTTACAAGGCAGGAGGGAAGACAGGCGATTGCAGTACTGTGTGATGCGCACTGTAATAAGATATAGCCAAGGATGCTAATAGAATACATAGGAGGGGCCCTGACATGTCCCACATGTGTGGCTCTACAAATAACCATGTCATATGAGTGACCTCTATCACATGTGCCAACCTTCCCTTGTCTTAGACATTAGTTTAGACATAAGTATCCTAATCAATATGGCCCATCTGCTTGTCGAGATCTTTCTGGGACTCTGACTTGCCCAAGGCAGGTTTCAGCTACCATTTCCACCAACATGCCATTTACAATTTGCTTAGAATGTTGTTGATGTCCTTATTCATGTCACTTACCCCCAAAGAATTAATAAGAGAGGTAGGAATGATTTTGGAGACAAGTTTGGGGGCAGAAAGCAGGAAGCAAGCCGCACTGATCAGCATTCTGAAGGTGGTTCATCTCATTTCTTCTAGAATACAGAACGGTAGCATGGGTAAGGGGAACACAGAGTATGGTGGTGATAAGCGGCTCTGGCCACAGAGGTGGGGGTGACCGCAGAGGGTGTCCAGCTGTTTCTTTTTCTTTTCCTTCTTCTCTCCCTTCTCCTCACCCCCAACCCCTATCAAAAGCTGCAGAATCTTTTCAAGAAATTAGTGAAGCTTTATGTTTTTATCTGAGCTGAAGATTACATGGTATCACTTAAAGCTGCTGGTGCCTCAACTTATTCTCTTTAAAAATGGGAAAAAAAAGTAATGCTGGACAATAAATGGAAGTGTTTAATTCTTCACTGCGTTTTGGAGGGGGAAAAGATTAGGAAATGCAGGATATTAATTTTGCCTGTAAACACTGGTGATACAAAGAAAAAGCGCATCCAGTGGTAAATCCACTTGTGACTTCGTACGAGATCAAATGTTTTATTTGGATTTTTCCTATTCTGTCTTTCCAGATTCGTTCTTTTAAAGCCTCTGAGTACAAATATTTACTTCTTGGCTGCTAGTTTTCGGTCTCACCTCAGTTGCTATTTTAGTCATTGTCCTATAAAGGGACAGCTCTGTGATCTCACAGGGTGCCATCGAAGAGGAGGAAGAGCGGGGAGGCAAGCATGGAAGTGTGACCAGGAGGGCAGATGGGCTGCCACCAAGGCTGTTTGCAAGCACAGGTGAGGGGTGGGGGCTGGGGATGCGAACAGAAGCAAAGTCCATGAAAGTGCCGCTGCCAGGGGACGGGCTGCTTGCCATTCATGAGAGAAGAGTGAGGTTCTTTAACACGATGGAGTAAGGCTGGGTGACGTTAGCAACCGTAGTAAACAAGCAGCGGGCACCCTTCTTTGGCCCTCATTCCCTATCCCCTCCCTGCCCTATGGGAAGAGGCAAAGGCGGAGGGAACTGGCAAAAAAGAAACGGAGTTTGCCAGAATCACAAAGCCGAGTATTCAAGGATGAGATGGAAGCCAAGAGAGGAAAACTTAATAGCTGGCTTGTTAATAAAGTCCATGAGGATGAAGTCTCTACCACTTTATCATTTAGCTGCCTCCTAAGACAGCCAGAGTCAGGACAGTGATTCAGAGAGCAGGGGAAGACATATACCTTCCCCAGGAAAGAGGATGTTATTAGTTTCCCTATGGAAATGTTTATTTTTAAAGTACCTCTGGGGGGTTATATTCATGCACACTATTGAACATTATTTATTAACGCATGAATTTAACACATGTCAGGATGGACCTTCTAGGTTTATGGGGCTTGCTGCCGAGGGATTTTGTAGGTGGAAAAGAAGGCTCATTTAAAGCTGAGTTTTCTGCTGCAGCGATAGCAAATTTATCTAAAGCCGGCCAGGGTCCTAGGCAATTATCTGTTACCACGGTCCATTCTCTGTTGCCAGGAGGGTTGTGTTAGAGCACGCGTGAGAAAATAAAAATTATTTTAAAATATAAATGCCACATCATCCCTGCTACTTAATCCATTTTTTCAATCTCTCAGGAAATTTGGGAGAGGAAGGAAGTTTGAGTCTCTGTCTTTAGGCACTGATTATATAAGGTGAGATTAATTTTCCCATATGGTGCTGGAATTTATCTCACTGTTCTGCAGGCATACTTCTGCGTCACGTAAGTCTGTTTGCATCTAGCTAAGCATAGAGTAGAGTGAAGCTTAGAATAGAAAAAAATGGGAAGGTAAGAAGAGAAAAAGCAGTGTGAAGGGCAATGAGAGAAACAGAGGATAATTTAATTCTAGGCTCATCCTTCAGAATGGGTCAGACCTATTAGGATCTATCATTCATTCCGACATGTAACATGTATTGAACATCTACATGCCAAGTACTGCAAGATAAAGTCTCTAGACACCAGGCATGCAAAGACAAAACATGACCCCTACCCTCAGGAAGCTTTCTTTCCAGTGGTGAAGCTGCACAAGTGAAAGAGGCCATGGTGCAATGTGGCAAGAATTCTAATTAATGAGATGTGCTCGGTGTGCTATGAAAGAAGGGGTGAATGGTACCAAAATCCCACTAGAAGTCTGGAAGGCTTCCCAGAGGGGCCAGTACTTTTAGCTGCTCAAAAATAAAGAAGAAGCGCCTCAGTGGCTCAGCTGGTTAAGGGTCTGATTCTTGGTTTTAGCTTGGGTCACAATCTCATGGTTTGTGAGTTCGAGGCCCTCACTGGGCTCTGCGTTGACAGCACAAAGCCTGCTTGGGATTCTCTCTCTCCCTCTCCCCTTCCCTATTTTCATGCACTCTCTTTTACTCTCTTAAAAGAAATTAATAAGCTTTAAAAAAAGAAAAGAAAGTAGATAAAATTTGGGGAAGTGAGACCAGCATCTTTCAAGGCACAGGGACAGGAAATAGGTCAGTGCAACCAGCACATAAAATAAGAGACAGAACAAGAGATAGGAGGAGATGGGGCTGTCAAAAACTGTGAAAGGTATGGAATTTTCCCTGTTAGCGTGGCATCGTTTTGTGGATCATGGCAGATGACACAAGACTCCTGTGTCAGAGACGATGGGATAGTGAGTGGTACTTGCTTCAGCATGTTTGCACTGGTTTTCTTTTTCCCTACATAACACATAAGCGATGTAAAGGACCCAGATGTATGCTACACATTCAGTATGTTTGCTTTGAAGCTGAGGAACCCAGACTCCAGGGCACAGCCCTTTTTAAGCAAGAAGCACTCAAGTCCCCTACTCCAAGGAAGCAAGCAGAAACACAGTTGACCATGCTGTCATCACTTGGATCTCCTTGGGTCCCTTTGTGACTGGTTGCAGGAACTGCTCAGTGTCAGGAGATGGACAAGTCTTACAGTCTGGCATGCTTGGCAAAGGTGTACAGAGACACTCGGCCTGCATGGTGGACTGCCTCTCCCAACAGGGGCCAGGCAGTAAGCAGAGGCTCTCTCGCAAAGGGCACTTTAGATGATGCTGAGGAAGTTGAGCTTTGCCCCAAAGCATGTGGGGCCAATGATGACTTGACCAGAGAAATGTGCTGATGGTCACTGCAATTTGAAAGGATGAGTTGCGTCATGTGTGGAAAGGACTGGACAGTGAGCTGAGACACTGAAGAAACGTTAGTAAGGTGGCAATTCCAGTATTCCACGTGTGAAGTGAACTGCCGGAAGTCAAGGTAGTAGAGAAAGAGTTCGGGGAAGGTGGTGTGTCCAAAGATATTATGCAAGGTAAGATCTGAAGCATTTTTATGGCGTTGGTTAAAATAAAAAAGAAAAAGAAAAAAAAACCTTGGAAAAAATCCAAGTCAATGTTACTGATAACTTACTTTGTGTCCTGAATTTCATTAGCATTTTTACATATCAGCTCATTTGATCTTACTCTTTGTGAAGTAGATACTACTGTTGTTTTACAGATGAGGAAACAGAGGCAGGGAACCTAGAAGGTGACCCCTCCCAGTTGCCAGGCAGGCAGCTGGGTGGGTGGTGTGTCTTCCCCCACCATGGGGCATAGCAGAAGTGGGGCAGGTCTGGGAGGGAAGATAAGGCTTTTGGTTTGGGCCCATCTTATGACCTGAATGTTTGTGGTTCCCCCACCCCCCAATCCATATGTTGGAGCCCTAATCCCCAAAGTGATGATATTTAGGGATGTGGTCTTTGGGAGGTGGCTAGGGTTTGATAAGGTAATGAGCATGGCACTCTCATGATGAGGTCAGTGCTCTTCAAAGAAAAGGGGAACAAAGAATTCTGTCTTCATGAGCATCCACTGAGTAAAGGCCAAGTGAACACAGAGAGAAGTTGCCATCTGTCAGCCAGGAAGAAGGTCCTCACTATAGGAACTAAACTGTCTAGTCCCTTGATCTTGGACTTCCCAGCCCTCAGAATTGTAAGAAAATAAGATTCTGTTGTTTAAGCCACTCATTCTATAGTGTTTTGTTATGGCAGCCCAAGTACACTAACACAGCCCAGTTGAATGTATGATATCTGGGCAACATTTGAATGGAGATTCTTAGTAGATATTTGAGTCCATATATCTGGACTCCAGAAGGGAGGTCTTTGCTGGAGAAATAGATTTAGGAGTAGTCACTGAGGGGGTGGTAAGTGAAATCATGAACTTGGATGAAATTATCTGGAAAAGTGGGAAGAATAAAAGGAGCAAGGGGTTATGGGATGAAGCTGAGGCAGGAACACTAAAGAGATCCCATGAAAAACTACTTTTCTTCACTCCTTTTTCCGCTGCTATTGTTGCTAGGGACCTACACGCCCACCTTACACAAGCCTTATAGAACAGATCGTGTATGTCCTCCTTGCAAAGGTCATGGAGTTAATGATCTCTTTGGAGTCTTTCTGCACTACTACAGACTACTGACTCGTCAAGACCCCAGGCTCCAGGGTGTAAGTGACTCATGGAGGACATCTACATATTCGCATTTGTTCTTGGATGCCTGAAAAGACATGTTCATGGGACCATAACCCTCAAGAAAAACCCCAGACCTCCCAAGCAAAGATGAGTCTCACTCTCTTTTCCTTCTGAGTCTTCTGAAGACCCGGTCTATGTCTACACTCTATGTCTTCAATAAACTCAGCTCTCACTTCTCCTTGGCTTGCACTGGATTTCTGTGCTACCTGAAGCCAAGGACCCTCTTGGCTGGTCCGGAGGGACTTCCTCTGAGTCCTCGGACCCAGCCAGCCTACATCAAAGCTATGAAGCTTACATCAAAGCTACTTTTCAGGGGCAGGTAGAGAGGAATCAAAATTACATTTCAAAGGCAGATAGAAGAAAGCCCCGCAGAAGACAAGAAAGGGATGATTAGAATGGTAGGAGGGAGAAAAGGAGAGAAGGCAAAGAAGACAAAGGAGGGGAGAATTTCACATAGAACAGAGTGCTTAATGAAAACTTGACCTCAGGGGTTCCTGGATGGCTCAGCTGGTTAAGTGTCAGACTCTTGATTTCAGCTCAGGTCATGATCTCAGTGTTGTGAGATTGAGCCCTGAATTGGATTCTGCATTGGTTATGGAGCCTACTTAAGATTCTCTCTTCTCTCTCTCTCTCTCTCTCTCTCTCTCTCTCTCTCTCTCTCTCTGTCTCTCCCCCCTTGGCCCCTCCCCCACTTTCTCTGTCTCTCTCTGTCTCTCTTTCTGAGGTCAAAACAAAAAAAAATTGACCTCAGAAAGGTTGAGTAATGAAAGCACCATGCCCAATGAGTAAGGCAATTTGCAGGTAATTTCTAAGTGTAAAGAAAATAAGTTAAGGTAGCAGACAAGTGAGGAGTAATTGAAATTTAAATTGTGGAAGACAACCTTGAGATACCATGTGTTAAGGTACCTCTATGATAACTTCAGAGGATGTTCAATCTGTGTTGGTCGGAGGGAAAAGTGAAGCAGAAATGGCAACAAAGTGGACAACCTCTATTTCTTTTTCTGAAAAATATGTGGTTCCATATCTGTCTGGAAGAGAATACGGTTGGCCTTGAAGAAGGTCATAGCAAAAATATGCATTCCCCTTGCATAGACTGGAAAAACAGAGTGGGCGTGTGTCCCAGATAGTTTGCTTGTAGTTTAGACAGGGTTTGGATTCTGACCCCAGTGCCTTGCTCTGCTACAATAAAAACTGCCAGTGAGGGGTTAAGAGAACAGAGCCAGCTCTCTTGTTGGTCATGTTAAAATGTACTGTTGTTTTTTCAAAAGCATTAGAAGTGTTGTAAGAGAGTAGGAAGCGGGGATAGGCCAAAAAGACCATGTGGTGGAGACCTCTTCTTATCTTTCACTGCAGTTAATTAACCAGCTCAGAGAGAAGATAAAGGAGAAAGAAATGCTTAGAAAATAAATAAATAAAACACAGGCATAGGGTCAAACAGAGCACTTGTTGTAGAAGGAGATGATTATTATAATTAATGGTGATACATATGGATGATGTCAGTTTGTGAAAGCGGTGAGAGTCTGGGAATTCTTCCATTCTCTTTTCCTCTAGGCCTCTGCTAACTCAGCTATACTTCCCTGTTAACCCGGTGACCCTGCTGCTGTCTTTGTATTTTTGGTGTGTGTGTGTGTGTGTGTGTGCGTGCGTGTGTGCATGTGTGTGCTTGTGCACATACACGCACACATGTGCATGATTCTAAATAGCTCTGGAAAGTAGTTCCACAGACAGCAAGTATCCCAGAATAACCAAGAGGGCTGGACGATACGCTTAGTTGAATGTAATCTGAAATGCAATCAAGTTCATGGTCTCCCGTGATTAAGAGCTTGCCCTCTCATCTAAGATGAAAAAGGAAGATGCTCTTTCCTCAATATTGACTGTTGCATATGATCCATCCTATTGAAGAATTACTAAACGTTAAAGTTGGAAGGAGTTTTAGAAACAAAAAATTCTAACATTTTATCCCTCTAGATCAGAAAAATTGAGGCCTAGACAGGTTAAATTGTATCTCCAGGGTCACACGGCCGAAAGGTGGCATGGGCTGGATTGGCACAAAGGTTTTCCAGTAACTTATTGTTGCTCATTTTATGTGGTATGTGTGTGAATACAAGTTAAATATATTATTGTGTGTTCAGACACATTTGAATATGTTTTTTTATTCTGCTGTCGCTACTTTATACGTTTTTCATACACAGACATGTGTTCTAATACCTACTCAGCTATTACTTGTATATTCTCGAACAACAAAATTTTGTTACTTGCAGAAAATAAAGCTGTATCATTGGGAACCTTAACCTAGCTTTTAAAAAGTTTTTATTTATTTATTTAGAGAGAGAATGAGCAAGGGAGGGGCAGAGACAGAGAGAGAGAGAGAGAGAATCCCAAGCAGGCTTTGTGCTGACAGCAAAGAGCCTGACTTGGGGCTCAAACTCATGAACCTGAGCCAAGATCAAGAATTGGATGTTTAAGCGAATGAGTCACTCAGGTGCCTCCTCTATGTCCTACCTTTTAAAATCTAAATCTTTTAGGGGAGGGGTGCCTGGCTGGCTCATTTGGTATAGTATGCACTCTTGATCTCAGGGTTGTGGGTTCAAGCCCCACATTGGGTGTAGACATTACTTAAATAAGTAAACTTAAAAAAAAGACAACTTGTTTGGGGAAAATTTCAGGATGATGATGAAGGAAATGATATAGTTAGCTTGACATTAGCTCAGAGTCTCTTTGAGAAGCCTGTTAAAGAAGGAGACAGGCTGGTCTCTGAGCTGTGAAGTGCAGATCACACAGAAGGGTGGAGCCAGAGACAACTTCAGGGTCTCACTGGTGATCTGTCCAGCGTGTCTGGTCTCTTCTGGTCTCTTCTAGAGACCCGTGCCAACGTGCATATTCACCCTTGAACGTTGGTGTGAATTCTTTCTTTTAAATATAGCAGTCATGTCCCAGATGCATGCCATTCTCTCTGACATCAAACAGAAAGCTCATGTTATTTACTGGGATTGTTTCCAGTAGCTCCAGAATGGCCTCCTGCAGCAGGCCACGGGTTCATTAGTCACAGCTTCCCATCTTCTCTTCCCTTCCTCTTTCCATCAGAGCCTGGAGCACCAGGTGTTATCCCGTAATTTATTTTTGTGAATGTTTATATCTGTTACTATTTATTTCCATTTACCTTTGGAAAGCTCTGATGTCAACTTCCAATTCAACCACTTTTGAACTCTGTGGCTAGAACCAAATCACTCCGGCTTCTCAGAGTCTTTTCTTTTTTTTAAACCTCTGCAAAGCTGTTAAGTTTATACCTGATCTTCTGTTCCAATGAGATGAAAGTGGGAAGTGCTTGACATTTTCCTGAGTGACAAGCACAATTCAAAAAAGGGCCCCAAGATTCCCGCCCCCTGGTTTATATACCCTGTGTGATCTCCTCCCCTTGAGTGTGGGCAGGACCTATGACCACGATAGGATTTCACTGCTATAAAAGGATTACTAATCAGTTGACTAAGAATTCATCAAAAAGGTGGGCCTGGCCTAATCAAGTGAACCTTGAAAGAGGAACTACAACCTTCCTAAAGGGAGATCTAAAGCCAGAGAGACCCTTTTGCTCGCTCTGAAGAAGTTAACAGTCCTGCTGTCAGCTGTCTGTGGAGCGTGGGCCTATGAGCCTGGCAAGGACTCGAGTGTGGCTTCAGGGAGCTGAGAATGGTCCCCAGTGGAGAGCTACCAAGAAATCAGGGACTTCAGACCTACAACTGCAAATAAAAAATTCCACCGTTATCTGAGGGAACTTGAAAACAGATTCTTGTCCAGTTAAGCCTCCCAATGGGAATGCAGTCCAGCCAATGCCTCCATTAGCACCTGGTGAGACTGTGATCAGAAAGCCCAGCTGAGACTGTGCTGGAACTCTGGTCCACAGAAGCTGTACAGTAATAAGTTAGTGTTATTTTAAACTTAGTCTGCGCTAACTATTATGCAGCAGTAGAAACTAATACAACTACTCAGTACCGAACACCAAGGGGTGAGGGGTGAGGGACACAGACGTTCTCTCTTCTCTCCTGATACCCAACCAGACAGCTAGGGCACAGGCGTGACCAGTCAGACATGTCCACCTGGAACTTTGGATCTAGGGGGAGGGACACGAAGACTGAGAGACTGTTAGAGGTCACCCCCTGAGGTCAGAGGCAGTGGGAGCACCGCCTAGCACAGCTCTCAGACAGGATGTGACCGTGGTTATGACTGGTTGGGGCACATGGAATCAGGTCTCCTTCGTTCCTGACTGTTCTCCGTGTTTGGTGTTTGTGTAAATTCTGCGAACTGTACACTGCCCTTCCAATGCATTTATTTCTGTTGCAAGAAGCCAGAAATTGCTTCTGTAATTTGACCCCAAGAACTTAGATTATTATAGATCATACATGTAAAAGTCTCTTGTAAACTATGACACATACCATAAGTGTAATGCATTATTTTAACTGTTTCTCTGCCTTCACTTTTCTTCAAGCTCCTGCATGTGACCTCAGGCCCTCTCGGAGCTATTATAGTTCTTGGTGTGATTCTGCACCTTGATATTACCATAAATAAGTGTACCTTGATTCTAATAAATAAATGGAACTGATATGCCAGTCTGTGTGAAAACAAAGAGACCGTTATCAGAAAACATTGAGGGAGAACATTTAGGCGCTCAGAGATGCAGAGAGGGACACCGGGAGCTTGAGCAGTCTGTTTAGGTTTAAAGGACTTGCTGCCAGTCAAACTCGAAGGTCAAATGTAATAATCTCTACCTGTCTTGAACCCTTCAGAAGACAAGTATCTGCTACTGTGGAGTCTCCAGAGAAGACACTTCCTGGATGACACTTCAGAACGGACTGAACCTTAGAAACGTATGTTCCAATGGGCTCAAATTCACATCTAGGGTTCACCCCTGCTGTGTGATGAACCTGAAGGCTGTACTACCTTCTCAGACTCCCTGCATTCCCACCGCTGACAGAATGGGAACAAATGAAAAGAGAATCATCATCTCTGAGAACTGATGATCAGAAAGCTCAGTTAAAAATAAAAACAAAATAAAAGTAAAAAAACACAGGGATGGCCGGGTGGCTCAGTAGGTTGGGGGCTGACTCTTAACCTTCACTTAGGTCATGATCTCACCGTTTGTGAATTCAAGCCCTGCATACGGCTCTGCATTGATGGCGTGGGGCCTGCTGAGGATGCTGTCTTTCCTTCTCTCGTGCCCTGCCAAAACAAACAAACAAACAAACAAACAAAAACTCACTAATACAAAACCATTGCCTCATCAGAACCGTCTCAGGCGGAGGGTAAGGCTGGGCAAGAAGGGTGGGCGTGGCAGCCCGCCACGTGCAGTCTCGGAGGCTATGCTCTCGGATCACGTGTTGGCGGTTAAGGCTGTAACAAGTCTGAGAACACCCGAGAACAGGTCTAACAGACCAGCTAAACCCAAGGCCCTTGGATCACTTTACATACGGCCAGTGGAGGCTCTGGGGACCCTTTGTGCAGAAAAGCCTCTGCATTTGAAGGCAGAAGACTACAACCGTGACTTTCTCCACTCACCATACTTGCATCGAGTCCCCAGCAAGGGGGGAATGAGGTGTTTGCCCGGGACTCCTGGCAGGAGAGCTCCGGTGAAGTGAAAGGCAAGCGTCCTTGGGCTGAAAGCAGTCAGGGACTAAGTGTGGTCTGCAGAGCACAGAGCAGGTGGCGGAAGGAGGAGTCAGAAGTGGCGGCTCAGTGCTGCGCCAAAGAGCTTCCCACCCGAGGACTGCATTTAAGTTCCTAAATAGGGAAGAAGGTGCCAACACGACCTCAATAGAGGAAGCTGTAAAAGCGAGTGAACAAATTTAGCAACCTCGGGTAGCAGTTTACCTGTAACGCTTGGAACAGAAATGGGCAGCGTGCCAGAAAGCCAGAGGCCCCTTGACAGTGGGAGGGGCGGGGCGCACGCGTGGGAGAAGGTGCTGCTGAGGGAGGAGCAGAGCGAGGACCGGAAGCAGGTACGCCCTCCTCGCTGGCATCAGGCCAGACTGGGTTTGGGGGAACGTAGAGGGATCAGGCTGGGGGCTGTCCGGGCCTGGCTCTGGGCAGGGTCACATCTGCCTGAGGGTCTTCATGTTGAGTCGGCATTCATGGTCCATCCCTCGGTACAGGAGCAAGCAGAGCATGGCTTTACACTTTTATAAATGGTATTTTTTTTTAAATCTTATTTTCCAAGTATTTACTATTAATACATAGCACGTCAATGACTTTTGCATATTGACCTTGTATTATCTACTGATAAATCCACTAATTCATTCTGCTAGTTGGTTTTTTGTTTTTATGTAATTTTCTCTGGGTTCCGCACATGGTAAACCTCCTTCAAACTTCCATTCCTCTAAACTACCTTCTTATGTTTCCCATGTGTGTCTCTCTGTGCTACAGTTGGGATCATTTCTTTGATCTTCTTGCTCTCTGTAGCTTTGTTGATTCTGCTCTCAGATGCCTCTTTTGAGTTTCTAATTTGCATTTTCGTATTTTTCATTTCTGATGTTCAGTTGGTTATTTTTCAGATATGTTAGATCACTCTCCCCACACCCCACCCTCAGTTCCTGTTTACTGCAAATAGTTTTAATTCTCATTTCTGTAAACATAGCTATTTTCTAATTTGCTTTTGATTATTTGGGAACCTTAAGTCTTACAGGATCTGCTTACACCAGTGAGGTTTCTGTTTTTGCTGGTTTTTACCCCCCCCCCCCACTCTTTATAACTTATTTTCTTATGGCTAGGCTACCATGACTTTGCACTGCTCACTATCTATGAGACATGATTTCTGGTGGTTACTGTGGCTTGGATGAAGGAGCTCTTTTTCAGTTTTGCATTTGCTTCTGCCAGACATTTGGGGACACTGTCTCTCTGTAATCAATTCAAATTAAGTCATGGCTTAAAGTTTTCTGAAACACTCCTGGGTTTTTAATTTAGGTTGTAATTTCTCAAGGGGGCTGGACTCTGGGTAGAACTACCCAGGGACAGATTATGTGTGTGTGTGTGTGTGTGTGTGTGTGTGTGTGTGTGAGATTTCCCCACTCCTTTGCTTTATTCAACATTGAGACATATGTATCTTGGGAGGTTTTTTGAGGAGGGGGAGGAGCAGGTAGTTTTACTTCTAATTTATCTTTACCCTGAGGATTCTTCCTTTGGGACTCTAGGTTAACATATGAGAGGTGTCTAATATTAACCTTTCAACCTGGTGGACACTAAGCGTTGACTTCTCTCCTTCTTACTCTGTAAAGTCTTCAAAACACTTAGGTTAGTCCCCCAAATATGTCTTCAGGGCAAAAGGCTTTGTTGCTTTTCTTGCCTTTATGAGTTCTTGATGCCTCTTAGACTTGGTCTGATAATTTCCTATTATCTTGTTATTTTCTTCATGTTTTTTAGGAGGTTAGGAAATTATGTTTTCCATTGATTTTAGCATGTTGGTTCAAATGACCTAACCGTTTATTACTGGAAATAGAAGAAAATAACATTTGTAATATTTTTAATAGGTTCTTTTTCATAATTTCTAGGTATAAAAATACCTAAATTGATCACTTTCACTATGTAAAAATTTAAAATTCTGTTTGCAAGAAATAAAGGACATTAAAAAAGAAAGAAATCATAAGGAAGAAGGAAAATAGACATTCAACAAATAGGGGAAAGTGTTTGAAACTCAAATAAAGAGGCTCATACTCAAGAGAAAGGACTTATTTTCTAAATACATTTAGAGCTCTATATTATTGTTGATTGATACATAACAAATTACCCCAAAATTTAGCAGCTTAGAACAACATACATTTAGTACTTCTCAGTTTCTGAGGCACAAGAATAAGGGAGTAGCTTAGCAGGATGGTTGTGGCTCAGAGTCTATCATAAGATTGCCGTTAAGACTGCAGTCAGCTGGGGCTGCGGTCTCATCTGAAGGCTCAGCTGGGGCTAGAGGCCCCCTCTTCGAAGGTCTTTGATGTGAGTCTTGACAGGAAACCTCAGATCCTCACTAGTCACTTGCTGAAGCAGTCAGTTCCTCACCACGTAGACTTCTACATCAGCAGCTGGCTGACACTGCAGCTGGTTTTACTCCAGAACAAGTGACTCATGAGAAAGAATCACCAAAAGAGAAGTCAAATGTGTTTTACAGGCTAATCTTGAAAATGACACACCATCAGTTCTGCCATATACTGTTGGTCACTGAGACCAACCTGGTACAGTGTGAGAGGTAACTATGAGTGAATGTGGATATCAGGAGGTGAAGGTCATCTGGGATGTCTTGGAGGCTGCCCACTATAAGCTCCTGAAGTTCAATAAAAAACCCTAAACAGAAAAATAAAAGATACAAAACCTGTGCATTAAAAATACATATAAATAATACATATTAAGCATGTAAAACATGACAAGGTGTTCAATTTCATTCAAAGCAAGAATCATGTAAATTAAAACTGTAGGGAGATGCCATGTCTACCCATAAAATTGTATAGCCCACTGTATTGTTGAAGATTTGGGGAAATAGGGTCTCATATTTTGTCGACAAAGGTAGACATTGATAAAACCTTTAAGAAGAGTAATTTGAAAATAACTATCAAGAGTAAAAATACCCATTTCCTTTGATCCAACAATTCTACTTCTAGACATTTATCCCAAGTGTATTCTGGCACATATGCAAGATGATGTCTGTTGGAAGATCTTTATTGCAGCACTGACTTACAATAGCAAAAGATTGGAAACCATCTGAATTTCCATCTAAAGGGAACTGATTACATGAATTATGGCAATATACATATAATGGAATTCTATGCATTTCTTAAAAGGAATGAGGCAGACCTCTTTATACTGATTTAGAATTTTCTCCATCATGTACTGAAAGATGTGAAAGCAAGGTGCAGAAAAGCATATTGTCACTTGTGAAAAAACATATATATTTATGCTTGCACATGAATACAGTATCTCTGGAAGCATATGCAAGAGGTTGGAATTGTAGTTGTCTTTGTAGAGGAGGACTGTGAGACCTGGAAATAAGAGTATGAGAGAGACTTACTTTTAATGCATTCATTATTATAAATTTTGAATTTTATAATATGTGCATTAACCACTCAAAATAATCTTTAAATATATTTTTTATATATTTTTTTTTGAGAGAGACAGAGAGAGTGCATGAGTTGGGGAGAGAGGCAGAGTTTGAGAGAGAAAGAGAATCCCAAGCAGGCTCCATATTCTGCATTGAGCCCAGTGCAGGGCTTGATCCCACAACCCTGGAATCATGACTTGAGCTAAAATCAAGACGCTCAACTGACTGAGCCATTCAGGAGCTCCAAATATATTTTAAAGTATACTTTAGTTAACGGAAATGGTAGTGCCTTAAACTAAGCTGACGATGGAAACGGAGAGAAATAGAATTGGCAGAACACAGTGCGTAGCTGCATTGCTGAGCCGGAGAAGGAGGAGCTCAGAATGGTCTTCAGATTCCTGGTACAGGGACCTGAGTGGATAGAAGAGAGAGAACCCAGAGCATATCTCTTAGAAGAAATTTCTGCAGTTGGTAAACTTATCAAGTTTTATTAAAACAAAACCCACATTTTTTAAATTTCAAGGCTGTTCTTTTCTATATTGTACCATAAGCTTCTTGCAATTTAATTGGAGAGTATACTTTCAAAGTCCTTGTATCTCTTACAGCACCTCGTATGGTGTTTGACTTGTTACAGATACACAGTAGATATTTGTTAGATAAGTCTCTGAAAATGAAATTTGTAAAAATGTGTTTTATCTCTTCAGAAGGTAGATTAAATAATTGCCCAGATATGTGCCAAGGGTGAGCATCAAAGAGATTGAAAATAAAAAAATCTTATCATCTTTTTACCCGAGGGTTAAGGTGCACAGGTGCAGGAAAGATGAAGTTCATGAAGCAAGTTGCTAATTGGAACAAGGCACAGGACTTTCAAAACACAAGGTAATTTGTTTCCCTATCTCCAAATTAAGGAGAAGAGCTCGTTTAGCCACCAGAGGGCTCTCATCATTCCATTTAATTGTAGGCCTAGAATTATTCATGAGATAGATAAATGTAGTTGAAGACCAGCAGAGACTAGATCTCCTCTCCCACCCCCATTAAATTTATACCACTATCGTAAGGATGTCCCACCAAATCATCTTATTACGAGATGAGAGCATTGAAACTCAGCAAATGAGCTTTAAAGGCTACATTTCCAAATGTCAAGGATGGCATCCTTGTCTTGTGTTAATTTAAAACTGAATTTACCTCTAGGACCTTGTACACAAGGGCTGCTTGGAAAGTTTTCCCATATGCGGGATGGTGAGAAGGAGGAAGTTGCAATGGACTGCATCCCCCTCATGTAACCCAATCTAAAGTAGTGATGTTGAAATTTTAGTGCTCTATGAAGACTTACAGGGTTCCAAAAACTAGGCTTTCTAGAGTCTATGCATTTACAATTGTGCATTGCTTTCTCCCATTTTCATTCTGCTGAGTCCTAGGTAATGGTCTCTTATTTGTACTTGAAGTCAGGGAATTATTGGGACCTTCTTGTTGATTTCATGTAGTCATTCAGACTGTTGGTTTAGTGTCCCTCCCATTAAAATCTGACCCCTGGTGCCCGCATCAGCTGCTTTGTCTCTGTGATTTAACACTGAATCTACAGGATCACAAATGATAACCTATAAATATCCTTCATTGGATTAATAGAGGCTTTGAGTTAAGAGAGCAGAGAAGGACCCGGATGTTTATTGGTTTCCAGACACTGGGCTCTATTCTAGGTCCATTATGACATTCCATCCATACATTACATAACTCTAGCACAAGGTGGGTATTGTGCCCTCAATTTATAGATGAGGAAGCCCAGCTCTGAAGGCTGAATGAGTCACCCTAAATTGTAAATGATGGGACTAACTGAATTTTGTCTGCCTATAGTGTTTGTGCTCTTTCTAGCATTACATTTCCCCCTAAACTATGAACTCATGCTTTGGGCTTTCTTGATCTCTGCCTACCACCTTATCCCCAAGCCATTCAGGAATCTTTGGTGGGGATTTAAGGCAGAGTGTTCTATAACCCCTATAGTATCTTCTGGGAGTGTGGTTTAATGGTAGTTAGAGCAACATCGCAAGGTCTCTCCCCAGTGTCCCCGCAGCTGTCCATCAAACATAGTGGACATAGGAGACAGTGATGGGACCCCAGCAGGTCTTTTGTAGTAACTGGCTTGGCTATGGCTGCCCTTCCCATTCCAGCTACTAATGATCTCTGATTCTGGGACAGCCTCCAGGAAACACAGGTAGAGTAATAGGCCACCAGATCAGTAATCATGCTCCTTAATGTGGACTCTATGTATCAGCCATCTGCACTGAGAATGTATAATAATTAGACTTGCTTCTAGGAGGAAGGCACAGTGGCCCAATGTCAAGAGGACATATGCTTATGGGTTTGCTCTGTTCCTTCATACCTTCTCCCCTAGTTCCCCTGGAAAGCGATGTCACAGGAGCAAGATGGTAGCATGAGGTTGGTTGTAAAATCTGGTACTGTGGAGGACAGTGACCTTTGGCACCTGAATCAGAAAGCCGCACCCGAGACCACAGCCTTGCAGGGTCGTTAGCACATGTGAAGATGTACCAGGCAGAAACCTGCAGTCCAGCCCCAGCCCCATCTGAGGCAGAGCATTTTGAAACCCCAAGTCCCCTCAGAGTCATGTGTGGAACAGTCTTGCAACTTCATTGTCAAAGTAATGCTCCAACACTGGGGTTTTCTTTCTGAAATCTGTTCCAGTGAATGGGCTTATCTGAGGGAGGGTAGAGTGTTGTTTCTTTGATTGGATGATGTAGGATTTGGGGAGATTCTTGAATGAAGGGAAGAGAGAGTGAACGTTTGGCAAATGGAAGCTGAGGGCTTATTATAGGCCTGTGAGTCACAGGGACTGCAGGCAAATGATCTGGAGAGGGGTGAGTGAGTGGGGGTGGGCGTGAAGCAAGGCTGGAAGGCAGACCCAGGGAAAGGAAGCCAGGGCAGGGAAGAGGAGAGGTAGAGTGTATTAGTCAAGGTTCTCCAGAGAAACAAAACCAATAAGATGTATGTGTCTATGTGCATGTGTGTGTGTG
Organism: Suricata suricatta; assembly: GCF_006229205.1. Classification (NCBI taxonomy): domain Eukaryota; kingdom Metazoa; phylum Chordata; class Mammalia; order Carnivora; family Herpestidae; genus Suricata; species Suricata suricatta. Next base: position 16,877,190 of record NC_043706.1, on the reverse strand, counting down.
TATATATATGTGTGTGTGTGTCCATACATAGATGGGGGGGCATTTTAAGGAATGGGCTCATGCGGTCATAAAGGCTAGCAAGTCCAAAGTCTGCAGGGTGGGCCAGTAGGCTAGAGACCCAGAGGAGAGGCTCTGATGTAGTTCCTATCCAAAGCCTGACCGCTGGCAGAATTCCCACAAGGGGCCTCCCCCATGTCCTAGTAGACTGAGCTCTTTTGCTTCTAGAGAAATGTGTTGAGGTCTGAGGTAAGCATGAGGATGTTCAGCCACAAACCCCTGCAGAAGCCTTTGAATCATTCTCAGATCCTGGCCCCACACTCTGCCTCAAAGTTGCATCCAAAGGAACAAGGCAGTCAGTCACACCAGCACTAGGATGGCAGGACTCTAGAAGGCAGCTTGGAAAGAAGATTCTTCAAGGTGATGGTTAGAACAGCCGGAAACTTATTTTATTCAATCAGACTTCAGTTGCTGCTATGTCCAAGAAGAATTCCCATACATCAGTGTTTCCAACTTTGGCTGCACACTGGAGTGACCAAGAGGTACTTTAAAAATTCCCAGGGCCTAATCTATAGCCCAGATGGATTCAAATCTCTAGGGGAAGGATCTGGGCATAAGTATTTTTACAGTTCCTCAAGGCTCCAAATAAGCAGATGAGGCTGAGTAGCTCTGCTCTACCCTTTCCATCAGCCCTTTGTATTTCTGCTCAATGTCCATTTAATCCATTTTTGTGGTCATTCAAGCTGTGAAGCACAGTGAAGAGGCTCTTCCAGAACAGTGAGGTCTTCTTGGGGCCTGCACCCTTCCCATATTGCCCCAGAAGGCTTAAAATGAAAATGTTTAACATTTTTGACCTTGAGGAGACAGAAAGAAGGATTAACCTTCTAAACATCATGAAGGAAACAGAAGCAAGATTTGGTGGAGATCACATGGCATAAAGGAAAAGGGGCAGGCATAAAGAATGGACACCATTCTTCTTGGGTAATTCCTCCTTGGGAAAACCCACCAACCTCACTGAGCCTCAGTTTCTTTGTCCTTAACATTCAGGACAATAATGTCTACCTTTCAGGGCTGTGTGGAGGTCTAGAGGTAATGAACAGCAAATGGCCATCTGTAGTAGGTTGTACAATCTCCAGTGGTATAACTTATTGGTGATTGGTTAAATTAAGACAGATGAGTGAGAAGAATTAAAAGCTGGAATTTGAGGAGCACCAGGGTATCTCATTCACTCAAGCATCTGACTCTTGATCTTGGCTCAGGTCATGATTTCATGGTTTGTGAGTCTGAGGCCCGCATTAGGCTCAGCGCTGACAGTGCCAACCCTGCTTGGGATTCTCTCTCTCCTCTCTCTGACCCTCTCCCATTTATGCATTCTCCCTCTCTCTCTCTCTCTCTCTCTCTCTCTCTCTCTCTCTCTCTCTCTCCCTCTCTCTCTCTCTCTCTCTTTCTCTCTCTCAAATAAATAAAAACAATTTTTTAAAGCTAGAATTTGATATCCAAAGACATCTGATCCTCAATCTCCTCATCTGTAAAATAGGGATAATATTCTGGGTTGAATAGCCTTTATGTCTAGCTGGAACCTCGGCATGTAAACTTATTTAGAAATCGCATCTTTGTAGATGTGATTAGTTCATTGATCATCTTCAAAATAAGTTAAATGAGAAGCAATCATCTCCCCTAGTCTCGTGAATCAAGGGGAATCAAAGCAAAGAGGACACAAAGAGATCACAGAAGCCTGGAAACAAATGGTCTTGTGGGACTCTGAGTTCCTGTCCTTGGAGAGAGGACAGGTTTCCTGGCTGACATGGAAAAACCTTCCTCTGTTTTCTTTCTCCAACTGAAAAGCCTCATCTGGAAAGCCCTTCCTTCTCCTGCTTCACCAGTATGGAGAGAGAGCCTGGCATCTCTGTGATGCAGGTGGACTTATTTCTGGGGCCCTGTATCTTTCTCCTCCAGCCACTGCCCCTGTAGCCACAGAGGGTGCACTGGGGATGGGGGACATCTCTGCAGTGGGGTGGTCTGAATGAAAGGATTCTGGGCTTAGGAGAGCCCTAAAGGCAATGACTGGTGCCTTTAAAAGAAAAAGGAGAGGCAGATTTGGACACAGATTTCAGAATCCCGCCATGGTAAGAGACACAGAGACATACAAGGTAGAATGTCATATGAAGATGGAGGCAGAGACTGGAGCAGTGCAGCTGTACACCAAAGATTGTCAGCAGCCACCGGAAGGAAGACTTCTTTTCTAGAGCCTTCAGGGGAAGTATATGCTGCTGCCACCTTGATTTCGGACTGCTAGCCTGCAGCCCTAGAAGAGGATAAACTATTGTTGTTAAACTACCTAGTTTGGGGTCCTTCCTTATGCGAGCCCTGGGAAATGAATAAAGATAATAATGGCTGTACTACTTCTAGATTGTTGCAACTATAAATGAATTTATACTGTAAGTATAATTATAAATATATTTAAATGATATGATAAGTATATTTAAATTATGTTATAAATATACTTAAATTTAGTGATGGTAAATGTTAACTGGGGTTATCCAGATATACGGGATAAACAGTCTAACCTGATGTTTGCTGGCACTTGCAAGGTCTTTCAAGGGTGACCCTATGAGAGATGAAGTGACATGACAAATGTCGAATGGAGAAGGATGCAAGGTGAGAGGTAGTAAGGTCATCAGTCAAATGCAAGAGCTGCCCACGCTGGGTATCTCTACCCACCAGCCAGGGGAAAGGGGCTGGCTGCCCTTAGATCTCAGACACACGACCACAACCCCCTTGTAACACACACACAAGCACACTCACTCACAAATAGCTTAGAGCCTTGCTGGTTCTCACCCTTGGAGACACTCCACTCCCAGGCCAGAGTTGGACTTCCAATCTCTTTCCCAGTAAGCAACCACAGGACCAAGATTTATGTGCATGTGACATTTGCATTAACCCCCTTAAAATGCATAGCAATCTTTGTCATCATTTTCAGTAATCCCAAGTCCTAACATGGCTCCCAGGTGGGCCCGAGAGAATTCTGTGAGTTGGAAGGGCATTTGCAACAGGTCTCTTCTTCCCTGTGGTGGGAGGGTTAGCCAGAAACCACCACTGCTGAGCAGTGAGACCACGACTGACTTGGCTGCAGACATATCTCTTGGCCTCTTCCTCCGTTTGGTGATATGCGAGAGCACCAAAAGGTCGAAATGGCCAGACTAGAGTGGAGCAGAAGAAAATACGGACAGTGCCAATGTCACCGATTTTATAAAAAAAAAGAATTTTACTTAACCGCATGACTTTACAAATTGGCAAAGATGCAAGAATGCATGTATATAAAATGACAATGTGCGTGCATTTTAGAATATACTGAAGCAAAATTTTCCAGTGGAACAAAACATAACTAGATGGGGAGTTTTCAGAATCACATACCAGATTCCTGCCAAGGTAAAAGTCATTCGGTATTTGTTTTCTTAACTCAACTTCATCTAACTTCATAATTTGAATCTTAATAAAATTAAGTGTTGAGTGAAAACAAATCCCCACAGTGTCACCAAATGTATCAGCTCAGGCCAGACTTAAGCCTCAGCGGAAGGTTTTGTAAGCTCTTGTAGTGGAAATGTTTTTTCTCTTCTTCCTGTCTGCATCTCAGAGGGGCTGAGTGTAACAGAGCAGCTGTTAACACAGCGAGCAGGAAAAGCAAGGCTTGCTCCTACGTTCTCACAGATGCTTTAGGAGGAAAGACTGCAAACCCCTAACCCCCACGCAAGTGGCCCAAGCCATGAGCACCATGTCTCTGTCCTCAGGCCATGCATGCATACAACTCAGTCGTGTAGACACTTGCTCAATGAATGAATGAATCCTGTTGTACGGTGGACTGCTATGCTGTTCAACTTGTTGGTTGGACTTATTGTTGGTTTAAGAAATCAATTTATTGGGGTGCCTGGGTGGCTCAGTCAGTTAAGCGTCTGACTTCAGCTCAGGTCATGATCTCACAGTTCATGGGTTCGAGCCCCACATTGGGTTGTGTGTTGACAGCTCAGAGCCTGGAGCCTGCTTCTGATTCTGTGTCTCCATCTCTCTCTGCCCCTCCCTTACTCATGCTCTGTTTCTCTCTGTCTCAATAATAAATAAACATAAAAAAATTTTTTAAAGAAATCAGTTTATTGGGGAGCACCTGGGTGGCTCAGTCAATTGAGCACCTGACTCTTGATTTCAGCTCAGGTCATGATTTCACAGTTGGTGGGTTTGAGCCCGGCATCAGGCTCTGTGCGCTGTGTTTCCTTCTCACTCTGCCCCTCCCTCATCCCCTCTCTCTTTCTCTCTCTCAAGAATAAATGTTAAAAAAAATCACTTTAATTAAAAAACACTAAATAAATATTTAAAAAAGAAATCAATGTAACAGTCACAATTTTGGGTAGTATTTCAGGTAATAGAATAGAAAAGAATAGCACAGAGAATGAAGTGGTCTATCACACATATTAAAAGTATGTGGATGTGTTTCTATGGAGTCATGATGCAAAACGTATTTCTGAGGTATCAGTCAGGAAAGACTAAAAGCCTTTGGTGAAGTGGAAGCTGTGGGGGCACTGAGATGGATAGATATGGGTTTAAATTCCCACACCAAGGGGCACCTGGGTGGCTCAGTCAGTTAAGCATCTGACTTCAACTCAGGTCATGATCTCATGGTGCGTGGGGTCAAGCCCCATATCAGGTTCTGTGCCAACAGCTCAGAGCCTGGAACCTGTTTCAGATTCTGTGTCTCCCTCTCTCTCTGCCCCTCCCCCACTCATGCTCTGTCTCTCTCTCTCTCTCTCTCTGTCTCAAAAATAAACTATAAAAAAAAAATTCCCACACCACCATGACACACTGAACATGTTACTTAAATCTAAGTGTATCATGGGCCGTGCTCTGTGTATGGGTGGGTACAGTGGTGACTAAGTCATGCCCCTTGCCCTCAAAGCCACTCAGAGTACCTTTAATAGATGTCAGTCTGTCTTGAACAGTTCAGGAGATCTGGGACTGGTTGCTAAGATGTTTGGGTAAGAAGGAATCTTGGGGAAGCTCCAGTCTTCAAGAGCTGATGGAATCCAATTTTTTTTTCATTGCTCTGCCTCCTCTCTTTTTAAGAATGGTGACAATCCAGCACTAACTTCTCTCTCCAGCTAGAAAGCAAATTTAAAGTCCTGTAGTGCCAGCCACACAAGACTAGAAACATCGAGAATGATGTGTCACCACTGTGCCTCCTCTTTCCACTCCTCCAAAGGCTCACAGAGTTTTGTTGATCTATCAGTGGCCAAGATCATTGTCTAGGTCTATTTTGGGGTATGCTAACCACCCTCAGAGTGGGATGGAGAGCCAGGACCCATACCCAGGCATCTCTTGGCCACTCACATGGTAAACCATTGTGAACTAGGCAAGGCTTGTTCTCAGAGTCTGCAGCTGACCCTTTCTGAATCTATTCTTTGTCTCCCAATATCCTCATTTTCATCCTGCTAAGCGTACATTTTCCATATGAACATTTTCTTTCAAATCACCAAATATCTTTCACTGATCATTGAATATGAATGAGAGAAAGTCAGTGGGTCCCTCACTCATTTATGTGTTAAATGTGTCTTTCCATGTCCGGTGGAATGCTTTATCCAGGTGAAGATTATTTTGTATATTAGTAAGATATTTGGAGTGGCAGGAGGACCAGAGACCCTTTCCCTGGTCCCGAAGAGTCATACCATGGGAGTGGCTGAAGAAGTCTTAGTTAAGACAAAGAGACTAAACCACTTAATGATAGGAGTCATCATCTGTGAAAAAGGGGCGAGCAGGGACCTAAAGGAACATAAATTCTGATGTAAACAAGATTTGTCTTCAGTGGTCCCCCAGCCCCCCCTTTTAGGGATCAGTCTCTCTGATTTGGTGCTCCTTGGGGTAATCAGGGCTATCCAGTCATCCAATCTGGACCTCCACCTGCATGCAATCTTTATTCTCCAAGCCACTCCTCCTCTGATTTTCTCCTTTATCAAAAAGATTATTTGTACTATGTTTCATTCTGTAATGTGTTTTCTACTGCTAAGTCCCATAAAACTCTAACCTGACCATCACTGTTAACAGGATTCTGGGATTTACCGTGGAGAGAGTATCTTAAGTGAAACAACAGCTCTCTTGTTGACAGTCTCAGGCTCTGGCAGAGGAGATAGACCACTGGTGATGATGCCTATAGGATTAAGAAGCTATAACCAACCCTCAAGTCCATCCTCTGTACATGTTTCCAGTATTTTCCTTCTCAAGGTTCAGATCTAGGCCTTGTGATGGACACAGACAACTCGACATGGCCCCTGGTTCTCAGTGAGCTTGCAGTCAAGTGGGAAGGAGAATCCTGGATGCTGCTGCCACTTTAAATAATCATATTCACTCATGGTAGGTATTGTCTTGGGACTTTAAAGAACCAAGTTTCAGAAATGTTAACTCTTTTCTTCAGATTATATATGCATGGTGAGGGGTGGAGTCTGCTATGGTCCCGAAGCTCACCTTCTTTCCAGCCTCCCTACTGCCACGGACAGAAGCCAAGAGGCTGGATGGAGAAGGGAGGCGCAGTACTGGGTGGGGGGTCTGGTATGGGCCACTCTGGGGTGTAGAGCAGGGAATGAGCCTTGTGCCTTGGAGAGAGCTCAAGGGAGCCTTTTAGGAAACGGGGCAGTGGCTCCCAGTAAAGCCTGAAGCCACAAAGGACAACTGGTTTACATGCCAATAGCCAGGTGAAGAGCTGTCTTTCCAGGTAGGGAGACTAGTTGAAGGAAAGGCTCAGAAATAGGAATAAAATCATGCTGGAGGCCAAACCAGAGGGCACTGATTATTTCTTGTGGGCCACCTGCTCTTTCACCGCATCTTAATTCAGCCAAGGGAGGGAGGTAGTGAGGGCTTCCCTAGTCTAAGGGGAAGGAGCTCCACAGACCTGGCCTTGCTCACAGTCTTATCTGGAGTTGCTGCCTCCAGGGGGGGAGGAGGAGGAGGGTCTCCAAGGTGAGGGGCTTTTTCTCAGAAGGCCTTCCTTGATGATGTGGGTTGCCAGTTTCTGGGGAGAAAGGCTGAGGAAGCCAGGTGCTGCTGCTTTCCCTATCTGGAATCCTGGCCAGTTTCAATTTACATAACACAGCTTAATCCACAGAAACTGGAGCCCCGGAGGCAGGTTCTCTCTCCCTCTCCCTCTCCCTCTCCCTCTCCCTCTCCCTCTCCCTCTCCCTCTCCCTCTCCCTCTCCCTCTCCCTCTCCCTCTCTCTCTCTCTCCCTCCCTCCCTCCCTCTCTCTCTCTCTCTCTCTCTCTTTTCTCTCCAAGACACAGAAACCTTTATTTTCTCCCTACACCACAAACCAGTGCTGTTAAGTAATATTGGATAATTGCACCTGTCGTACTCTGCATTTTGTGCTGAGGAAAAATAATTGCTGGTTTTCTGCTTTGCAGTTTAGCTGTGACTTCGTCATTTGACTCGGAGCATGTCATTTTCTCCCATTTTAGACTGTGTACAGTCAAGCTGTGTGAAAGGACTCACAGATAGCAGCCCTGCGTGTGTGAGTGGGCGCAGGCCTCATTCAGCAATGATTTCTAATTTATACAGCATTGAAAATCCACAGCTATAAATAAACAGTTCTGACTGGCTTTGCTGCCTACTCAAATGCTTTATTAAAAAAAAAAAAAGAAAGAGCCACCAACTGCATGAGAAGGGAAAACAATGTCTGGGGATGGATTCTGGTGTCTGACACTGGGGCCTGGGAGGGAGAGGCCCGGACTTGGGATGGGTTGGTTCAGTGCCCTGCTGTGCGGGAGGGGGAGGCCGAGGGGAGGGGGAGGGGCTTCGGGGAAGCCCGGCCTCCCCGCTCCTCCCTCGGCCCCCCTCCGACTCCCCACGTGCAGGTGCCACGTGTTCAGCGATTACAGTATATGCAACTAACTTCCTGTTATGACAAGTATTGCAAGCGAGTAGGTGCAGAGGAGCTGGAAATAGCCTGAGAGATGTATGCCCCGTTTGAGGAGAAGGGACTAATGGATTGTTAGGCAAACAGGAGAAGTCTTCGCCCCAAACTGAACATTGATGTAATGTGTGAGCCAGCAACTCCAGATCGTATGGACCAGTCATGAGGCACAGAGTTGCTCTTCCCTCCGCCTCTGGGAGTTTCCACCAAGTTGGGGTCCCCTGACCACCACTTTCTTCCATCCAGCCCTGCTGATGTACTAATACATGCTTGCTTTTTTTAAGTGAAAGCTTTCAGATGGCTGGTCACTGCTTTGCTGTGTAACCAGGAGGCAAGACGGTGGGCTCGGAAGCAACCCTCCCTGCGACCTTGGCCCAGCCACTTCTTTCCAATGAGGCCAGGGTGCAGGAGCTAGCTCCTACAGCCTTGCCAGGCCCACATGGTTATGCGTTTCTCCTCCCAGCTCTGCATTCTGTTGGTGGCTTGGAAAAGGCCTTGGCGGAGTGTTTACACCAAGGAATGGGCTAACACTATAAATCAGGGCCTTACAACTTTCTTTTTCCCTGGGGAGTTGACTTTTCCTTTAAGTTTACTTTTAAAGTTTATTTATTTTGAAAGAGAGAGAGGGCATGCCCATGTGCACACTCACGTGTGTGCTCAAGTACTCTAGGGACAGAGGGAGAGAGAGAATTCCAAGCAGGCTCCCCACTGTCAGCTCAGCGCCCTACACAGGGGGTCGATGCCACCAACCCTGAGATGATGACCTGAGCCACAATCAAGAGTCCATTGCAAGTGACTGAGCCTGACAGTCCCCCACCCCGTCCCCTACTGGAAAGTTAATTTTTAAACATTTGCCAAGCAAGCTGTTTATCACTCAGTTTGTTCCTTTGGAAAATGAGGACATGATATATTTTCTACTTAATGTAGAAGTACATTTTTGTGCAGATAAAACGACCATGGGGGTGAGTGTAGCTTGTAAATTACATGACCCTATACAAATACTATTGCTGATGATCTCATTGTTTGGTATTGTTTTCTAACCACTCAGGGCCTAGCGTAGCCTCAGGCAGGCAGCAAACCCTACATACCTCTTAATGAATGTTTACTCATCACAGGTATTTTGTCATTTCCCCTTCTTAAGCTATAGCGACATCCTATGCGCTGATGTGTGTGCTCAATGGGAGGTGATTCTGAGGTATTTCTGGTGTTGGAGTGGATACTGCCCTTTGGTTGGTCATACAGAAATGAAGGTTATATTGGGTTCCAGGCACAGTGAAGCCGCAAATAGAATTCCGCAGATTCACCCCAGCCAACAGTTTACTATTGCTCTAAGGGATATGCAGCCGGAGTCATGTTTGGGGTGTGGAAAATTTGGGTGATCCCCTGCGGGCTTCACATTTGGGGAATTTCCACTGTGTCAAGTGCTTCTGGGCTCCTGCAGAGGCCAGGTGCCCAAGCAGTCAGGCAGCAGCAGGTATAGGAAAAGAGGTGGTGTTCTCAGCTCAGTCCAAAAAGACTTGAGGGTCATATTTATGTATTTGTAGACAAAGGATTAGGAAGACAGCAGGTTTCTTGTTGTCTCTCCTAGGCTTCCCATGGTCTGCCCGCCGTACTGTGTCAGTTGGCCCTCTTCTGTTAACACTTCAAGACTTCTTGGTATTTCTGACGTTTTCTGGTGTTAGAATAGATATGGTCCAGTGGCCAGTCATATGGCAATCAAGGTTTTCTGTGGTTCCAGGAACAGTTTTTACTGAATTTTACCTTTTTTTTTTTTTTTTAACCAAATTTCTCCTGTATGATGTTAGGTTGGAAAGCCCAAGCACAGTTTACTCTGGGGCACACACCCAACCTGCAGGGACCTGGTGACCACTAGACTCAAACAGGCTTACCCACCGGTAGACCCTTGTCATCCATGTTCTTTACAAAATAAAGCCCCAGTAAATAAAGACCAACAGAAACCCACTAGGAAGATCAAAGCAGGGTTCATGAATGTGCTTTGTTAATCACCTGGCAATCAGCTTTGTTAAACCATAAGAGCTTAACTTAGCAAAGTACTTGGTACCAAAGCATTTTTGGGGTTCCTCACAGCCATGTCACTTCCCATCACTTGCTCCCCAAGTAAGATGTACATTTATTTGATGAAGTAATCCATATTTGAATGGAAGAGATTTTGATGACATTGCTATGTCCCATCTTTGGACCTGCCCCAAATGCTCACTCCCAAGATGGACAATTTCTCCATAGTTTTTTACAACTTATTTCTTATTGTACCAATCAATTTGCTATCCTATGAGATGGACAGACAACTTTGGCAGCACCTGTCTCCCTACATTTCTGTCTAGACAGTGGAAAACAAAATAGATGAGCAATCCATGAAAATGACTAGTTTACAAAAATACTTGTTCTAAGGAAAGTTAGGGTTATTAAAAATGGCACAGGACTGAGAATTAGAAGATCTGGGGACAAATGCTATTGTCTTGGTTCAGATACTAACATTTTGGCCCTTGTGCGGGTTACTTACTTTTCATCTAGGTCTTTGGCACCCTCCTCCCTAAAATGAAGAATTTTGAAGATCCCAAATTCCTTTCTCTCTCTAAATATCCTCTAACACTAAGTTTATGCAAATTTCCTTGGCCTTTGGCCAGATTTTGACCACAGAAGCCAGAAGAAGGTAACACCTTCTGAGACAGCAGTTGTTTTGGGCATGTCCAATAAACCTTAAAAAAAAAACAAACAAACGAAGAGTCCCCAAGTTAAACTACCTCCATAAACCCTCTTATTAAATTTAATATCATCCTCTGTCCTTTCTACCTTCCTATGTTGCTCCATCACCTCCCCCAACCAGAAGAAAAGAAAAGAAAGGAAAAAAATGAAAAAACTTTCATGTTTTCTTCCTCCTTTGTTCTTAAAAAATGACCTGTGATCACTTCCTCTTCTTCCTTGGCTGCATGATGTCACCTGCACAATGAAGAACAGAGAGAGATCAGACTTCAGAGTTTTTCTAATGGGTATTCTTGTGTGAGTAGACTTTCCCTCTGACTTGGGACAGTGGAAAGCCGAGAGCAATTATCCCAAGGCAAGAAGATGTACTTTATGAAGTTCTGAAAACCTACCAAAGTGACCAAGAGTCACCAAGAAGTGACTCTCTTGTCCCCATTTGGTGCTTGGCTCACAGCTAGCCTGTTGACCCATGGTTCCATTTGCCTTTGTGCAGTTCTGCATGTCTAATGCACACTGATTGATGTTGCTTTGGGTCAAATCTTTACAGGTGACATGCAATCCATCAACTAACTCTGAGATTGTGTGAATGAAGACAAAGAGACATCAAATTCGAGAAGAAACAAGAAAGTGGATATTCACCTAAGTAGAGTCCACTCCATGACTACTCACCAAATCAACTTATTAGGATGGAAAGTACTGACACATTGATTAGAGTTTAGTAATCTCATGAGAGGGGCTTTCTTCTACTGAAATTATAGCATGAGATTTCTAGAATCACTTCCATTCAGCCAAGTTGGTAACTCCACGTTTATTGAGCATACATTTTCACATTCATTAATGCATTATCCTTTCCATCTGTTGCCAAATGGTATCAATCCTACTTTGAAAACTTTTCTCAAATCAGCCTCTCCTTGCCCATCCCAGAGCCCTGTTAGTTCTGGCTTCATGCCACAGTAACCTCGTGTCCCTAGTTTTATGCTTCACCCTTCAAATTCTGCCCCCTCCATCAATCATATCCTTAAATATCTTCTACTAATTTTGTTTTGCTAGAAGTCCCTTTCTCAGAGGCTGAAGTGACTGATGACCTGAAGTCCCCCTCATCACACTGATTTTTTAGGACAGATGACTCCTAATCACACAGCCCATGGGGCCATCCTGTTTTCATGTCTCTCAACATTTAAGGATAGTCTTCTTTCTTCTTCTTCTTCTCCTTCTTCTTCTTCTTCTTCTTCTTCTTCTTCTTCTTCTTCTTCTTCTTCTTCTTCTTCTTCTCCTTCTCCTCCTCCTCCTCCTATTCCCCCTCCTCCTCCTCCTTCTTCTTCTCATCACCAGCATCAATCCAGACACCCTCAGTCATGTCAGTGCAATCTTGTTAATTTACCCAGCTTTATAGGCTATATGTCACTTTCATTTATGATCCCACTTATTTTTCATTTTTTATGTGGATTCTCTCCTCCCCAATCAGGTCTTTTGTACATTAGGTCTCTGAGTACAAACAAAGGACCTTCTCTTTTCTGAAGCATACACTTTTTGTCTGTAATAAATCCTTTTTAAGCGAAATGATGCATTCATTCCTTCATGTTCAAGAGCTTGGGAAACATAAACTTCTCAACTTTGTCGCCCTGCAAACTCTCTTTATCTATGCTGTTTGCCACCCCCCAGTCCCTCAAGTGTAATTGTAATCATAACCACACTCCTGCAACCTCAGTTGCCGAGAATTGAAGAGTCCTCCTCCATTTAAGAAACACAACAGAAACTGAAGTCTTGGAGAGAAGGAGCCCAGGAGCAGAAATGATGTCAGGAAGCTCCTTTGTGGGAGGAGAGCAGGTGGCTCCCTCTCCTGGATCAGAGTCTGCTATGTCTAATATGAAACAGTGAGACAGAACACTGAGACATTTCCATATACCCACAAACACATTTGAGAAGGCATCCTCCTCAAGTGTCTCTCTGTGTGGACTTCCAACAGTCATTTCAGTAGTGATTTCCGTGGTGTGACCATCACAGAAACCATATTTTTCTTTTTGTTTCTAGCAGGTGGGAGTGGGTCCTTAGTCCTGAATGTTCATGTTGCTGAGTAGTCTCTAGGCTTCTCTGAGTCCTCAGAATGGGTCTCTGACCATCATTCCACAGCACATGGCTGGAGATAAAGCAACTGTTGACTTAGTAATAGATAGTATTACCTTACTCAAACAAGTTCACAACATGGGCTTCAAATTCTGACTGGTAAATAATGCTGTTTGTTAGCACTCTTTACTTCATGGAAAGACAATTTTTCCAGTGTGATGCCTCCTAGTTGGCAGGCAGTTAGGTAGCCAGGTCCACCCCTGCCTCATTTTAGTCCTTTCTTAATCCTCTGTTAGATAGTACCAAGGAGTAGAGATATTTTAGGCCAAACATTTAGCATTTTTGTTGTGCAAGATCCAAACATTTTTTTGCCATCATGGCAAAAGAAAAAAACCATTCTTTTAATCAACATCTCTATGGATACTATATGTAATTATATTCCTTATTATTCCAATAGTCAGAAAACAGAGTAAGTAGAAACATTATATTCACAAAGATTTACACCTATGTATCTACAATCACGGAAGCTACTGCTGCTAGACTTTGAACCTGAAAATTTGAAGAACATTTGCCTAGTTTATGCGGGTTGGCTTGGAAAAGGGTGAGAAGGCAGATGGTTGGGGAGACAGGAGGTGTTAGAAGAATGAGGTTTGAACATGAATGAGTAAAAGTTTCAATGCAGACGTAGCAGGAAGGCGATGGATTTGAGGTTCTGGCTGGAGGAACCCTCGTGGGGAAAGAGGCAGTGAAAGACAGAGAAGCAGTAATCTAGTTTGGACTCTGTTTGAGCTGAGGGAGATGAAATTTGGACAAGAAGGGCAAAAAGGAGATGCAATTTTTTTATTGATTGAATGCTGATCCTGTGAGATGATGCTTTAGAAATACATATAGACTTGGGCGCCTGGGTAGCTCAGTCTGTTAAGTGGCCAGCTTTGGCTCAGGTCATGATCTCATGGTTCATGGGTTTGAGCCCCATGTTGGGCTCTGTGGTGACCAGCTCAGAGCCTGGACACTGCTTTGGAGTCTGTGTCTCCCTCTTTCTCTGCTCGTATTCTGTCTCTCTCAAAAATGAATAAATGTTAAAAAAAATTAAAAAAAGAAATACTTATGGAGTCATCTCCTGATAAGATTTGTTTGTTATGAAATGATCAGGGGCAATGTGCAAGACAGAAAAAAACGTAAAGCACATTTCTTCATGGATGAAACTAGAGAGGTAGACCAGATGGCCTCAAAGCAGCTTCACCAATGAAATCTCCCTTTGAAAAAATCTGGTCTATAGGGGCACCTGGGTGGCTCAGTCGGTTAAGTGCTAGACTCTTAATTTTGGGTCAAGTCATAATTTCAGGGCCATGGGATCAAGCTCTGAGTCAGGCTTCATCCAGAGTGTGGAGCCTGTGCTATGGTGTTGAGCTTAAGGACTATTGCTAGAGAGACACTTGCATATTAGATGGGTCTTCGCTGATATTTCTTGACCACTTGGTACTTGGCTGGTAATTCCTAAGCAGACCACACTGTGTCTCAGGATTTCAGAACTGGGGATTCTAAATTAATTTGAGCTTCAGTTAGCCTGACTTCCTATATCACTCTGTAGTTCTGAGGAATTGTTCCACCTCTGTCCATTTTCACTCAGCTATGTGACCGTTGCTTTTAATGGCCTTCAGCCAGGGAAACTGGTAATTGATGTATAAAACTGAAGGAGAGGATTAGAATATCTGAATAGAAAAGGTTACTGGTTTTTGAGGAGGGAGAATGAGATTAACGTCAATGAATTCTTTTTTTTTTAAGTTTTTAAGTGTTTATTTTTTATCTTATGTTTTTTAATTTATTATTATTGAGACAGAGAGAAACAGAGCATGAGTGGGGAAGGGGCAGAGAGAGAGGGAGACACAGAATCAGAAGCAGGCTCCAGGCTCTGAGCTCTTGGCACAGAGCTTGACATGGGGCTTGAACTTATGAACTTATGAACCTTGAGATCATGACCTGAGCCAAAGACAGATGCCCAACCAACTAAGCTACCCAGGTGCCCCACAATGGCAATGAATTCTATGTGCCAGGCCCTCTTCTAGCCACCTGACACTTCTCACATCATATATGGTCTTACTGGGTGTCAGGAGGAGGGCACTAGTATTGTCTCCATGATGTACAAGGAAAACTGGAACACAAAGGCAGTAAGTGTCTTGCCCAGTGTAATAGGCCTACCAGTAATGAGACCAAGGTAGGAACCTGGGCAGCTGGCACAGAGCTTTTTCCCTAACCACCACCTCTTACTGTATCACCAAAGCACTCCTTAGAATTTCGCTCTCATTCAAGGAAGCTCAGGTGTGAAAAGATGACAAAATAGGGTCAGCCTTGGATTTGGACCAAGGAGGTCACTGCTTACATCCCTCCATAGATCCAGAAAAGAAGGTTTGGAGAGGAACTCGGACAAAAAAGAACCACACAACTGATTGTCCAAGCCTCAACAATGCTAAACTGCATGCACACTGGCATGGCAGGCATTAACCAGGACTGTCCTAGGCAAACCGGTGTGTGTGAGGTCATCCCGTTGCTGAGTTGTTGAAGTGAACTGACATGACTTACATGGTTGGTTTGTGGCTAGGTGGGGGACATGCCCTAGTTTTCTTGATTTCTATTCGAGTGCTCTTTGTGCACTGCCTGCCCTAATATGCATCTCTTTTTCAACAGCTCTTCAATCAGTATTCAATAGCATCACTGTCTCCACTCCTTAAACTCTCTGTCTAGTGCTTTAATCTTCAACCATTAAAGTCACTCTTTGACCACGATATCCAGAAGCCTTCCACACAAAATCCCATTTAATGCCTAGAGAGAAGAACCCTTTGATATCCTCTGTCTGCACTGGTAGATCCATGGGATACGGTAATGGAAATGGGAGATTCAAAGATGGAGAAGATACACTGCTAACACTCATAGAACTCAGGGTCTAGTATAAAAACGAATCTCTGTGCAGACCAGAGAAGACTTCCTGGAAGAGGTGAGCTGATATGATTAAGTGTGTATGAGACAAGCAAAGACTGGGGAATGTGAAAGATGGAAGCCCATGGAGGTGAGGAATAGCATCAATGTGTAAAGAAGACAAGCAATTTGGTGGTGCTGGAGCACACATTTAGAGAAAGCAGAGGAATAGCTAAGGGATGTATTGGTTCACATATCATCCTAGGAACTGGAATTTTCATCTGTAAATTGGGGAAGACTTTAGAGGTTTTAAGTAGAATAAGACACAAGGAAGTGTGCTCACATAGATAGCTCTGTTTACTTTTAGGCAATTTAAAAGTGTTCACTGCCATTGGAATATTAAGTGATCTAAGTTATTTCTCTCCTTTAAATTTCTTAAAATGTTTATTTTTTGAGAGAGAGAGTGAGAGAGAGAGAGAGAGAGAGAGCAAACAAGGGAGGGGCAGAGAGAGAGGGAGAGAGAAATCCCAAGAAGGCTCAGAATCTGACACGGGGCTTGAACTCACGAACTGTGAGATCATGACCTGATCTAAGACCATGTTTCAGAAGCTTAACCTACTGAGCCACCCAGACACCCCTCCAATTTCTCTTTTAATTCTTATTAGACCATTTGTAATTATGATCTGTTTAGAATTTAACCCATTTATGATCCTATTCTGATGGTATATAGGACTTTTGACCCAATCTATTCTTTTTGTAATTTTTAACTTTTTATTTTATTTTTGACACAGAGAAAGCACAAGTGTGAGCTGGGGAGGGCCAGAGAGAGAGGGAGATGCAAAACCTGAAGGAGGCTCTAGACTCCAAGCTGTCAGCACAGAGCCTGATGCAGGGCTCGAACTCATGAATGTGAGATCATTACCTGGGCCAAAGTCAGAGGCTCAACTGACTGAGCCACCCAGGCATCTCCGACCCAGTCTATTCTTTAAGGAGCTAAAAATCTAGAGAAAAAAAAGCACATATAACCACCTACAGTAATCTCTGTCACACATAATTATTCACATGTGTGCATATGAGGGTCCATGTGTTGATGCTAGCGTATTCGCTCATTGGAACCTAATTGTAGAAAAGAATTAAATGTAGTTCTTAACCTATGAAGCTTATTTAAAATAACTTTGTATTGTGCAGCACCTGGATGGCTCAGTCACTTAGGCATCCGACTCTTGGTTTGGCTCAGGTCAGGATCTCATGGTTTTGTAGGTTCAAGTCCTGGGTCAGGCTCCTTGCTGACAGTGCATAGCATGCTTGGGATTCTGTATCTTTCTCTTTCTCTCTCTCTTCCCCTCTCCCACTCATACTGTCTCTATCTCTCTCAAAATAAATAGACTAAAAAAAGATCTTTTTGTTGAAAATAGTGATCTCAATAATACTAAAGTTGGTGAAAATTTTTTTAATTCACTGGATGTTTAAAAGTAATTGAAGAATAACAACTTAAAATTAATCATTATTAAATTCAATGCAATTGTTTTAAAAGTTTAATGTTCTCTAAGCCCTGAGTAATCACATTTTTCTCTGCATGTCCTGTATCTGTCACATTTCAAATGCATTAGTTTCTTTTTTCTTTCTTCCATATATATATATATATATATATATATATATATATATATATATATATATATATATTTGGGGAAGACATCAAAAATCGTTACCAAGATCTTCAAGTTGCCAAACCAGTTAGAATTAGACGTCAACACATCTGAAATGTCAACACATATTTTTCCCCCTGTGAATAATTTCCTGCGATTTGGGATCCTGATTTGGGGAATAAATAAATATAACATGAACGAACCAGTTTTAAGTGTTTGCTTTCAAGGATATTGCCTTTAAGATTTCCCCAACCAGTTAAATTCTCCAAGAGGAGGAAACAAGTGAAAAAGCCAAGTTGCATGCTTATTTCTCTAGGGTCTCACTCTCGTCTCAGAAATATACACTCTTCTGTTGAACCTTCTGAAACTGTCATGTTGTTTTTCTTTTCTTTTTTCTCTTTCTTTTTTTTTTTCCATACATGGGCTTATGTTTTCACACCAGTTCATAGATTGGGTGGAAGATGCCACTTCTGCCATTTCTATTTTGATAGAACAGAATGGCATGTGGGTGTGTGATGTGGGGGACTGTATGTGACTCTTGTCTTCCTTATATACAAAATCAGGAGAGAATTCCTGTATTTCCCTTTGGGTAGGGAAAAAAATCATGATTATTTTGCGACCTTTTTGTTAGTTACTTCTCCAAAAAATAATATTCTAGGGGTAAGGACAATGAAGGAGCAAGGAATCAAATAAAACCTTCTATTTTAAAGTCAGCTAAGATTCGTTTGCTTTTAAAAATGAAGAAGCAACATGGTCCCAACTACCTAATAGTTAGAAAGCTTAGCTTGCTGACCTATTCACTTTGCCCAAGCCTTTGTCTAAATGAGAATTCCCATCTCAAGAATAGGGGGTTATTTTATCTGGTAAATATACTAAGGGTTGAGAAGCAGCCAATGGGCAAGGGATGGGAAGTCATCTGGGAAGGCATTACTGAGGGCGGAAGAACTAAGATGGTCATCTGGATCCACCTCCTTCAAAAAGGAAACTTTGACATTTCATAGCTTGTATCTCTTAGTCCCTCACTTAAGGGAGGAGGACTCCAAGTTCATATGTTCACAGGGGGATACTGACACCTTGTTCTTGCTCTATGGGTCCTGAACTCTCTAAACAAGATTATTGTTAGCCTTAGAGTCAAAGGAGGTGTTGTGTGTGGGGGGGGGGGGGGGGCAGGGAAGTAATTTGATGGGGTCCTTTGAGAAAATTCACACTTCAGGCTTTCCCTTTGCCTACTTTGGTAGGACTTGAGTCCTCTGCAAAGGCATCAAGCATCACTTCCTTCTGCTTTGGACTAGATTCTCCCTCTGCTTCAAGCAGGAGTGGAGAGAGTGTAAGGAAGGAGTGTCTCTGTAGGTAAAAGAAAAATAAACTGACCCCATTTCCAGTGGTTGAGCTTCTCTCCAAGTATATAGATGCTGGCGCTAAAGATGTAGCTGAGAGAGAAGAAGGCTGTTAGACCCACTGGGCTGAGTCTGGCAAACACAGGATACACCCATGTACCCGTCTCGGAGTAGATCCATAGGACCCTGCAGATAATGACAAATCACAATAATTAGGATGATGGGGGAGGGGAGCGGCTTGGTGGTAGAGCCATTTTATCCTCAAGATCAGTGGGGTTCTGGAACCTAGGCAGATGAAAAGAAGCCATGGGGATCATTTGTCAACAGCTGAGGTGTTCCACAAGCCTACAGAAGTGATTCTTTTCTGGATAAATAGACTTGATTCAAAGACACATCCTATTTCATAAGCTTCACTTGGCTATTCTACCTAATCCATTATAATTCAATGTTGGTGAAAGAATATGGGAGAACATCAAACACATCATCAGCCAAAGAAAGTATGTGAGGACATGAATTTTTCTTTTCCCTGAGAGGTATGACCTGCTGAGGCATTGAACTTACTGAGATGGCATCATTTTCTGGCTCACAGCCGGACAAGTGGGGTTTGCTTTTCTGCACCTAAGAGTCAGGTGTAGCCCTGAGTCTACTGGAGGGAAAGGGATAGAGCATTATTGCTCTATTGCCATAAGCCTTTTAGGGGTAGGAGGGGTTTAGTTGTTGGCCCTGATTTTCAGCTCATGAATCTAGAATGGATAGAGTGTTCAGTAGAAAAAGATGGATTTAATACAGGAGGTTCAGATCTTGCTCACGTGAGGATAGAATAGAAGCCACTTCTGTAAGCCAAGAGAAGGAAAAGAAATGCGAGGAGAGGAGCCATGATATCTAAGCGAAGCCTGCAAATGCAGTATGCTGGAAACCAACTGCACTGCAAGATGCCAAAATCTGAAATAACTTTTAAAATTAAACATGGGGAAGATGATGTATCAAGTACAGTTTATAATTGGTTAAGCGGACAGAGTCTGGAACCAGCCTTCTGGGATTCAAAGTCTAGTTCTGCCACCTTTTAGCTATCTTACCTTCAGCAGTTTATTCAACCTCTCTGTCTCCTGCCCTCATGTAAAACATGGGCAAACAGCATCCATATTATAAAGCTGTCATCCAGATTAAGGGAGTTAACTCATGTAAAATAAAATTGTGTCTGTGATTATTTCATAAGAGTTTTAAAGGTTTTCTCTTCGTAGGGATGCCACAGAGGGGTCTTAGCAACCCTTCTTTGAGGTTCGCTGTCTCAAGTAACAATTAGGATAGACCAGGTAGGTCATGCTTCAGAAAGAATATTCAAATTTGGATACCCCAGGTTATCAGTTCAGATGGAAGAATAAAATTCCGAGCTTAACTAAACTTCGAGAAATTCAAGTGTATTCTGGGTTGCTTCAAATACTTTAGGTTTTTCAAATGCTTACAGAAGAGACAAGGGCTAATATCAGAGCCAGGACTGGGGTGAGGCATGGGAGGCACTTATGGTATGATATCCATGGGGTCATCTCTGTACATTAAGGATACAATCAAGAGTGAAAATGAAACTTATATAATGGGAAAATATATATTCCAATCACACATCTGCTAGGGGATTAATATCCATAATATACAAAGACCTACAACTCAACAACAGCAACAAAAAACCAAACAACTCAATTAAAAATAGATAAAAGAGTATATAGACATTTTCCCAAAGAAGATACACAAACGGCCAACAAACACATGAAAAGGTACACAACATCATTAATCATCAAGGAAATACAAATCAAAACTATAGGAAGATACTATTTAGCACCCAGTAGGATGGCCACAACTGGGAAAATAAGTATTTGGACAGTATGTGGAGACACTGGGACCCTTGGGCACTGTTGGTAGGTATGTAACATGGTTTAACCTCTATGGAAAATAGTGTCAAAAAATTAAATTTAGAATTACCATATTATCTGGCACTTCTGCTTCCTGGTACACACCCCAAAAAATTGGAAGTGAGGACCCAAAGACATATTTGTATACCTATGCCCATATTAGCATTATTCTCAATAGCTAAAACATGGAAGTATCCAAGTGTCCATCTATGAATGAATAGATAAGTAAAATGTGGTAAAGATACACAATGGAATATTATTAACCCTTAAATAAGAAGGAGATTGTGACACATGCTACAACATGAATGGACCTTGAAGATACTATGTTAAATGAAACAAGCCAGTCACAAAAGAATAAATATCATATGATCAAATTCATAGAGACAGAAAGTAGAATGGTGGTGTCAGAACTTAGGGGAAAGAGAGAATGAGGAATTACTGTTCTATGTGTACAGATTTTCAGTTTGAGAAGAAAAATGTTCGGGAGATGGTCCTCATGCTGGGGCACTTGGATGGTGGAATGGCTGCACAAACTGTAAGTATGTAATGCCACTGAACTTAAAAATAATGAAAATGGCAAATTTTTCTTTTCTTTTTTTTTTGAAATTTTATTTTATTTTTTTTTACTTTATAAAGTTTCATATTTTTTTAACATATACAATTATTTTTCATCATCTACAATACAGTAGTTACAATGACACTCCAAACAGAAAAGCAAAGTAAAAAATCAAAACCCCAACTTCTGTTTCATGTAATTAGACTTATACAGAAATTAGAAGGTTAAGTAACAACTAGTTAATCACCTAATTTCACAGCTATCTGAAGTGGCGATCGTCATATAGCAGCTTATCTATGATACATTCAAGATAAATGATACAATATATTACTTGTTCATAAGCTACAACACAGCCTGCTTAATACCTTTCCTTAAATTCCACCTCTATACTAAAATATGGTTAATTTTTCTTAAGTGTATTTTACCACAATAAAAACAAGGAAGCATCAGTCTTAGCAAGCTGGAACTTGGTGCCTTGTCCTGGCCATGCTAGTATCACTCTGCTGTCCCAGACCCATCTAGATGCTCCTTTTATGTAATTAAAACTTTCCTAGATAGAAAACAAACAATAATTATTTTTCCTTGGGAGGAAAAAATTTCCTCCATCATTCAAGATCCTTTTGGCTGGTCTAAGAATTACACTGACGTATGATAAATTAACATGAGAAAATCAAATTTAATTTTGTAGTATGGGGGTTCCACAACAATATGAGGCCATATGCAGCCAAACAATGGAAACGTATATGTCATTTGAAACTAAGGACTAAGGGAGGGTGTTCTGGGTCTTCAAAAGGAAGGAAGACAATTCGCAGGAAGATGAGAAAGAGTAGAGGTGTGTTAACTGAATGTCTGCTGAACTGTACATAAGGAGGGAATAAACAGATTTTGCTAGGGTCCTCCCTGTGTCCCTCACCTAGTTCATATTACACTGTGCTTATCTATGGGGACAGCTCCCAACCTGGAGTAGTCCCCAGGATGGATTTAGTCCCCTAAATTCTGATAGGCAGTTGGGAAAAGGTCAAACCTTCTTCCCTAACCTTCTGCTTCTTAAAAATACTCAGCATAAAATAGTCCTCATGCTGGGGCACTTGGATGTCTCAGTCAGTTAAACATTCAACTCTTGCTTTTGGCTCAGATTATGATCTCATGGTTTGTGAGTTCGAGCCCCACATTGGGCTGTGTGTTGACAGGATGGAGCCTGCTTGGGATTCTCTCTTTCCTCTTTCCCTCTGCCCCTTCCTCCACCTCTCAAAATAAATGAGTAGAAAAAAATTTTAAAAATAAAAGTACAGTAGTCCTCATGCCAAAGAGACACATTTTGGGTTTCAAATTATGCTCCCTTACATTGTCATTATTACCAATATTGGGATTCAGTGAGAGGCATGTCCCATGGGCACGTGCATTAGAAGGATATCCACAGTACTTCTGTCCTACATAGCTGCTTCTCATGACAGACTAGAGAAGGTATAAAGGATAGAGAGTAAATCCCCAAGGAGCTGGGGCTAGGAATTTGAGGTCAACAGGGAGATCTGAACGTACTCCAAACAGATTGTTTTAATTAGCTCACTTTGTTTACTTTATAAACTAGAAATTAGGGCTTCCTACTTTCCATGCACATTTATATAAGATAGTCTGTGAATAAGAACATTCCCCTAGAGGGCTGGAAAGTTTCTCTTTATTTACTTCATTTTTGTTTCCTTCAGCATAAGGTTCCATAAAGGAAAGTTACTGAGGTAAGTTAATGAAGTCTGTAGCTTCACAGAGAATGTGCAAAGAAAGTTATAGGTGTGTTAACTGTCAGCGGAAAAGTAATGAAAATACAAATACAGCAGGAGGCAGAAGTGCAGTTATTTAATGAAGGGCAGTCAGAGAGAAAGAGACAGAGAAAGAGGAGGAGGAGGAGGAAGAAGAGAATGAGGAGAAGGAGAAGGAGGAGGAGGGTGAGGGAAAGAAGGAAGGGATGGAGGGAAGGAGGGAAGGAGAGGAGGAAGGAAGGAAGGACGGAAGGAAGGAAGGAAGGAAGGAAGGAAGGAAGGAAGGAAGGAAGGAAGGAAGGAAGGAAGGAAGATGGAGGCCGAAATGGATTTATCAATGTCTTCTTAGTCAGTGACAGCTCTTCCCTAGCCCCCATGTAAGATGCCATGAAACCACATCTAATTCTTCTTCCATTGCACTCATTTCCCAATCTTGGTCCAGGCTCCTTCATCTAGAAGGGTTTCTGTAATTGTCTACTTGTTGGGTTTTCTTGGATCCTTCAATCCACTTTCCTTACCACAAGCTACTAGCAATCCATTAATCTTTCCAAAAGAGAAATCCGTTCATGGCACTCCCCTGCCTCCAGTGGATGCCCACCAATGCTTTAGGAAAATACCCAAGCTCCCTTAGCAGCCTTCCTGGCCTGGCCCTTTGTCCACCTTCAGATCAAGGGTCCATCCATATTAGACCCTTTTCTGTTTCTTAAATAAACCAGGCACTACCTGCTGTTGTCTCTGCTTGGAACACCTGTGACCTTTTCACTTCCTAGGACACACTTCTCCTTGCTCTGTGCCTGGCTGGGCCATACTCACACTTCAAGTTTTGGTTTATATGTCAATTTCTCTAGAAAATATTTCCCAAAGATCCCATAACACCCATTCAGATTCTTATGCCATCCATATATGTCCTTTACCACGAACTTACCCTTGCTGTTTATTTGGTTGTCTTTCTCAGCCTGGAATGGGCCAGGGATTGTATCTATCATACACATCTGTTTCCCAAGTGCCAGGAACATGGCAAGTATATTTTTAAACAAATGGCTCTTTGGGGATGCTTCTACTAGCACCTATATAGTACCTTCTTTTTTTAAAAAATATTTTTTAAAGTTCATTTATTTTTGAGACAAAAAAGAGACAGAACATGAGTGGGGGAGGGGCAGAGAGGGAAGGAGACACAGAATTCGAAGTAGGCTCCAGGCTCTGAGCTGTCAGCACAGAGCCTTACACGGGGCTTGAACTCACGGACTGTGAGATCATGACCTG
The DNA here is from genome assembly GCF_006229205.1 of Suricata suricatta. NCBI lineage: Eukaryota > Metazoa > Chordata > Mammalia > Carnivora > Herpestidae > Suricata > Suricata suricatta. The sequence goes on along the minus strand of NC_043706.1, from coordinate 16,853,091 downwards.
AGCCAAACTCAGAAGTTCAACCGACTGCACCACCCAGGCTCCCCAGCACCTATGGTTCTCTTTAACTGCTATTGACGGTAGCTTCTGCAGACAGCTCTCAGCTGCCTGACCCACTGAAAACATCACAGCCTCTGAAACCAGGGAGATGTACACACGACCTTCCATATTTTCATTAATTGATTGCTTGCTTTATGAATACCTTGAAGAGGCCAATAATTCTGACCCTCAGTTCAGAGAGAAATACAGTACGTTCTTCTAGAGCTGTCTGCTGAGTGAATCTATATGAGTCAGGCTGGGCAGGCACAGATTGGCAGCCAAAAATTAATCTCTTATAGTTTTCTCATCCTAGATACTGTACCATCCAATGGTCCTCATGAAATTAATATATTTTGTGTCTTATCAGTACAGCAACAGTGGAAGTCTGTGGATTAGGGACTAGTAGATAAAAAAGGGTTTTGTGGGCTTTATGCTAACACTTCCTTGCTTTTAAGGCGGTTTTTTTTTTTGGTTTTTTTTTTTTTTTTGAGGGAGAGTGAGCACAAGTGGAGGAGGGGAAGAGACAGAGAGAGAGAGAGAGGGAATCCCAAGCAGGATCCTCACTGCCAGTGCAGAGACCAATGTGGGGCTTGAACTTGCAAATTATGAGATCATGACCTGAGCTGAAGTTAGCAGAAGACTTCCATCCTGAGAACATCTGGGACCTGGTGATTCTTTAAGGTGGGGACAGAGCCTATTGCTGCCTTGGCAAAGCACCCCCGTGTCACCCTTCTACTCACCTGTCTTCCCAAGCTCCCAAACATGAACAATGGCATGGTGAAGATGCCTGCCAGCTTCTGGCTTTTTAATAGTACCTTGTGAGTTTCTACCATTTTTTTAAGTCCATTTATTTATTCTGAGAGAAGGAGAGAGCAAGAGCAGGGAAGAAGCAAAGAGAGAGTAAGAGAGAGAATCCCAAGCAGGTTCCACATTGTCAGCACAGAGCCCAATGTGGGGTTTGAACTCATGAACTATGAGATCATGACCTGAGCTGAAATCAAGAGTCAGACGCTCAATTGACTGAGCCACACAGACATCCCTTCTACTACTGTCTTAAAAAAATACATGTCAGGTAAAGAATGTAAAGAGAAGAGAAGAGAATGAAATAAAAGAGGAGAGGAGAGGGGAGAAGAGGAGAGAAAAGAAAAGAAAAAAGAAAAGGAGAATTTTAAATGGAGTAGAAAGAAATTGTGAAGCTAGAGGGCTAAATTGTTAACCTGGATGTTGAAAATACCAGCAATAATGAGAGCTGTTTGTGGTGGCCACCAGTTCAAGACAGTTAAAACTATTGCCCACCCTTGCTATATCACCCCCTTCTGGCCGGGAGCTTCCTCCTCCCTTTAGGGACCATCGGGCTCTTGTAACTTCTCCATTTTCTACCACTGGATCATTCTTTGCTACTTTGCTGTCCCCTTGCTCCTCCTACTTTTTAGAGGAAGGCATTGCCCCAAGCATTTACTTCCAGCATTTACTTTCCACCTCTCTCTCTCTCTCCCTCTCTCTTTCTCTCTCTCACTTTCTTTTTCCAGCAAGCTCAGTCTACCAGGAGGGTTCGCTCTCTGGATCTCCACTGTCCCACCTCTCCTGGGAAGAATGTCCAAATGGAAGTTCCTCTAGGCAACTGGCTCTCAGCTTTGGCTGAAGATTAGAATAGCCATGGGGAGCTTTAAGAATCCCAATGCTCAAGACATACCCTGCTCAAGACATACCCTAAACCAATTTAACCAGAGTCTTTTGGAATGGGACCCAGATGGGGGATTTTAAGTGGAGTCTTTCACTTACACCCCCAAACTATTTTGTTTCCCTAACTTTTCTACATGTATTAGCGCAACCACCGTCTTCCCTGGTCTGCCAACCAAAAATTCATAGAACTGTCCTTGACTTCTCATTGGCCCATGGCATGCCAAGGAAGCCACAAGCCTATTCTGTTACTTCCACAATGTGTCTTGGGTGCCCTCACTCTTGCTCATACAGTGATATCACTCTTCAGGATGGTATTGCTTCTGATTTTTGAAACAGGCATTTGGGTTGAGCAGGAGCTGTGATTTGGACGGGAGGGAGAAGTGTGGACGGCCATTCCCTCTCCCAGCCTTCCATTTCTACCTGTCTCTAGTTTGCTTCCCAACTGGCCTGGACTCCAAACGTTGACAATAAGGAGTATTGTGTAGCATCTTTATATTTATTTCATATATTAATTTACATGGAGGCAAAGGAGTACTTCTGTGAAAAATGGGGCCAGGATGCTGATCTCAAGATTCAAGGTTATGAAACTATGGTGCATCTAGACAATCCCAGACAAACGGTGTATTTATACCTAGGAAAAAGCTAACAGCGGCTGTGGGCAAGAATTTACCATAATGTCCTTGTGGAAGTAGACACTGATCTCGGAACTCAGTTAAGTGCCCTCTCTGGAAGTTTTGTAATGTATTCCGGTGGTAAGATATCTGCATGTGTAGATGTGTGTGTATGTAAATGGATGCACAAATTTAAAGGATTGTGCCTGAGACCCCAGGCCCCTTTGATGGGGGAGCTCACCTGAATGAGCAGAGGATAGAAGAAAGAAATGCTCTCTCTTGCCTCATAGGAACTGCTATTGAGGATGACTTCGCAAACACCTCCCCCGCGGCTGGGTCATCGGTGCCTATCTGTGTCATGCTCGAGCTCGGCACTAGCGGAGACACCTACGGCCCCGGCAGATTTCTGGTCTACCGAGAGCAAGGCGGTGGCACACTGCAGGCCAGCTGGGGCTGTGTAGTGGCCAGTAGCATTATTCTAGGGACACAGGGGACCTGTGGGCAGTAACAGTGAGGGTCTCAGCAAATGGGGAGGTGGGGGGCAAACTGACCGGGACACAGAGCCGGGTGGAGATGTTGGGTTCGGGAGGCTAGGTACATATGGCCAGTCAGCAGAGGTGAGCAACACAGGCAGGCGTGAATACTCACAGTCTTATTAGAATGCTCAGAGAGGAGCATATTGAAGACCCGCGCCGCCTGCAGCCAGGAAAATAGCGCTCTGAGCACCCAGACGTGGCCTGACGCGGGAGCTATGACATAACCACGGATTGAGAATAGGGCCATGGGACTAAACTCGATGATAAGCATATTCCATGTACCTTTTGTCTGGGTGTTATACGATTCTATTTTGCTTCCCGTGTCTTGATGCACTAGTCCATTTTAAGCACCATTGTCACGACAGCCTTGTTAACAACGTAGTTCTCTGCCCATGTTACTAATACCTCCCACTTCCCCTCCCTGTTGTAGAAACACAAACCTCAGGTTGTCTATACTGTGTCTAAAGCTCTAGTCTGTCATCCGCAAGCCTCCGGGGGTAGGGCCACTCCCTGTTAGCCTCTGTCACCAGCAGGCCGCGCTACAGGGGGTGCTCTACTGCCCTCTGTGCCCTCTTGGCCTTGGGGACACGTTCCGTTGTACACTTTCATTTTTGCCACTCCCCTCCACCAGCCCTTCAGGGCCGGGAGCCAACACACACCTTTCCTGAAGCCCTTTCCGCAGCACCCAGCCAGACAAAACTGCTTCCTCCTCCGTGTTCCCAGGGCTCCTCGTATTTGCTATATTTCATCACTTCCCATCTTGTGTTCTTATAAAGCACGGCTCATCTCCACTTAAGTACAAACCCCCTGCAGGCTGGGCCTGGGCCTTATATAACTGGGCGCTTCCCAGCAGGACCAGCCCTGTGTTCCATAAAACAGTGAATCAGAGCCAGCTGTAGGAACGTGTCTGTTTTCCTGCTCCCCGCCATAACCTCAGAGAGAGCTAGGTGAGGTGTGTAGGGGTGAGAGAGAAGGGAGCCGGGAGCAAGCTACCGTATTTATAGGTGAGCAATGCTTTCCAAAGGAAATGAAAGATTTGCAGTTATAACTACTTCACAAAGCTTTCTTTTCCCGCTTACTGGCCGCCCTCCGATGTCGCAATCTGAAACGTAACAAAAATCAAGTGCTCCATGGAAGGCAGTCCCCATGGTCCTGGTGGCTATTTTTAGGTCGTTGAAATACGGTTTCAGCAGTGCGATGCTTCTCCTGCTCACAGCTATTGCCGTTTTTCTGACTCATGTTTGTTTCTCACGCTCGCTCTGGCCTCGGCCCATGTTCTTTACCTCATTCTTGCTATGCCGTTTCCCTATTTGACCATCCAAACCGGCATGCCTGACAGCTGGCCCCCAGCCACTTCCCTAAAGCAGCTCCGTGGATAGCCACACTTTGTGGAACCCTGTTGATGGCCGTCTGTGGTGCGAGGGCCCACGGGCCCCAGAGCATTGCGCAAGGGCAGAGGCGGCGGACAGCAGACGTCTGAGCTCCCACCACCGGGATGGGCAGAGGTAGGGAAACTTCTGCAAACCGAGCTGCGCAAGATGCCGCAGGCGGGCGTCCTCCCTTTGTCCTAGCAAAAATGGAGCCTCATGGGCGAAATGCCGATTTGGTATCTCATCAGTGAAGAGGAGGCCACATCCCAAACCTCTTCCACTCCTCACCAGGCGCCCCCCCTCCCCCATCACATTCCTGCTCATGACGGGTCTCCACCACCGCCCTCCGTACCCTTGCTCCATTGTATCACTGTAACATCCAATCCGGGCACAGAGCTGGGAACAGCGACATCACCAAAGTCTGACCAAAGAAATGAGGTTAAGGTTTTGCGCATGCTCACTGCCCCTCCTAGCATGTTGCAGAGTATGTTTTGCAGGCACGGGGAGCTGAGCAAATATCTGGCCGTGTGGATACAGTGGAAAGCGAACTGCATTTGTTTTTGTTTTTTTTTAATGTTTTATTTACTTTTGAGACAGAGTGAGACAGAGCATGAGCCGGGAGGGGAAGAGAGAGATGTACACACAGTACTGGAAGCAGGCTCCAGGCTCCGAGCTGTCAGCACAGAGCCGGACCCGGGGCTCGAACCCACAAAGGTGAGATCATGACCTGAGCCGAAGACGAAGGCTTAACCAACTGAGCCATCCAGGCGCCCCTCGAACTGCATTTGGAAATGGGAGCCTTGAGTGTAAGTCTCAGCTTCGACCTTCTCCAGCCCTAGGACCTTGGGCATGTCTTTTAATCTGTGAGGCTTCAGGCCTCTGGCGCTGGATGACCTCCAAGTCACCTCCACGACTCGCCCTCTCTGATTGCATTTGCAGATTGACCAATATTGTCATCGGTTGGCTAACACCCATTCTTTTGAGTGACCACAAATGCCACTAATTGGTCTCCCTGTCTTGTTTTTCTTTAATTGCCACACTTCATCCAGAGGCATCTTTCCAATCAATCATTTACTCCTCTGCTTAAAACTTTCCCACAGACGAGCCCTCACCTCCCACGGTCCAGATTCACTGATGCGAATTCATGATCCGGCTTTTCCCTGTCCTCCAATTCAGCCCTACCCTCACCAACCCCAGTCCTATGCACATGCTGCTTTCTCTCCCTGAAGATCTTTTCCGCATCTCTTTTGACTTATTCCTTCTCATTCGTTGGGTGTCAGCTTAGGCATCAGTTCCCTTCAGAAGCCAGCTCTCAACATTGCTCCTGGCACCCACAGCGCCCTGGGCTTGCCCCTGCTATAGTTCCCTTACTCTGTTGTCCCTTTGGGAATTTCCTCCCTCTCAGACAGTCCCTGAAGGCAACATGTGTCTTGCACACCACTGTATCCTCAGTCGATTAACACAGTGCCTGGCAATGAATAATTGGACGGACGCATGATACTCTCGCACCGGAGCCCCATCTCATTGCACTTCCTTTCTCCACCGACAAGCTAAGCTCTCTTGACTACTGCTTCTCACCCACCACAATCACTCCCCAAGATACCAGTGGCATTAGGTGCTTTTCTACCCTCTTGGTTTCTGAGAACAGAAGGGCGAAAGTCAGGTGTGATGATTGATTGCCACCTTCCAAGTCATTAGGTAGAAGTTAACAGACCAAAGATGCTACCTTATATATGAATTCCAAAAGTTACACTCAGTAAGGAGAACTAAATCAGATGGAAGTCCACACAAAAAAGCAAAAGTATGGAAATTCGTGTGGATAATCGGCCAGATGCCACCCTGCTTCTGCTCCACACATAGTAATAGGAAAGAGTATCTTGATATATGTATACTTTTACCTGACCTCAGGATCCAGATATTCTATCTTTAGAGATTCATTCCTTTGGATTAAACCAGATATGGTAAATAGAGGGCACCTATCTTCCCACTTCCCGTTCTTACACTATTGACAGATACTACTAATGATAAAACTCTTTTGGGGAGGATCTCAGAATCCTTCTCAACGCTGGGCTTGAGAATCAACTGCCAGTAGGTGCCCAACTCTCGCCTGCCTCCTAAAAGTGTCCTTTGTTAAAGTGCAAAGGCCCCAGGGATCCCTGGGTGGCTCAGTCAGTTACGCCTCTGACTTGATTTCAGCTCAGGTCATAATCTCACAGCCGTAAGATTGAGCTCCACATCAGGATCATTGATAGGTGTGAGCCCACTTGGGATTCTTTCTCTCTTTCTCTGTTCCTCACCTTCTCATGTTCTTTCTCTGTTTTTCTCTCTCTCTCAAAAAAAAAAAAGAAAAAAAAAGAACAACCAAAAAACAAAAGACCCCAGACTGGCAACCAGTGTCTACCTGAAGTTCTAAGGTAGATTTATTGAGCAAGTACTTTCTTTCTTCACAAGAGGAGAAGCAAGAAAGATTTGGGAGACTCAGAGAAGAAGAGGTGCAGAAGGGTGGGAGGTGCATACATTACAGAAGGAAACAAAAGGCACGGGAGGAACCATCTTTAGAGTTCTGGGCACAAAGAATAGGGGCTGTGAAGCAAAGTATGGTGAAGCCAACAAAACAAGCACTGTCCTATGGAATGTGTTCTTGTTCTGGCTCCCATCTCTAGCAGAGCCCTAATACTTAATTAAACTTCCTCCACATAAGGAGAGATTGGGGGATTACCCAGATTATCAGATATGAACAGCTTATATGAGTCTAGACTAGAGAAGAAATAGCAAGATTAGCTTCTGATCTGCAGGGATTATGCTTGGCAGGCCCCTATCTGTAGAGCAAGACATGGTTGTGGATGATAAGGTGACAGGATGGAAAGGGGGGGAGGTTTCTAGTCATTAGGGGGAAGGCCAAGCCTTTTCCCCTGATTACACACCATCGGCAGCACTCCTGAGTGTTGGTGTAACCAGGTGGTTGAATAATGAAATCTAGGCCAGCTTCTTGAATTATCTCCCGTGCCTCCAGTGTGGCTGGTCTCTAAGACCCTGGACAATTGCCCAAAGGCCGTGTAAGAGCTCTTGTGCCAGATGTTGATGCAAATAAGCCGATAAAAATACAGGCAACAGAAATGGGCCAAACTACCATGCCTGACCAGTCAAATGCCTTTTTAACTGCAAATGGAACCAACCATCAATATTTTCTTGGGGAGAGTAACATGTATAGCTTTGCAATGATTACTTCTCCATGAGACAGAGAGAGGAATGTGTGACCTGCTCCCTGTGCACTCACACCTGTGTACTCTTGGGCATGTGATGTTTCTATGAGCATCAACATCAAAAAGTAAGAATCTTTCCTACCTAAAAATGTAATGATAGTTAAATCCCTGTTAACTCAGGATGAAGGCAATCCTACAGAACCAAGTGCTTCTTCTGGGGCCTCCAGAGTCTTGAAAGAAAAGTCTAAGTAGATTTCCTCTCTGTGATTCGTACCTGCTGATGTAAGCGAGGCTGGCCACAGCCAACAAGGTGAGTCCTTTCTTCCTCAGTGGGTAGCAATGTGGCCTGAGGACTACTTCAACCAGTGAGAAGGGCAGTATGGTTGTGTGCTGTAGGAGAAGAAATGATAAATCATAACATCAGAAAGCCCCAGCTGCCCGCCATGCCCCCCAATTTTCCTTTCCTTTCCTTTCTTATGCAACTACCAGAGGAAACTTCCCCAAAGTTGGCTTAGATCGTGCTCCTTAGACACCCAAGAGCCTCCAGTGGCTCCATATTCCCTGCCATGCTGGCCCAAACTCCTTTGGCCACCAAGGCTGTTTGTAGTGTTCTACCACCTTCTCTGCTCCTGCTTATTGCTCTCTGCTCTTCTTCCAATGCACGCGCACACACACACACACACACACACACACACACACACACACACAGGCCTCCACTAGAACAAGTCTGTTTCCTCCATTCCCCTTTTGCACTCAGCTAGCTAGCTCCACCCTCACACTTCTGTTCATGCCTCAACTCGGTGTGGAATGTCTTCTCTCCCTGTATTCTAATCATTCATGTTCTTCACAGCCAAGACGATCTTTCAGGATGCTGTCCCTGAAGTTTTCTCCTGCTAATTTCTCTCACTCAGTTCTACTGCATTTATATTCCGTGCCATGTAGTCTAGCACTTACGATATGTACTCGTAAGATCTGGGGGTGGGGTGACAGAGAATATTGCTTACTGGGAGCAACTAGTAGTGTTAGTATTTTATATACATATATATATATATATTTTTTTTAACATGTACAGCTATCATTCCTCTTTAATCCCAGGTCCCCGATTTCCTTGGCTCTTGGTAGCCCTCTTGTGTCCTCAGGCTTCACCTGTAAACCCCAACTCATTCCCATTCCTGATCCCCAAAGCAACAGTCCCTAGGGCTTAGTGATGTCACAGAGCCCATGCCACCAGGCTCCCATGCCCAGCTATGTGGCTGGGGCCCTGGGTGCCCGCTCTGGGTGGCCTTTACTGTCAGTCATGTCTGTGCTATGCTCACACATATCTTCAGGAGACCACAGTTTCTCCTCACTCTCCCTGAACTACGGAGGGTATGGTCAGGAGATCAGGACCCACAGATGACAAGGAATGCGGCAAGTTTTTATGGGGTAGGGTGGAATGAGAAGGAGCAAATCTTAATAATAGGGCACTGCTGGGCAGAGAGGGCCTCCTGGGGCCCTGACAAGGCTGCAGTTTGATGGCACCAAGTCATTAGGCCTCTTACAGGCCATGGGTGCCCTGATTTAGTAGCAACAGCACTGCAGACTAACTATAGACTAACTATAGCTTTTATATATATACCCTTTCCTTTTAATTTCAGAGAGAGAACAAGTCGGGGAAAGGGGCAAAGGGAGAGAGAAAGGGAATCTCAAGCAGGCTCCACACTCAGCCCCATGCAGGGCTCCATCCCACAACCCACCATGACCTGAGCTGAAATCAAGAGTCAGACACTCAACCGAGCACCCCCCCTTCCTCCTGCTATACGGCTTTTATAGACTTTGCCCAAAATTTGTTCTGAACTTGCTGGCAGGTTGCATGTACCAGTGGAAAGACATGTAGGCCAAAAGTCATACCCCACATCACTCTCTGGGTCTGATTTTAGGCTACTGTTTCTGTATCTCTCCTTCTAATAAAAAAGCGTAGTAACTATGGACTCAAACTTTCAAATCTGACCTTGGGCTAGTGACTGAATCTGTTTGAACTTCAGCTTCCTCAGCTATACGGTGGAGAGTAGCCAGTCTACACGTCACAAGGAACACTACCCTGAGGACTGGGGTTAGAGTGTGTAAAGGGCTTCGTCTCAGCCCCTGAGCGCTTCTGGTGAGCATTAGCTATGATTGCCACTCATCACTGTGACTGCCGGCCTGCACGCCCTGGGTGGCCTCGTGTGGAGTGGGCTGAAGCGAGGTTCTGGGATGCCCCCAGCCCCTGGTGCCCGGATGCAGGCATGCAAGCAGCTGGAAGAGGGTAGCACAGCGGTCCCTGTGGCCACCCCGTGGCTCCCTCCCCAGCCCACAGCAGGTGCGTCTGCCCCCAGTTGAGGCCACCTCTGAGCCCTGGCAATACCCGGTGACTGCCGTCAATGCTCTTTTCACCCAGAGGCCACCCCGGGAGGCGAGAGACAGGGCTGTCTGCCCAGCGCGGCCACCCGCCTCCCCTCCCGCCTTCACTCTGCCGCAGCCAGGAAGATCCGGCTTCTATTAGGAAGCATTAACAGCCCCATTATACCGGCCATTGATCTGACAGATTTTATTAACCCTGTCATCAGCACCTTCCATTCTCTACATTAATGATTATTGGGAACAGAATTCCCATGGAATAATGTAGTGCGTTCGCATTAGGACCAAATGAGTTCGCGGTGATTAATGCTTTTACAACAAATAACTCAGGAATGCATGACTGGTCACCTCTTCTAGAAGCCTGCCCTTTGCAAGTGACATTCAATTGGATTTCCAAGTGAATTCTCCCTGATGACTTCTGGGAAGTTTACCTCGGTGATGTCATTAGTGACGGGCCATATACTGTGGCTTAATACCAGTGAGAAGGTCTTTAAAAGAATTACATTTTTTGTCCGGGGCTGGGGGATAGGAGGAAGACGCAGGCTGTGAGCTTTCTGAACATCGAGCTACTGTGAAGAATCAAGCGTTAGAATAAACCTCCTGGTATTTCAAATGTGCTGGTGTTTCACCTCGCGTTCGTATAAATTGTATAGCCTTTGTCAGGCAGCAGACAATTTTTTTCTTCCTTAAAGAAAAAAATGAGTAAGAGAAAAATCAAATATGCTTTCTGCTTCCAAAAAATCTAATAATTAGGCTGGGATTGACACAAATTAGAGCACTGCCAAAAATTACTGAAAACAGTGACTCATTCTGTATTTCAATTAACAGTTTCTCAGTTTCCCTTATAAACAGTGAAACTGACAAAAATTAATTATCTCAGAGGGGGTAAAATATTTCCTTCCAGAGTAAACAAAAACATCATAGGCTGAAACAATAGGACAGGCGTACGGAGAAGACGGAATGAAATGATCTTCCCTCGTCAATTAGCCATCATTTTGGTAGATTTTTCCTGAAAGATCTCATTCCAAATGCATTGGTTAAAAGGACAGCATTGCTCTTTCTCCATCTTTTTCTACCAAATTATGTCTTTGCCTCCTGTCCTCAAGTGTAATGCCCACTTCCATCTGAAAATCTTGGAGATGTAACACTAAGCATGAAACAGGGATTTAAGTATTAGCATATTAAAGCAGCTTACTTTTTACTTTAAAAAATTTTTAATGTTTTTTAAAAATATTTTTAATGTTTATCATTTTGAGAGAGAGAGAGATGCACACACAGAGTGTGAACGGGGGAGGGGCAGAGAGAGAGGGAGACACAGAATCTGAAGCAGGCTCCAGGCTCTGAGCTGTCAGCACTGAGCCTGACGCGGGGCTTAAACCCACAGATGAGATCGACTTGAGGTGAAGTTGGACGCTTAACCAACTGAGCCACCTAGGCTACCCCATGTCGATTTATTTTGAGAGAGAGAGAGAGAGAATGTGAAAAGAGGAGGGGCAAAAATGTGAACAGGGAAAAGGCAGAGGAGGAAAAAGAGATTCCCAAGCAGGCTCCACACTGTCAGGGCAGAGCCCTACACTGGGCTCGAACTCACAAAATCATGAGATCCTGACCTGAGAGGAAATCAAGAGTCAGACACTCAAGCAACGGAGCCATCCTGGTGCCCCTATTGTAAGGCATTTTAGATTCCCTGTTGCAAAATAGCATTGCACATAAGAACTTAAATTTACCAGCCCACAGAGCATTCTTACAAGTTTACATTGAGTGCCAACATGAAACATAATGAGCACTTATTTTTACTCACTTCACATCAGGAACTATGTAGCTGTTACAAAGAGCTTCCCTGTTTTTGAGGCTACAGGTTCAAGGAGATGCGTTTGCCTGATCCTGGAGAAAGAGACAAGCCTTAATCCCCGAGATAACCCATGGAGCCAATGATTTTTCACCACTGTCATGCAGGCTCCAAAGACTAAATCCGTAAGCCTAGGATGGTCGCACTCTTATCTCTAGGATCCTCAAGGGGCCAAGAGCACTTAATTTTCTCCAGTGAAAGAAATTCAGGGAGCCTCCACATTTTGAAAATCAGATAACCCTTAAAAATACAGTCTCTGCCTCTTTCCTCTATTTCATTTCCTTGTTGGACTAGCTCTCGTGTTGATTTGAGTTGACCAAGACAAACACGGCTGCTTCTAGCCTCTCAGACTGGTCACGGAGAGACTTTGTCCTTCAGAAGCTGTTTGTCATAATGAGCTTCCATAAAGTCACCCACTTTGTGTTCATCTCAATGTTTGCCTCCTTCCTTCCGTCCAGGCAACGCTTCAATCTGAGTATCAGTTCTATATATACACTCTAAACTGAGGTCCTTTTCCCCGAGTCTGTAAAACAATGTCTTTGGTTTGTTTATGGTGCTAATGGATAGATATATTTAAATGAAGTCTTTTTTTATTATAGTTTATTGTCAAGTTGGTTTCCATATAACACCCAGTGCTCTTCCCCACAAGTGCCCCCCTCCATGTCCATCACCCCCTTTCCCCTGGCCCCCTCCCACTTCAGCCCTCAGTTTGTTTTCAGTATTCAAGAGTCTCTCATGATTTGCCTCCCTCTCTCTCCCTAACTTTTTCCCCCCCTTCCCTTCCCCATGGTCCTTAGCACGGTCCCCTTACCATGACACCCTTGAGGTCCATCCACGTTGCCACAAATGGCCAAAGCACCTGGGTGGCTCTGTCAGTTAAGTGTCCAACTCTTTTATTTCTTTTTATTTTTTTTTAAGTTTATTTAATTTTGAGAAAGACAGAATATGAGCAGGGGAGGGGGAGTGAGAGGGGGAGACACAGAATCTGAAGGAGGCTCCAGGCTCTGAGCTGTCAGCACAGAGCCGGATGTTGGGCTCGAACCCATGAACTGTGAGATCATGAGCTGAGCTAAAGTCAGACACTTAACCGACTGAGCCGCCTAGGTGCCCCAAGTGTCCAACTCTTGATTTCAGGTCATGATCTCATGGTTCGTGAGAAAGATGTTGCATCAGTCTCTGCCCGCTTAGGAGTCTCTCTTTCCCTCTCTCTGCCACTCCCCCATGCACTCTTTCACAAAATAAATAAACGTTTAAAAAAAATGAAGTTTTATTGCACTAGCAAGATCTCATTTCTGGGGACATTCAGGGTATTTTTTGCTTACTATACCATAAATATAACACCTCTTATGTGTTAAAAAACACGAAAGCCTTTACAAAATCTCCTCAGGGGCAAACACATGGCCAAAACATCCATTAAAACTTAAATGTAAATACAGCAGACATGGAAAAGGAGGCAAAACAAACCTTAATAGGATGCTATTATACTCAGGCTTGTTATTACACTGCTGGGTCATGTTCCTTAAGCTCACAAACTCCATGTGGTAAAAACACACAGTAATAATTGTTTTGTAAATCCTAGTAATGCCATCTCTGATTTCAATAACTACCATTCATTTGCGAGTGAAAAACTTTTGCCTCGTTTCTCACCACTGTAATTTCTGACTCTGACACCCACCGGTTGGCACAGTGGTGAAGGTCTCCCTGGGAATATTTTGTATCCAAAAGCAGAGGCCATCTCTGGCCTCCATGTTGTTACAGTTACAAGTTTGCTTTAAGTCCCTCTGATACACAGAAATCAGAAATGTAGACATAGGTTATATTGTTCGTTCTTTCTTCCTTTCTTTCTCTTCTTTCTTTCTCTTCCTTTCTTTCTCTTCTCTTCTCTCTCTCTCTCTCTTTCTTTCTTTCCTCCCCTCCCTTCCTTCTTTCTTTTCTTTTTCTTTTCTTCTTTCTTTCTTTCTTTCTTTCTTTCTTTCTTTCTTTCTTTCTTTCTTTCTTCTTTCATTTTATAAACTTTTCCACCTACACTACCTATAGGAGTCTTTTTGGCCTCAAATACCAGAGAACAAAAGATACTGCGATTGGATTTGTAAAAAAAAAAAAAAAAAAAGTCCCTTTTCCACTCTAGAAACTCAAGTGCACAAGGTAGGCACCACTATAATTAAAGAGCCAATGTTTAAATGCCTGGGGAGGGGGATTGGGAAGATAAATCACCCACAGAAAGAGCCACAGGTTTGCCTTTGATCTTCATGGTCTTCCTAGGTGGGCTGTGCAGCGTGGCAAAACTTCAGAAACATGAGTTAAACACCAACAGTCTTATTTACCAAGGAAGAGTAGTGCTGTTTGCAATTTAGTCTGAAATACACCAAAAATAAGATGAATCAATGGATGGGCATGCACAGATTTGGGGTAAGGCAAATGAATGGTAGAATCCAAGTGACAGGTAATATAGCTGATCACTGCAAAAATTCTTTCAACTGTACTTGGTTTGAAAATTTTCATAATAAAAGCTGTGGAGCAATGTGCATAGTCTTTGTTGACCTGGAAAGAGAAGTAAATGCTCCATTGGGCTGAGGAAGAGAGGCACGGTGTTGTTTATGAACTCCTAATGGCTTGAACAGAGGGTTAAATGATACATTTCTAAATCTTCTAAAGAGGGCTCCTAAATGATTTCTCCCTTACTACACTGTTGTCCCTTGGGTCAATATGGAGTTTGGCCAACATCTCAAAGCAGCAGATCTTCTAAGAGGAAGTTAGTTGGCTTTTTTTTTAAATGTTTATTTATTTTTGAGAGAGACAGAGACAGAGCACGAGCAAGGGAGGGGCAGAGAGAGAAGAAGACACAGAATTCAAAGCAGGCTCCACAGAGCCTGATGTGGAGCTCAAACTCATGAGCCGAGGAGAGATCATGGCCTAAGCCGAAGTTGGATGCTTAACCAACTGAGCCACCCACTCGCCCCGGAAGCTAGTTGGCTTTGACATCATCCAAACTGCTGAGAAGATGGCTGTTTAGACTCTATCCAGTTAAGGGTGGGACAAAAAGAAAGATCTGGAATCTTGCTCTACAATACAGGAATATGTTTGTCTCTTCTTGCTCTCCTCCTTTCTCTCAGTAGCTTTCTGAAGCCCCTAAATCTCTTCCTCTCATTTAATTCTCTCTGGCAATATTAACACCCTAGACCCCTGCTGTAATCACGGACCTATTCCTTCATGTCATCTATCCAAACCTGATACACTTTTCCTTTCCAAATGCCTATCCTTTTATCTTCCCCAGCCTCACCTCCCCAGTTATCTTGATACATACTCAACACTGCAATGAGACCAACCTTTGGAAAACAAGTTTCATGTTGCTACCCCTGTTCAAAAAACCTTCCATGGCTCCCTGCTGCCTCGGGTCCACTGTCTATACCTCTTCCCTAATCTCATCTCACATGATTTTGCACAGCTTCTCAGCAGGCTCCCTGCTCCTTTGATGCAAATCAATCTTCTCATCCTTCTGGTCTTCTGTTTCCTTCCCTAGAATTCCATTTTTCCCCCCCATTTGTTGAGCTCTAGAATCCTTCTCTCCTAATCCACCCACGCACTTTTGAGGTACCTTACAATCAACCAAAAGTGCACATGTTAACATGAGAAGACATGAAAGAAAATCAGAACCCAGGAGAACACTGAACCGCGAACCAGAGGTGTGCTGGGTCGCTATAACTGAGATTCAAATTTAGCAGTAGGTTGCCAGAAACCAAAGTAAAAAGAGAGAAATAGAATGAACACAGTCTCTTGTCTTGTTTATCTGTGCTTAGGGGAAAAGCAAATTGTTCCACTAGCATTTTCCACTAGTAGGTGGTGTCCCTGAATGCAGAACAGTTCAGAGAACTAGGTTCCGTAAACTGATAAAATCTAAAAGCAAAATAACAAGACAGAATCTGTAGAAGGGGCCTCTGCCCGTAAGGAAAGAATATTGTATAATTACGTGGGCTTCCAATGATCAGAGTAGTAGATGGACTCCAGAAATACCAAATTGCCCTCCAGGGGTGTTTTTGTTTGGTTTTGTTTCCATTATGAGTCAGACAAGGGCTCGTATTTTATTCTGTGTTTAGAGCCTGGAGCGGAGGTACGCCATGCTGTTGATGACACAGAGATCTAAATACTTGGCATTCAGTCGGTGGTAACGTTGACAGCCTTTACTGCAAATACAAAGCCCGCCGGCCTCTCAGAGCTGAGCGCCCGGCCCTCTCTGCACCTTCTGTGGCCCATGTCCCCACCACACCACACCCATGTCACATCCTGCCTTTGCACGAGCTGTGCACGCCCCTATCGCTCCCACAGCTCTCTGGGGCCGCCCTTGACCCTTGAGTAGTTAGCTCCATTCAGTTCTATTTTTCAGGCTGTCAGTTTAATGTTTACACCGTCGAGTTTTCCCCTGGTGTCATCAGATTATAAACTCTTTGAGGGCAAAGCTCTCATCTACTCTTTCAGGACTTCCTCTGCTTCATAAATGCATTTTGACTGACTTCCTTTATTTGAGTGTACGTGTTACAAAGTAGAAATAAGTCCTTCATGCAGCCTGCAGAGCCACTGCTGATCCGGTTACCTAGCCCGTCTTACCTCTCTGCCCCGCTGTCCCTACTTACAGCCTTCACCCCACTTCCGCCATCCACAGGGATACATCGGACGCTCGTCCCTCCCCTCCGCCACCTCCTCCACCTTCTTCACACTTTACAGGGCTCAGGGGAGGCATCGCTGCCTCCGGGGATCTTCGCAGTGTACTGATACCTCCAGCACAGTACGTTCCCTTCCCTGCCACGGCTGGACCTCCCCGTGCTAATCCACAGCACAGAGTCACTTCCTTGTGCTCCCTTGACACTCGCCAAACTTCCCAGGGATGGAAACAACTCAAGGCTTAGGGCTATCCCCATTTCATCTCCAGTGCCCGACCCAGTACTTGACCTACTCTGGCCATGTGACTATTTGTGGCATTTGTGCACAAATCAGTGGAACGATGGAGTGGGGCAGAAGAGGAAGGGGCCATCCTCTGTCTCACCTGGCGAGACAATCCAGCGTTCTGGAAGGAGAAGACAAAAGCTGAAGGCAGGATGTAGCTGAGGTGGGTGGCCACCTCCCGGACTGTGTCCATGGTTGCAGGGCCACATCAATCCCTCTTCAGGCTGATCACCTTTATCCTTTGCCATGGCTATAGATGGAACCCCAAATCCTGAGAGTGGGCGTCGTGGGTCACAGGGAAACCCGCGAGAAAATGTGACTCGTGGGAACAAGCTCCGGGTCTCACCATCACGGCAACTACCTTTAGACTCAGTTAAAGGGGTGTCAGTGCCCAGGAGCCGGCAGCCCTACAGGAAGTTAAACATATGTACCCAGAAGAGGCTGCACTTTGTTCAGTTTGGGATCTGCTGGCCTGGGCCCTCCGCCCTGAGATTGGGCCAGGTGGAAAACCCCAAGTTTTGTCCGGTATCTTCTTTGTATCTCTTCCTCTGGATGGGTGTGTGATCTACCCTGCCTCCCTGCTTCTGTGCCTGGCTCCAGATAGCACACATGGAGACTTGTTTTTAAGACATAGACAGATGGGCAGCTCTCTAGAAAGCTGCTCCAAGTTGGAGAGAGGAGACTGTTCTTTTCAAGAAAGAGAAAGTTGCAGAAGCCTGAGAATCTGCTCTTGCTTTAAGAGCCATGGTGTCTCGGGGCACCGTTGCTTCCCCCCAGATAACACAGCATGATGTCCGTGAAGGACACGATGCGTGGGCAGCTGGTTGCCCTGGGAGATAACAGCGATTCAGGAAAGCACCCTGTACGCACATGCTCCAGGGCAAAGTTCCAAATTCCCCACATGACTGATGCCATGATGGACCGGTTTGCACACTCTCTCTTTCCTGCCTCCGGCTCTCACTTGCTGACCCATCAGCGTATTCCTGAAGGGACTCCTAGCTGTTCTTCAAGACTGGCTGTTGCTCTCTGGTGGCTTTCCCAAACACAAGTCTTTGGTTGGTTTAGGGTTAGCCTCTATGTGGGTGAAGAGGGACACGGGTGCTCACTGCAGGGGCGAGTCTTACCCGTAGAAGGGAAGGTGGCTGGGAGGGGGGCACAGAGGCAGAAGCAAAGAAAAAGTTTGCTTGGGAAAGGACCTCATTTGATATCCGTCAAATATCTCATGAGAAGCAGTTCCGTTTCAGCACTCCAGGAAACTGAAAAGTGCATGAGGTAGGGTCTTTGAACTCAAAGCAATATTAAAGAATTTCAACATATATTTTTTAGAGCCCTGCAGTGCCACCTGCGACTTGATGAGCCCTAAAGCATGATACCGTGGAGACTCTTGGAACTGGTGGACAGCAAGAGGTAACACTGGGGGAGCCCCTGGAGTTTACGGTGAAAGTCCTTGGTTAACGCCAAGACCCCCTTTCTCTTTTGTGAGGCTCACTAAGGGCGAATCTGTCTGACCTTAAGACTCCGGGGTTTCTCTTCCACAGCATCCCAAACTGTGTGTCACCTCACAGTGTGTCACTAAGCTGTGCTTTGTTCTTTCAGGACAAAGAGTCATTTTAATTCCCTTTTATTAAAAACAGATTATATAGCACAGACTAATTTTTCAAGGATAAACAATGTTGCTGAGAATAAAAAAATTTCTTTTTTACTTAAAAAAGGTTTTCTTTAACTTTTTTTTTTTTTGAGAGTCAGAGAGAGAGAGAGAGAGTGCAGGGGGTGGGGGTGGGGCACAGAGAGAGAAAGAGGGAGACACAAATTCTGAGGCAGGCTCGAGGCTGTGAGCTGTCAGCACAGAGCCTGGCTTGGGGATGCAACTCACAAACCAGGACATCATGACCTGAGCTGAAGTTGGATGCTCAATCAAATTAGCCACCCATTGAGAATTTTATTATTATTTTTTGAAGCAAATCACACTAGGTGGCTCAGTCAGTTGGTTGTCCGACTCTTGAATTCTGCTCAGGTCATGATCCCAAGGGTCATAGGATCGCATCTCACATCAGGCTTTGCACTGAGCATGGATCCTGCTTGGAAAAGCCTCTCTCTCTCTCTCTCTCTCTCTCTCCCCCTGCCCCTCTCCTCAAGTTGCGTGTTCTCTCTCTCTCTTTAAAATAAAAAAATTTGGGGGGCACATGGGTGGCTTAGTTGGCTAAGCATCCGACTTCAGCTCAGGTCATGATCTCACCATTCCTGGGTTCCAACCCCACATCGGGCTCTGGGCTGAGAGCTCAGAGCCTGGAGCTGCTTCAGATTCTGTATCTCCCTCTCTCTCTGTCTCTTCCCCACTCATGCTCTGTCTCTCTCTCTCACTAAAAAGTAAATAAACATTAAAAACTGTTTTTAAATAAAAAATTTTTAAAAAGCAAAACAAAAGGGCTCTTTGTGGGTTATGACACTGACTATGCCCAAAAGAATGGTTGAAATATGAGTTTTGTGCTCAGAAGAAACATCTAGCCAGAGACAGAGACTTGGGAGACATTAGAGTGTAACCATAACATTTTAAGTGGCAAGAGACAAGATGACCTAACGAGAGTGTATGAACACAAAGAATAAAGAATCTAGGAATAAACACTTTGGAACAGCAAGGGTTAATCCGGGGTTTCTCAACCGTTGCACTACTGATGGTGTGGAATCGATGGTTCTTTGCTGAGGAGCAATGCCTGTGCATTGTTGGATGGGTAGCAACATCCTGTCTCCTCCCTAGATGCCAGGAGCACCCACCCACCCCCAGTTGTGACAATCAAAACTGTCTCCACATATTGCCAAGAGTCCCCTGGGGAGCAAAATCAATCCCAGTTGAGGATGCCTGATTTAAATGATTAGCAAAGGAAGAACAAGATTGCAGAGGTACTTGACAAGGAGCAGTTAAAAAGTCTGGAGGTAAGATAAAAGAAAGAGAATTTATTGGTAAATATGGTCAAATGTGTCAAGTGTTTAGAACGTATTAAGGCTTGGGCCCCACCCCCCTTGGTTTCAGAGACAAGAAGGCTGTGGTGGGAGCCCACGAGCTTATTTCTTATGTTCCCAAGATGCTTCTTCTTTCTTCCAGGTTGACTCCTATGTTCCTCGTTCAGTTCCCTGTCCCTTTGGTTTCAACCTTTCATGGTGTTCTTGGACTTGGACCTTGGAGCCCCTGGGCACTGGGGAAAGTTAGCACAGGGTATCTCTGTGGCTGCCATTGCCATTTGTTCCACAAAGTCCAAGACTGGGGGAAAATTAGAACAACTTTCTGAGTGCAAACTTTGGGAACCTACATGCAGGACAACTTGGTGACAGTCTGCCTGCTCAGAGTCCCCTATGCCACTGGAAACACAAGCCCGGGAAATTGAGACAATCTCCCCATTGCCAAGACATTTGCCTCACTTCCTTATCACGGTTTTCTTAGGAAAAACAAAACAATTTCTCAAAAGGTCACAAAATTCCTTCTCACCACTGAATAGTAAAATGTGGTTTTATGGGTTCCTAGATGTGTTTGGAGAGACAGGCCCAAAACACACAAGCCTTTATTCCTAACCAGTTCTTACTAGGAGAACTCTCTGGAATAACCCTCTGAAATACTCATGCACTTTTTGGTTTCCAAACTCAGAAAAAAACAACAACAACACACACACAAAGGTTTTTTGTTTTGTTTTGTGGAGCCTTCAAATCTGAATTTTCACTGGTAAAATCTGTTCCTATGAAGGGAAGTGAAATGCTGAACTCTCCCTTGCCTTTTTGAGGTTTTTCTAAAAACTGTTCTAAGTTTATCTGTTTTGAGAGAGAGAGAGAAGGTGCATGCACAAGCATGAGCTGGGGGAGGGGCAGAGAAAGGAGAGAGAGTCCCAAGCAGGTTCTGCATTCTGTCAGCACAAAGATCGATGTGGGGCTTGATCTCGTGAACAGTCAGATCATGACAAGAGCTGGACACTTAACTGACTGAGCCACCCAGGTGGACCAAGGTTTTGTTTTCTTTCTTTGTTCTGTTTTTGTTTATAATTCTGTGCTCATTGTAAGAAGGCTCCTGATACCACTGAGATGTTCAAACATTAGGTTCTGTGGCAGCCACCAAAAATTTTATTTATTTATTTTTAAATATTTATTTAGTTTTGGGAGAGTGCAAGCAGGGGAAGGGCAGAGAGAGGGAGACAGAGGATTTGATGTGGGCTCTGTGCTGACAGGCTGACTGCAGCGAGCCTGATGTGGGGCTTGAACTCACGAACCACGAGATCATGACCGGAGGGAGCTGAAGTCAGATGCTCAACTGACTGAGCCATCCAGGTGCCCCAAGAAACTATTCTATTTCTACTGAAGCTCTATGTTTGTGGATTCACTTGTCACATACATATACTAATGCACCCCATTACTAGCCTCTTTGCCCAGAAATAAAAATCCTTTGTTGGGTATATAAACAACCAAGAAGGCCAGCAATAAAGAGGGTGGGGAACTGACCTTTCACACATTTTCACAGATAAAGAGGCTATTTGGATTCTCTTTATTTTTCCTTTGACCACCTTCTTTCATCTGGTTGCCTCCAATCTGGTCAGGTCCTTATTTCTGTTCTTAGTTTCAGCCTCTGCCATTTTTCTTCTTTGATTCAGTGACTTTTTTCAACTCCCTTGGGCTACATGAATAGTCAGTTACCAAATTAATATTTGAGAATGATGGTAACAGAAGACAGTGTAAGCCTGAAAGTGTTTCTGCCAGAGAATGGTCCACCTTTGAGCCACAGCCCCGATCCGAAACAATAGTCTCTTTCCTTGAATAAATCATATGTAACTGCTATGACTCTGTGCACTCTTTGAACCTAAGTCAATCAGTAGTATAGCATGTCTCAGGTATAATAACCAAACTCCCATAGAAATTTCAAGCCATCAATAATCCCTCTAGAATTTTCCTCACTGACAACTTTCTGCACAAAAGAACACCTCACAGTTCCAAAGCATGTAGTGTCAACCACAGACTCTCAATGCAGAGCTACTAAAGGCTTCCTCTCTGCCTCTGACACCCCCTTAGCTCCAGCACAGCCCACTCTGTCCCTAAGGGGGAACTCTGGGGCCAGTCAACGGCACAGAGATGCTACCAAAGTAAGAGGTGGGATTTCACTCATTCTTCCATGAAATCATCTTTATTAAGTGCCCACCTCATGCCAGGCCCTGTGAGAGGTGCTGGCATTAATGGTAAACAATGTGATCCTTGTCTTTGCAGATCATATAGTCTAGTCAGCAAGATTTTCTATAAACAAGTAAAAAAACCACATAGACACCAATCATGATATATGTTGTGAAGGAAACAAACAAGAATCTATAAGTCTGAAGAAAAATGGGGCTGGGGACATATTGTTAAGTAGGGTAGACAGGAAAGTCCGTCGTGAAGAGGTTGTTTTTAAGCTGGGGCCCAAATGATAAGAGGGAGACACGGAAGAGCAGAAGAACATTTCTGGCAAAGGGGACAGCATGTGCAAGGTCCTGGTGTAGGGAAGAGTTCTGTGGAATGCGGGCTCAGAGGAGAGGCCACGTTCATCAGACATGGTAGGCCACAGGAAGGAATTTAGGTATTATTCTAAGTGTAACAGAAAATCACTAAAGAGTATTCGGAAGGGAACACTCTGTTTCCATCTATTGTGCTGTTATATAGAAAAGGTTAAGAATGGAAGCAGGAAGACCATTTTAGAGGTAATGAATATTTTAGATGAGATGTGAATGTGGACACCAGGATGTTGGTGGTAGAGCTGGAAGGTGAACAGATGTACTAAGTATTTTGGAGGTCGAATGGATTCTATATGAAGGTGGGGGGATGGAGGGAGGTGGCAGAGTCCATGCTGGCTCCTGAGTTGAGCAATTGGGAGGATAGGATAGTTGCTCCGTTTTCTCAGAAAGAGGAGCCCAGGCCAGGTTTGGCGGTGAGTAGAACATGTCTGCTTCAGGACCCATTGACCCATCTATAGGTGTGACACACCTACAGATAAATCTTGTACCAGCCATGTCAGGTTAGGCAGTTAGGAAGTCCAGACTGGGGACTGGGAACACGAATGGGGATGGGTGGGTTCCAGGGCAAAGAGTACTGGCAGAGAGGGTGGCCCAGGGAAAGTCTGGAGGAACACTACCGTAGAGAGGGCAGGTGGGGGTCATAAACACAGACTGGGGTAGGAAGAAAGCTAGTTAGTGTGATATCAACAGAGCAAAAAAAGCAGAGTTTCAAGGAAGGAGAAGTCTACCATGCCAAGCACTGCTATCAAGTGAGTACATTGTAGGCAAAAGCAGGAGCCCTGCGTTTGGCAATGCAGAGATCCTTGGTGACCAGAATAATCATAGATGATACTTATTATGCTCTTGAGCGCTGTTCCATTTGGAGGGGCTGACCTGCTTCTTTTCTGTGTGGCTTGTCTCCCCAAAAGGAAACTCCTAATTAGCCGACCCTGCCATCACCTGCCTCCAAAACACTGGTGAGAATTAGGGATGGGCTTCAGGACAGTAAAGTTTTAACTTGACGTTGGTCTTTGCTTCGGATGGTAGAAAGAAGGGTGTCCTTCCTTTCAGCTTCTCGTAGAGTGGTCAAATTGAAAGTTTGGAAGCCAGAGGACAGGTCTCAGGAAAAGCGACCAAGCAGCAGGCTGCCATCTTGCTTCTGGAAAGGCTTTGAGCTTAAAGGGACAAGATGGACCATTGATTTACAAGGATAGAAGGGATTAAGGAATGGGGGTGTGGGGGAGAGGAAGCAGCTCCCATGTTGGCAAAGTCTTTGTTGTGGGGCATTCACAGCTGATGAAGGCTTGGAAGAGAGCTAGGAGTTTGGTTTCTGGCTAAATGTCTCCATGGGGGTCCAGCCCAGATTGCAAACCGGACTTGCATTTCACCCTTTCCCTGCGAGGTGGCCCGGGCTGTTCGGAAGACTTGTTGCAGAACCCCACATTGATGTGAACCGGAAAGTAAATCAAGAAATCTGAGGACATTAAAACCCAAAGCCTTATTTATATACAAACTAAACAGCATGAGCCAGAATATAAAGAAGCACACACAACCTGTGCTTAATTGTGACACTGCCTGGCATAAAAGGCAGGCAATTTGGTCACCTCAAGAGATCACTTTATGATCAAGAGCCTCTCCTTAATGCCAGAAACCTCGAACGGTCTCCCCTCCAGGGACACCTGCCATGATTAGAAAGGAGAACCCTCCACCAAATTCATCTATAATCACAATTTAATATTATTAAATAGCAGCCTGTGGAATAAGCCTTAGGGAACTGGGCTCTTGTCCCCGATAAAGGGATGAACAAAATGGACTGCTTAATCGTTCACTCTCTTCTTCCGCCTGACCCCTCAACTGGGTACTTTAGAAACTGTTTCCCCTCAAATGTATTCTGATTTTCCCATATTGCCACTCCTGTCCCTGTGTCTGTCTACATTAATAACTGGCATAGTTCAATTAGAGATTGGATGCATAATTTAGAGATCTGTGCCTTTCAGAGCAGTAGAAATGCTTGCAGTGTGGGGGTGGGGAGGTAAGTTAATGGTGCACAAAGGCCTGGCCACCAAAAAGTGCACCTGTGTTCACAGGTTTGAACCCACCCCACTGGCATCCTGTGCTAGCGCTTTTCTCTACACCTTGGAGCAGCCTCTGATCATGGATTCAAATTTTTATCAGTGTATTTTTTTCTCCCTCTTCAGTTTTTCTTATTCTACTGATGCAGAACTCATATGTTCCATTTCTATGTGGCTCTTGTAGACATTATAACGTGCTCTTTTAACTTGGTAATGGCCAATAGAAGTCCTTTCCTCTAGCCCCTCCCCCACCCCACAATCCAAGGCAGCCTTAGAATGCATTCATTCCAACCATGCTTCTCCCGATTTACATTCTATTTTCATCCAGCATTTTAATGCATTCTTTTTTTTAATCACCATAAGTTGAACAAATGGCTTGCCATTTGCTTTTGGGATCTCTGACCTCCCTTCTGAGATCATCTTCCTCCTTTCTGAAGTATCCCTGTTAGCCGTTGTAGGTAGTAAAGTCTGTTTCTGGGTGTCTGAAAATGTCTTCATCTTACCCCTGTCTCAGAAGACACTTGCAGGGAGTAAATAGGTTGGTGGGTTTTTTTTCTTCAACCCTTGAAGTGGTCAGTTACTTCACGGTCTCCTGGTGTCTTTGTTGCTAATGAGAAATCAGCTTTCAGATTCCTATTTGGGAAATCCATCTTGTTAATCTGGCTGCTTCTAGGATCTTCCTCACGTCTAAGGTGTCCATAGGGTCATACAAGTGGCTAGATGTCTGCCCTTCATCCCGCATGACAATTTTTGGTACTTCTTGAATCAGAGCATTAAGTTTTCAAAACTTCTAGGAAATAATCAGTGATTCACTCTTCAAATATTGCCTGTACCTTCCTCTCTTCGTTGGCTCCTCTTTTGTTTTATTTTGGGGACTTTCCATTACTTTCCTGTCCATCAAACATTTAAAAATATTTTAAAAAATATTTTATTCAGCTTCTTAGTATCTTATAATGTTTGTTTCAGGGTATGTATCCCCACTCTATAGCCAGAAACAGAAGTCACTGGAGACCTTGTTTCCTTTGGATGGATCATTTTCTCATGCATAGGGTGTGGGCATGATTCAGAAGGAAGCGGGAATTTTATGGTCATGTATCCGTCAGGATCCCAGCAGGAACAAGAAGCCCATTGAGAGATTCCAAGGAGGAAGGTGTGGGGGTATGGGCCACCATTGGAAAAGGTAGGACAGTAAGAGTCAGGGAAACTTCTACTCAAAGTGAGGATTTAGGGGAGTTGGCAAGAGGCTGTGGCAACCCTTTTAAGTCTCTAGGAGCTGCCACCATTGATTCAGCTGCTTATAGTAGAGAGTGTGTGATTCCTAGAAGCTTGCCCAGCAGCTGCAGCTAGACTTGTGTCTGTTTTCCCACAAAGTAGTTCTCAAATGCCACTAGAGAATAATGGCTTCTTCTCTTGCACATCTCATGAGAATGCCCCTCATTGGCTGACTGCTGCCTGGAACTGTATGGAGAAAGGGATTCTAGGAGCTGTGTGTGGTCCCAGGCTTCTCCCTCACTACACATGGGAGGATGGAGAAGGGGTCACGGTGATTCCAAGTTGACAACGATTTGGCATGGGTCATTATGTATCACTGATAGCTTCACGTTGCGTATATAGTTTTCTTTGCTCCTAGAAACATCCCTGAGAGAAGAGTAAACACACTTATTTTTTTTTTAAATGTTTATTCATTTTTGAGAGACAGAGAGAGGCAGAACATGAGTGGGAGAGGGGCAGAGAGAGGGGGAAACACAGAATCCGAAGCCAGATCTAGGCTCTGAGCTGTCAGCACAGATAGCTCGAACTCACAAATGGTGAGATCATGACCTAAGCCGATGTCAGATGCTTAACCAACTGAGCCACCCAGGTGCCCCTAAACCCACCTATCTTAGGGGACCTAATACCCAGAGAGGTTTATTAACTTTCCCAGAATCACACAGCAAGACAATGACAGAAATAGGGCCAAAATTGAGATTCTTCTGGTACTTAAAGGCCATTCCTTTCATGAAATCAAAAATTAACTTGTAGGAAACATCTGAGTTCAATCATTTGTGCAACTTTAGACACACAGTGAAGAAAATTTTGCTTCCGTTAACCCCAACCTGATTTTTAAGGATCAAGCTCCAACACCCCTTTTTCTAATAATTTATCCCTTTCAACTTTTTAGCCCTAGAAGTTTACCAGATGTGGGGAGAGAGAGAGAGACCATTCACCAGATGCTCCATTTCCTGATGGCCTGCACTTGAAGATGCCTTAGCTGATCTGCACTGTGCTATATTCTACAAATCACCCCGCCACACACAAAAAACCCACTACCATTAAGTCTCATTTTCATTGAGTATGCGACTCATATTCTGGGTGTCAAATATCGTTCAACAAATATTTCTTAAGCACCTTTTGTGTCGGGCTTACAATTTCTGTGATCATCCTGATACTCTAATGCTACTAACTCTGACATTATTAGGTTAGCAAAGTATTTTAAAATATGTCAGTCGAAGTATGCATATTAATTAAAATGTTCCCACTATAAGCCTTAAACTAACTTCCCTGGGTTGATTGGAGACAAAAGACTTTTATTAAATACTGTTTGATAGGTTAAGTATTTTAGTATCTCTGCCAATCATTGCTACAAATGCATATTAAATAAAAATGAATAAAAGAATATTTATTGTCAAGCAGGAAATGGGTATAAAAGAGACTATCAGTATATTATTGTCTGCTAGAGTAATATGCCCTAAGACAATAGCAAAAAAAATAGCATTTTCAAGCAATGGCCATAACCCTTTGCCCCTTATCTAACATCAGACTTTCATTCTGTTTTATTATTGTTGTTGTTATTTTTGAGAGAGAGAGAGAGAGAGAGAGAGAGAGAGAGAGAGAGAGAGAGAATGCAAGAGTGATAGAGGGGGAGAAAGAATCATAAGCGGGCTCTATGCCCAGAATAGAGTCCAATATGGGGCTCTTATTCCACAAACCTGAGATCATGACCTGAATCAGATGCTTAACCCACAGAGTCACCCAGGTACCCCTCATTCTGTTTTTAAACATTCATAATTAGACAGCTGATTTTCTGAGTTAAGAGATGCACTCAAGATAGCTGTAGATTTTTGTGTTAATGGAGGGTCTTTTTAATGGCATCCAGGGCATTTTTAGTTTTCAGCAAACTGTTAAAGCCCGCAAGTTGATCACAACAAGAAAGGCAGATACACATATGCAAAAACCCACAAGTGAGAGAAGACACTGTCTCTCTCCCATCATCCAAGAAGTAGGGTGTCTGTAAGTTACACAAACTCGTGGACAATTGGTAAAAAGGTGTACTTTAACAATGAGAATATGTGAACAAATTTCCCAGAAACATGAACAAGGGCTTTAAAAAGGCTAAGCTCTACCCAAATTTTGATAACCTAGCTCCTTATGTAAGTATGCATTTTACAGAGTCACAGGGCTCAGCCCAGCTGTCCACCCCTCACTCCAGGTTTAATCAAGGCAGATTTATTGGGTAGAAATCAGTGGAATGAGAAGCTGCTATGTTTTCTGATATTCTCAGTCATAATAAATGAGAAAGGCATTTGTGATAAGTAAGAAAGACAATCTGATTAAAAGGAAAGTGCACTCAGGGGCGCCAGGATGGCTCAGTGGGCTAAGCATCCAACTTTGGCGCAGGTCATGATCTTACGGTTCGTGGGTTCAGACCCCACATCCACCTCTTTGCTGGCAGCTTGGAGCCTGGAGCCTGTTTTGGATTCTGTGCCTCCCTCTCTCTCTCTGGATCTCCTCGACTTGTGGTCTGTCTCTCTATCTCTCTCTCTCCAAAATAAACATGAAAAAATATTTTTAAGAAAGGAAAGTACATTCAGTGAATCATAGAGCTGACTCCACAAGTCAGAAGTTGTCAAATGGTAGAGCCCACAAACTCCACCTGGTCAGCAAATATGTTGTCTACCTTAGCACTGTCCTAAAGACTGTGAGCCAAACTTCCTTTCTTCCTCTTCTTTTTTTTTTTGGAGAGAGAGGGAGACTACACATGCAAGAGCATGAGCCATAGAGGGGCAAAGAGAGAGAGAGAGAGAGAGAGAGAGAGAGAGAGAGAGAGAGAGGGAGAGAATCCCAAACAAGCTACACACTCAGCATGGAGCCCTATGCAGGGCTCAATCTCCTAACCTTGGGATCATCACCTGAGCTGAAATCAAGAGTCAGACGCTCAACGGATTGAGTCACCCAGGTGCCTCAAGAGCCAATACTTTTAAATATGTGGTTTTCACAGTTTTTTAAAATGCAGGTTTCCAACTTGGGTATATTTTTTGTTTTTTTTTTTCTGTTTTTATAAATAATAGCTACCCCTTAAGACCATATAAGACTACTCCCTACTATTTCCATATCACTGAGAGGATTTTTCTCCCTTCTCACTGTCGTTTTGCACAGTAGACAAGTACTTGTGCTCAGTTTTCAAAGTTGAGAAAATGAAAACAAAATCTAATGAAATCTAGAATCTCTGTGAGGTTTCTTCTGTCTGCTGGCCTCCCTCAGTTTCCTTACCTTCCCCCTGCTTCAGACATCCATATTTGTGACCTTGGATTGGGTCTCAACTGGATTTTCCCAACAGAGCCAAGTCACTGTACCACAAAGGGTCAAATCTAGAAAACCAAAGGTAAGGGCAGAATATTTGTGCAGTGGTGAAATGGGGTTCAGACTGGGATCAGAACTAACCAATCTGTTCATGCAGGTTTGGGATTAAGTCTATCATCTGCTCCTTGGTTTTTATTTAGAAAAAAAATTAGGACAATAACAATAATGACCAAGAGCAATTTTTTTAAAATGCTCTCCCTCAAGAATGTCTTATTTTTAATTCTGATATACTCACAAAGGAAAGGACCATGAAGGTAAGCAATGGCTGATAACTGCAGGACCAGAGACCTTTCAGGGACTTGGAGGGCCTCCCGGTGTCAGGATCTGTGTCAAGAAATCGAGTAATAAATGATCCATGGGGCATGACTGGTAATTTTAGACATTCCTGGTCACGCCTGCAAATGTTACCAGCAAAGCCTCTTGATGGCGGGCTCTAAGCCTGCAGGCACATGGATGCATGTGCCCTATTAGAGCTGTTCAAATTTAGAAGTCCATTAGGTGTTCTGTGTGCTAAGCAGAATACTAAAAAGCCCACGGCCCAGAAGAGGGAAAGAAAGCCTTCATTTGCTAAACGCTTAGCTGTGCCTCACACAGTGCTGGACACACACATGACACGTATCACAACCACACCACACAAGAGACCCCAGCCAGCGGGTCTTACCCTGGAAAAATGATCAAAGAGAAGTTGCCAGGTCTTCCTCTCCCCCATCATCCCCATCCATGCAAATACACTCCAGTTTCTGTTCTAAATACCCGGGGAGTAATCTGGGATTCTTTCCTTAGCCTTACCCTTTAAACCATCAGCAAGGTCGTAAATTCTACCTCCAAAATACTCCTGGAGTCCCTACACTTCTGCCCGGCTCCACACCTGGTTCACTGGCCCCGGCCCCAGGACTCACCCTGGATGCCTGCAGAGGCGGCCTGATTGGTCCTGCCTCCTGCACAGTGTTGTGTAGACGGCAGCCAGGGTGGGCCTCTCCTGACATAAAGCAGATCACGAGACCCCGGGGCAATGATTCTGCGAAGCCTCCCCATGGCAAGAAAAACAGGATGCACTGTCCTCAGACTGGTTTCCATATGGCTTCATGCTCTGGTCCCGACAACCCTGCCAACTGGGGTTCACCTGGTCGGTACCTCTCCCTTGCTTTCCCTTCCTCTGGGCACCGAGCTCCCTCCCACACTGGGGGCTTCGTGTGTGCCTACCTCTGCCTGAGCTCCTTTCTGCCCTGCTCCCTCCCAGCTAGCAGCTACTCATCCCCACACACATACTGTGACCCACCAACCCATACTGTGCTGTTGGTCTTTCTCACAGAATATGTAACGTCTGTCCTTACCCATGAATTTGGGAGATCGTCTAATATCTGTCCCTTCTCTAGACTATACACTCCGTGAAGACAGGGGTTACGTCTGTATCATCTGGCACCTGTCCCCATACACACAGCCCACAACAGACACGACCTGGACACCCAGCAAAAATGCAAAAACACCCTGCTCCTATTTAGGCTCCTTAATTCCCCCTTCCCTCAAAAGCGCAAGGACTAGGACAAGCATTTTATCTAAAAGTCCAACTAAAGGGCTGTAAGTATAAACTCCATGCTCGCGGAGGAGAACTGAATATCAAAGCAGGATCTTCACTTTGAGCAGAACTTTTTACTCCTCCTCCCGCAGACCAGTGGCCCCAGCTTGGTCCCACAAGGCTCAGTGCGCAGGACCTCCCTGGAGACAGTGCTCCCTGGTGCCCCCAAGTGCTCACTCCTCCTTAGCTTTGCTCTTGTGTGAAAAATCAGAGGAAATGGCAGAATCTTAGGGGAGACCAGGTGCCACTCGTAAGGAAGTTAGGTCACCTCTAGGGCGCCAGATTGGGCGAGATTGAGGAGGTGGTCGGCAAAGCAAGCACCCACATACACGAAAGTGTCCATTAGATTTTGAGAGGGAGATGAAGGCCAGAACAGAGGATTCAAAACTCAAGATAGAAATGTGTCTGAGAGCTAGGAATCCATACAATAGGCGTGCAGTTTGTAGGTAAGTAAGAGTCACCATCCAGGAGAGTAGACAATGCCCTGCAGAAATATTCTACTGCTTGGCTATGTGAGGACCTGGAGGTGAGAGAGAGAGTTCAGAGACTCAGACAAGCTCGAATTTCCAGTTAGGCGCAAGTGACTACTCTACAGGCAGAGAAGACACAGCAACGGGGAAGGGGGCCAGGGGCTTGTTGAAAGCCCGTCCCCAGCTCTCTGGTCCAGATGAGCCCCAGGCTACCCTGCTGTCTAAATGGCGGCCAGTGGGCTTCCCAAGCAGCCAGAGGCATAGCCCAACTTTCCTATGCTGCCTCTCTAATCGGGTAGGGGATGCTCTTTGGAGAGGAGAGGGCTCTGACGGAATGGACTCTCCTACACACCCACCCTGCTGCTCTAGGGTGTTTTCACTTGTGTTCTGAGATCACTGGATCTTTCCTACCCACTTAGCTTGTTTTTCCCTTTCTTTTTCTTGGTATTTCAGAGGAGCTAAGCTCTTCCATTATGAGTTTCTCTATCCTGGTTTTTCTTCAACATGAAGTCATCCTTTGAGTTGGTAGCCTTACACATGGTTGCCATGGAAGTGAGGATTAATTACATCACCTGGGAGGGGAGACCCAGCACATCCTCAAGGGCACCGACTGATTTTAATTATTCAAATTCCTAGTAACTACTGACAAGACACGTATATTGTTGAGATATTTAAAAAAATCTTTGATCTTAATTTTGAAACTGGGATGTATTTTCTAATGAGTATTCTATTTAGAAATATAAAGAACCATGGGATAATGGATTTGTAAGAGAGTCACAGCTCAGCACACATTGGAAGTTTTCTAAAGTGGGATCTAAAAAAAGGAAGAAGATACACTTTCACCACTCTGGTCCCTGCTCTCAAGGGATGAAGAAAGCATGGGGCACCTGGGTGGCTCAGTCGATTAAACATCTGACTTTGGCTCGGGTCATGATCTTGCGATTCGTGAGTTCAAGCCCCACATGGGGCTGTGTGCTGACAGCTCAGAGCCTGGAACCTGCTTTGGATTCTGTGTCTCTCTCTCTTTTTGCCCCTCTCCCACTGGCACTCTGTCTCTTTCTCTCTCACAAAAGTAAATAAACATTAAAAAAGCGAGAGAGAGAGAGAGAGAGAGAGAGAGAGAGAGAGAGAGAGATGAAGAAAGCAGGCACTGTGATCGCTTGGTTGTAGTTATATAAAACTGTGAGTGGATTGGTAATCCTTTGGCAGTTCATTATCAGAATCTGTTCACCTTAAGCCTTCCTGAGGGTCAAGATGGCTTTATTGTCCTTACTCAGTGAACTTTGCTCCCTAATCCTGATTTAGCTTCTGGTTTCACTGCTGAGACTTAAGCATTCACTCAACCTGTTGGAGAGTCTAACCCACCTTAGACTCAGAAATGAATAGTATGAAAAAAGGGATAGAAATGGTTTCAAACAAGAGGACATCCCATTAACAACACTGTAGTGATTAAACCTGGGGGAAATAATCCAAGGAAATATCAGGATGTGGCCAATGACCACAGTTTCATTCTTGGTTCAGGAGCTTTGGAACAGTGCTTTGGAAATGGATCTCTTCTGTGGCACACCATTGAACCATCAAGGACTTAACTAGTGTATCACTACCCTCCATGGACTGCTAGGATGAGTTATTTCCCAATACCATTTTCTGATCTTTTTTGTCAGCCAAATTTTCTGTCTGACGTGAACCTGATCTAGGGTAGAAAATCATCAGAGAAGATTTTAGAATGTAATGGTACAACAGATCTGAAGAAGGGGGAAGAGTTCATAAACCAAGGAATGTAGGCAGACCATAAGTGGAAAAGGCAAAGAAACAGATGGAATGCATCTGTGCTGATGTCTTGACCATATCCCACAAGACCCATTTTGACTTTCTGACCTCCAGAACTATAAGATGATAGATTTGTGTTGTTTCAAGTCCTTAAGTTTACATTACTTTGTTGAGTAGCAACAGGAAACTAATGCATGTAGCATTCCCAAGGCTCTACCTCCCCTTATCACTCCATCAAATTGCTCTTGTACGAGTCACTGGAGAGTTTGATATTGCCAAAGCCAGTGGAAAATTCTAACTCAGGTCATCTTACAACATCGTCATACTTGACCTCTTAGAAGCTTTTGACATGCAATACTTCCTCTTTCTTGAAACATTTGTGTACTTGACTTTTGGGACATCTAAAGGCGTTGGGTTTCTTCCTAATTCATGGGCTCCGCCTTCTCAATCTCCTTTGTAAAACTCTGCTTTTTTCTCCCAAGCATAGGAAATGGAATGTTCTAAGGCTTAGTCCTAGGGTATCTTCCCAAGCTGTACTTAGTTCTTAGGGGATCTTAATTACTTTAAAAAGAATCATTATGATGAAGACAAGCAAGTTTATAGCACTAGTCCCCTATGCTCATATGTACAACTTGCTATTCTGCACCTCGATTTTGCTGTCTAACAGGCATTTCAAACATGTCCGAATGGAACATGTTCTCCTCCACAACCCTTGCACTGTCCCTAGGATCTCCATCCATACCTCTTCTCCATGGCTTAGGCTACGAATCTTATCAGTGCATCTGGGTGGCTCAGCTGGTTGGGCAGCTGACTCTTGATTTCAGCTCAGGTCATGATCTCATGGTTTGAGAGATTGAGGCCTACATCAGGCTCTGTGCTGACAGTGCAGCCTGCTTGGGATTCTCTCTCTTCCTCCCTCTGACCCTTTTGCTCGCACACTTTCTTTCTCTCTCTCTTTCTCAAAAATAAATAAACTGAAAAAAATCTTATCTCTCTCTCTTTTTTTTTAACCATAATTTAGTGAATCCTGAGAGTTCTTTGTTCAAGATCTATACTGAATGCAAGCACATCACCTCCACTGCCACACACCTAGTCCAACCCTCCATCATCCCCTGCTGTACTTGGCAAACACTCCCAACTGGCCTTCACTTTTCCCTTCCCCATCACACCTTCACTTAGACATTTTCCACACAACAGTGAATATGATGCTTTTGGAATATGAGACAAATAAATGAGTAAAATGCAAAATAGATAGATAGATAGATAGATAGATAGATAGATAGATAGATAGATAGATAGATAGATAGGATATAGGGATAGGTGTGGAGGTAGACACACATGTAGTGTGTTGGGAAGAGAGAGGTAAGCCTTCCCTCAACCTTTATAGAGTTTAAACATTGAAAGTGCTCCCTCAGCAAATAAGGCCTCCCCCAAAAGATGCCCTTCCCCATCATACTCAGAATAAAATCCCAACTCCTTATAAATCACATAAGGCATAATTCAACCCCCTGCTCTAATCCTATAATTCTCTTCTTTATTCACTTTGAACCAGCCACCCTGGGCTTCTTGCTGTTCCCTAAAGATCTCGGCATCTTAGTACTTGCTGTTCTGTTTGCCTGAGCCCTTGTGCCAAAATTTCCTGAGGCTGCCTCCCTCACTTTATCCAAATTTCTCTGAAAATATCAGCTCACCAAAGAGATATCCCTGACCACTCTATAAACCTACTAATTCTATACAACACACACACACACACACACACACACACACACACACACACACTCCTTTGTACCCTCACCCTGCTTTACTTTTCATTTTAATACTTTTGCTATTTGACATAATCCATCATTATTCATTTATTGCTTGGGACAGATTTATTTTGTTTGTTTGTTTGTTTTTGCATCCTTAGTGCCTAGAAGACGGCCCAGCACATAGAAGTCACTCTATAAATGCTTATTAGCCCTGGCTCATGTTAAAGTTAAATGTCTTGCTTATTATTATACACATTTGCTAAAAAATGTATCATTATAGATTATATAAAAATATGTAGATATAATATAAATGAGGCTCCCTGTAGTGAGATAACATTTGATAAAAATGGTGTCAATCAAGGTATGGTTTACGAAGATGTTTTTGAGGAGAGTTTATTTCCAGCTATTGCACTGTATGGGGGCTGTGTGGTTTCCAGTAACTTTGGACTGTGATTCAAATATCCTCCAACAGAGTTCATTTACCACCCTAAGCATGACATGGGCTGGGGTGCTCTATCAGCAGGACACATTTTGGCTGATGTCTTACGTCACCAGGAGGCAGAGGTGGATGGGAGGTGGAGCCTTCTCCCACGGGGACTTGACCAGGTCTTTCTTTCCCTTCAGATGAGGACTTTCTGGGGAATAATATTTGGGAGGAGGTTGTTTTTTGGTTTTGGTTTTGTTTTTTTACTGTCACAAATGTCCTCCCAAGGATGCTGCAAAACACAGCCTCTGCTTTTAGTCAGATAAAAGGCTGAATGGGAACATATATGTTTATGATATACATATCTTCATATATATATATGACATTAGACATATAATATCTATAGTTTAAGCTTTTTGAGGTTAGAAAACACATCTCACATTTCTCTTGTCACCCCATAGAGATGAAAGCAGATCTACATATATCATAAGGCTTTTTTTTTTTAATGAATAATCCCTGGGGTGCCTCGCTGGCTCAGTCAGTTAAGCATCAGACTTTGGCTCAGCTCAGGTTATGATCTTGCAGTTCGTGAGTTTGAGCCTCTCACTGGGCTCTGTGCTGACAGCTCAAAGCCTGGAGCCTGCTTCAGATTCTGTGTCTCCCTCTCTGTCTCTGCCCTTTCCTGGCCTATTCTCTCTCTCTCTCTCTCTCTGTCTCTTTCTCTCAAAAATAAATAAACATTAAAACGCTTAATAAAACATAAATGTGTAATCCTTGATTCTGTCTTTTTGATTTGAACTGAGCACAAAATCATCTGGGAGTCCTCTTTTCAAATATATGCTCAGTTATGCCAAGAGACGTTAGCCTGAGTCCCATAAATGGAATTCATAGATTCAGATGTTTCCCAATTCACAAAAAGCTCTATTTCCTAAAAGCTGAAAACGACCGAGCTACCCGTAGATATCTAGATTGTGGGTTTCCTCTGCTCAGAGGAAGGGCTAGGATAAG
Organism: Suricata suricatta; assembly: GCF_006229205.1. Lineage (NCBI taxonomy): Eukaryota > Metazoa > Chordata > Mammalia > Carnivora > Herpestidae > Suricata > Suricata suricatta. The sequence goes on along the minus strand of NC_043706.1, from coordinate 16,817,306 downwards.
AAATCAGGAAGGTATGGGAGATGGGTTGGTAATTTCTGGGTATTTGATACTGATATGCCCACAGTTGACCTTCTTTACTCATGAGAACTCACCTGTCTGTACTTAGCAGCCCAACTATTTCACACCTGGTTTATGGGTGGGAGAGAAAAATCGGAGATTGGGTCTGAATTTGTGAGACGACGTCTTGCATGCTATGAGGGAGGAAGAAGCTAGAAGGTTTAGAGTTTCACTGTCTCAACATTTTGACTCTCCGGCACATCCCCAGAGAGCGCCCAAAGGCCTTCTAGACATGAGCCATGTGTCAGTCACAACCAGGCCAGGACACAAGCGGCACAGAAGCCCTCCTGTCTACGTCATTCATTTGGCAATAATGACTTACTGCTGTATGATACCTTGTATATCAATGTCTTACGTTAGTAGTAAGTGTTATTTTATTATTTCACCTTTATGTGTATATACTAGCCTCACCCAGATTTAAGGGTCCTAGAAATCAAAACTCTTGTCAAATATTGATCATGATGCTACACACATAGTTGGTACTTAATTATTTTTTTCAAATGAACAAATGACAAGGCATTAAATAACTAAGAAACTGTATCTGGCACTTGCTCCAATTTAAAGAGCCAAGGTAAGGCCTGTCTCGTAAGAGCAGATGATTTCAAAACCTCTGTTAATACAAATTAAAGCTTTTCAGTTTTGAAAATCTGTGACCATGGATTGAGAGTTTTATATGACAATAACATATCTATGCTGTCCTTGGTACTTTAGAAAAGTGCTTGCACATGTGTTCTCAGTAACTGTGTACTATTTTCAAATGCAGAGGGCTCTGAGGGGTTCGCCGATCTATTTCAACTCTCCTTCTGGGCAATTTGAACAATTTAGATTGGTTTCCAGAGAAAAAAATTTCCCTAACTCCCTTCAGGTTAGGATCTGATGGTTTCTTCAGTAACTGAGTCCTCTTTCTGCTACTTAAGTCTGTCTGCTTAGGTTCTATCTTCAGTAGTCATTTAGATAAGATCTGGGGAGGTAGTGTTTTCCTGGTGAAACCTGAAGGAATACTTTGCTGATCTTCCCCTTCTTTCCTGAAGACTGGAGAACCACTTAGCAGTGAAAGAGTCAAACTGATCTACTTTAGTTCTTAGGGCACCAGTGAATGGCAGCCTGGCAAGGGCGAATGCGAATATCTCACTGATGGTACTGTTTGGTTTGAATAAAGAATAAGGGTAAGTAGAAGTCCATTAGAGATGACAATCAACTTTGAATGACCCTACTTCAATGATAAGCCTCCAAGGAGCTAGAAGGGTCAGGCTGGTAGTGTTCCAAAGACCTGATGAATCATGAAGGTTTTATAACCACATTGTGTCAAAGGGGAGCTTGGTATTTTTTAATCTGACAAATTCTACTCATAAAGCCCAGGACAGCATCACAAATGGCAAAAGGGGAAATATTTCAAGGCTGAGGCTAGAATCACAAACATAAGGACTGTTGTGAAATGAGAGAATCTTTAAGGAAAGCATGTGACTAGCTATGGACAGTAATAACCCTTATCTTGGGGAAGAGTAAAGGGAGTGGTTTCCTTCAGAACAGGACTAGCCTCATATGGAGGCGACTAGTACTGAATGTTCAGCCTGACTGCTCATTATCACCCTGGCTGCCACAGTGGTGGTTTCCAGGTACTCCCTCCTTTGGATTGTCATGGAAGGACACTGTTAGAATGTAGAAAGAGTTGACAAATTGACCCAGTGATAGCCATTTCCATATTCATTCACACTGGTATTGAAGAAATTAGCAGAGAGCATTTCTCAAGGCAATAAACCAGGAGAATTTAATGGTTAGGACAGAAAATATAGAGAGTAAGGGACACAATCTGGGAAAGAGTCTTGAAGACACAATTTGGAGCAGAAAAAAAGGAAGCATTAAAGTTTGAAGGTGACCACATCAGGGACACGCAGTGTTGGTTCTGTGATGCTGACATTTTCCCATCAAGGTTCTGTTGGGAGTTTCTCAAATTAAATGAATAGAAACATAGAAGAGTCTGTGGCTGACTCAAGGCAGCTTGCCTCCTGCTCTCCTCTTGTCACCTGTGTCACTCTTCTGTTGACTCTAGCCCTTTCTAAGAGATTCAGGTTACTTGATTGACCAGGGGACAGAGAGAAGGGTCAACAGAAACCCCTAGATTATGAAAGCACAAAAATATCTTAAGACCTCTGTTGTACAATATCTGCTTTGTGAATTAGTTCATGGATATGATGCACATTATCCAACTATCTGCTTCCAAAATTACCATAAATCCATACAGCTGCTTAGCAAGGTCACAAATGCCAGGCATTTCCATTACAACTATTTGGAAGAAATCCAGCTTGACTTCTATGTGGAAAATGGAACCTGAAAGAGGTAGGGAAACTTGTAATGGTTGTAGGAAAACTCTGACATGAACTCACAAAGCCATGAAAAAGGTGTCTGACATAAGTATTTGGCTCCAAATAAGAGATATACTTCCTAGACTCTGCCTTTATATTTTAGTAACATCTAGCTCAATCACTTGTCCCAAATCTCTTCATTTTCTTAAGTCATCTTTTGGCTTATTAGCATACAGATGGGGATTCTGGAATTTTTTTTTAAGTGAGAATTCTCACTTTGCTATGTTAATCAAGCTGAGTGACATCTTTTTGATTGCCTGGTGAATTATGAAGCCAGACTAAGCCACAAATTTTGCATTTATTGTACTAAAAAGCAACAAAGGGTGACTTTAGCCTTGGATTTAAATCCAGCTGTCCCATTTTCAAGCTGGGTAGCCCCAGGCAAATCACTTAACCTCTCTGAGCTTTTTTTCCCCACAAAAATCAGGATTACAGTTGTCATCTAAAGGTTATGTGAATTAAATGAACTTGTATTTGAGGACCAAGCTTAGCACAGTGTATAGAGCTATTAAAAAGCAGAAATATTCCCTGCTTGGGTGTCTGAGATTAATGTTAATAGGAAATTGGGAAGGTGAGGAGATGGTCTAACCAAAGAAAGTGGTGGAGGGATCCTTGAGAGGTTGGATTCAATTAATACACAGTTTTTGTCCTGAACCCTAAGTTAGACCATAATTTGTGTGTCTTTGTCAAGTAATCATCAGTATCTCACTGAGTATCTAGTAAAAGCGAAAGAATATTTTTTTTCTGGGGGCAGGGCACACAGAGGGGCAGAGTGAATGGATTGAGTCACTTTTCCAAATTGGTAATCATCTAAGCTTTAAGACAAGGGAAGGGTTAGGAGTAGAAGAAAGTTTATGTATTTGAAGAACCTTCTATCCTTCCTTGGGATGCCCCCTGCTTTTTTTAATGCCATTTGCTATGCAGAATCTGAGACCTCCTCCTGAACTCCTGACTAATGTGGAAATGCATTTGTAAATATTGAGAGCTGAGCTAGGACTTTGAATGATCAGTGCATGCATGCAATGCCAACGACGCAGACCTCCCCTTTCATCCGTCTTGGACATCCATGTCCCAGGACTGCTTGTCCAGCTGACTGTTACTGGCGTTCAGATAACAGTGACCTGCATATCTCAGAACAGGTTCTATTTACTATCCGGTCCCTCAAAAATAAATGTGTGAATAAAAAACAAAACGGGAATATATCCACAGAAATGTGTTAATAATAATTGCATTTGCGATGGATAGCCCTATCAAGTATGAGCTAAAGAGCTAAACTGTGTGAGCTGTTCCTGGGATGCTGGAAGGGGATTGTTTTTTAAAGGTTGTTTGACTTCTTTCCTACATCAGATTTTCATTACATGCTATTCACTGAAGTCACCTCTCTTTCAGGACTGCAGCCTCCAGGAAGTTGCCTGTCCTACGGCTGGGTGTCTTTTCAATGACTTCAGAAGCAACCTGGCAAAAAGCATTGCTTGGACATCCCTTCCGCTCACAGTGACTCCATTTACAGTAGTCGAGTTTGTTCATTTTGTATCCTCACTGTGCTCTTTAAATAAATAGTGATGGGATGGAGAGCGAGGAGTGAGCAGGATGCTGGGGGCTGAGAAGTTTGGAAACATAAATAAGGCACTGCGGAGTTCTCATTACAGAGGCTGTTGCCTTTCCATAGTCACTGAATTTCCCCCTCACTCACCATTGCATGATTCATCCATTCTGGAAAGATACCATCTAGGGCCTTAGGGTAAACGAGCTCCCGATCGTAGAGAAAAAGGGTCCAGAATGACAAAAATACAAACTGGAAAATAGAACACCAAAATAGCATCATTAAGTTTGTCAGTCGGAGCTTTCTAAGTTAACCAAGGAAACATGGTGAAGTAAGAATAGACACCAGTTTTAAAGATATCCTGCAGACCCATGATAGAAACGTAAAATGAAGACAAAATTCCTCACTGTTGAACTGCTAGGTCCACTCTGGGGATTCCAGAGGGTTGGGGATCAATTATTTGTCATTGTAGCAGACAAGGAGGATATAGATAAACAGGATTCACAGACTCTGAAGTCATTTTGTTTTAACCAGTGACTTCTCTTGTCTAAGCTTTCATCAGGAATCCTGAGAGCAGCCACACGGGGTGGTTTGAGTCTTCCACGTCCCTCACCCATTCAAGTTTGAAGGCTCAATACTAGAGGACGCAGAAGACCGGTGGAGGGAGGCAGCCATTTCTAAGCATAGATTCCGCTGGGCGGCCGACAGGCTCGATCTCAGTTCGTTCCTATTCTAGCAGATGAATGAAAACAGAAGCCATGTCATTGAAACATGGACAGTATCAGCAGATACGCTCACTGTCACTGGCATATGTTGTACTTCCCTCCAGGGTCCATTCATTCAACGAAATGAATGAAGCTCTCGCTGTGCACCCCACACAAGATATTTTGGACAGACTGCCTCACTCTCTCCCCAATTGTCTTTTCCACACACCAACTCTGAAGTTCTCATACCCTTTTTTTTTATGGTTTCCACTTGCAGAAGTAACATATGCTCATTGTAGCAAGTGAAACAAGATGTATAAAAGGGAAAATGAGTCATCTGTCTCTCAGCACCCTGCATTCTCAGTACTCCGAGGGAGCCAAGGTTATCTTAGTTGTAGTTTGATTAAGACTTCCCCATTAGACATCAACACGGATCTTGTATCAAACGTTCACAAAGATAAGAAGGCAGTGTTACCTCGGGTCAGTAATGAGCCCTATTTCCTGACGACACTAGGCAACATGGTGTAGTCCTCAGACAAGACATTCATGCAAATGCAGCTGCTCTGGTTTGCAATAATGGGCTCCCGGACAGCCTTGCTGCCCAGGAGAAGTGTTGTTCATCTGCACCAACCTGCGTATTATATTCCTAACACATCCTTGTAACTTACCGTGGATATCGGAAAAGCCAGCGTGGTAAAAAGCAGATCTCGGAAGGCGCTCATGAACTTAATGTCTCTTTCCCCTTTAATTCTTTTTAGCACATCTTCCATGCAGGCAACCCCGTAGAAAATGGCCTGCAAGAGCTAAATTCATTACAACAAATGAGGGCATTTTCATTTGCTTTAATTAATACATTCTTCACTGATGTAAGGCTCCATCCCTCTGGGAGCAATGTTGATTTGAGAAGGAGGGGGCTGTGGGCTGTTTTGGTTGAGAGCCAGTTCAAAGGCTGGTCTTCCAGCTCAGTGGGCCTTGACCTTGCTTGCTAAAACTGATTGAGTAAAGTCGTTTAGGGGATAATAATGTGTACAGTATTTAGTGTAATGGACTTGAGCTAAAATGGAAACAAAATAGTCAGCTTAAAAGGAGGATGCAATGAGATAGATACCTTAGCTACACAGGGGTGGCCAAAACCAAATAAACAACACAAGGGCAAAGAGCCAGACACAATGGTGGCCATATTCTGGCCTTTTCCCAGAAGAAAAAACTGTTAAAACCTGTTCAAATGCCTCTTGCTAGAATTGCATTAAAGAAGCCAGAATCAGGGTCAAGAGCACCACCAAGGAGCTCTGTGCTCTCATGAGGGAGAGGCACAAAATGGCGTCTTGCTTATCTGAGGGAGAAGCCAATATCTTTCTCTGATTGAAAGGGAGTTCCTGAAGGCCTTACAAAGAAAATCTGGCTAAGGGAGTCACTTAAATCCACAGGGATAGAGCAAGCCAGGGTCTCTGTTATGTCACTAAATACCATGAGGTCCCTGAGGCCGGGTAAAGGAGAAGGACGGTCTTCCTCAGAGAAGTAAGACCAGATAAGAGCAAACTTTGCCCATTCTTCCTGTTTTGCACAAGCCCATGGCGTTTGACTTAAGGTCTCATGGGTCACAATACAGAGTTGGGGTTGTTTTGAGTTGTGCTTGCATTAGATCCCATCCTATTCCTTAAAAGCTCTGGGTTGGTACAAAATGAGCAATCTGGACTCTGCTCTGAAAGTATGAGTCAGGCAAGTTCTGGACCCCAGGGCATTGTACTCAAGATGGGTCAATCGGCTGTTAGGGAATGGCCTCTGAGGTCTGAACTCTAGGAAAGTTCTAGCAGAATTGGCCCCCTGCCACTCACTTGCTTGAAGGAGCAAGTAGGAGAGGATAGAACAGTGAATTAAGCCAGCAATATACCCAGATGGGGCCTCAGACCAACAGCACCGATGTTACCTGAAAACTTGTGAGAAATGCAGACCTCAGCCCCACCCCAGACAATGGAGTCAGAATTTCTGGGAGGGAGGTCCAGGCTCTCATTACCAAACTTTTCGAATGATCTATATAGATGCTGAACTTCTGGAAACACTCACTGGGTTAAACATAAATTTGTCACTTATAAGTCCTATTGACTCTTCAAAGCTAGAACAGAAGACTTTCACTGATGTTATGTGCTAGGCACTGATCTAGGCTTTTAATTTCTCATAATAACTGCATGAGGTAAGTCCTATTCTTATGCAGTCTCCCAACCCATTTTACACATGAGGAAACTAAGGCATAGAGGCATGAACAAACTTGGTTGATAAATGGGGATTTGAAGCCCAGAGTCTGGTGCTTGAGTCAGACTTTAAAAAAAAGAGGTTTCTAAAACAGTTCAGGTAAAGGCACTGTGAGAGGACAGAAGAAAGACAACTATCTCCAGGTGGAAGAATTAAAAATGACTTTGAAAAATACTGATGCCTGATTGCCACCCTATCCCCTCAGAGATTCTGATCTTCTGGGGGTGTGGCCCAGGCTTTAGGATTTTTAAAAAGTCTCTGGAGTGATTCTAATTAGGACAGATAAGGTTGAGAACCACTTGCCTAGAGGAACTTCCATTTGGACATCTGGATCTGGCCTTCCCAAGAGAGGTGAGAAGAATGCAGAGAGAGAGAGCAGAGATGGAAAGCAAATGCTGGGGTAATGGCCTCATCTAAAAGGCACCAGGCCAAGAGGGTCACCAAAGTAGCAAGTAGACAGTAGAAGACAGACGGTAGAAGACAGAACATATAGGAGCCCCATGGCCCCCGAAGGCAGGAGGAAGCTTTGAGCCAGAGAGTGGTTCCAGGGAGGGTGGGAAACCATTTAAACGTCATAAACCAGGGGCCACCCCAATACTCATCATCTACTTTTGACATTCAGCCCTCAGGCTGTAGAATTTGGAGCACATGCATGTTAGAGGAAGTCACCTCCTCCACCCTTCCCCGCTCCCACCCATCCAGCAGCCCTCACCTCACCCCTAGTTTCACTTCCAGCTGTTTAGGCCACAGCAGGCAGCTGCTTTAGTAAGGAAGGGCCGGCATGGGGGCTGGGCCCCAGCGAGGAGGCCCACACTCTTCTATCAACATAGCAATTAATCATGTACTGAGCTCAGAGAGTCGGCCAGGTTTTCTCTGTTTGGGGAGAGGCTGCCTCCACCCAGCATGCAAGGTCCATGTGACCGCTTTCCTTAGCAAGAGCTTCCTAGAGTCAACCATGAGTGAAGCTGGTCCGAACTCTCTCTTGCTTTTCCCAGTCAAAAATGTGGAAATCGGATTGAAGGAAAAGAACGCATTACCCAGAGCCTCCCTGGCTTCTCCTTTATCAATAAAACTTTTCTCCATGCCGCAAATTTGCCAATCATTTCTCCACCTCCACCCCCCAGCTCCCATATATATGCCACACTGTGGAGGGGCCAGCCGTGTGCATACAGCAGCCTTGTTGCCACTGATCTTCATCTGCCTTGGCATATGCCATCATCTGTATCAACAAGGAATATTCGTGGAGCCCTCACAAAGGAGCTTGGGGGGGAGGTGCTAGGATGTTGCCAAGACAAATGAATGAGCCAGAGCTAGGGCAGAGAGGAGCCACGCAGCTGAGCTGGAGGGCAAAGAGAGGGAGGCACCATAATAAGCTCATTCAATAGGGAGGCTTCTTGGAGGACCTCAAGGACAGGCCTCCGTCTCCTCCCCCAATGCGACAAGGGTCTGCTCAGTCCCTAAGGACAATCAATGAAATGGTTATCAAACAGGCACAGAAAGAACAGTCAAGGGAGAACATGGTAGCTATCAGGGACTGAATGATGTCCCCCTCAAATTCACGTTGAGGTTATAACCCTCAGCACCTCAGGAAGTGGCTGTATTTGGAGATACAGTCTTCATAGAAGTAAGCGAGTTGAAATGAGGTCAGTAAGGGTGAGTCCTAATCCAACATGACTAGTGTCTTTCCAAGAGGAGACTAAGACACAGACAACAGCCAGAGTGAGGCACGACTGAGTGAAGACACAGGGAGAAGACGGTGGGCGCCAGCAAGCTGAGGAAGGCGCCTCAGGGAAAACCAACACTGCTGAAACCTTGATCTCGGACTTTTAGACTCTAGAACTGTGAGAAAATAAATTTCTGTTGCTTCAGCCACTAGTCTGTGGAACTTTGTTATGGCGGCCAGAGCCTAGCAACACAGCCGCATTAAAACAAGATAGTGACCACTGGCCTTCTTTTAAGAATCTTACAACAAAACTACTGTCATTTACACATTAAAAAAATTTTTTTTAATGTTTATTTTTGAGAGAGACAGAGAGTGAGTGGGGGAGGGGCAGAGAGAGAGGGAGAAGAATTGGAAGCAGGCTCCAGGCTCCAAGCTGTCAGCACAGAGCCCAACGCAGGACTCCAACTCACAGATCCTGAGACCATGACCTGAGCCCAAGTTAACACGCTTAACCCCCTGAGCCACCCAGGCGCCCGCCCCACTATCATTTACATTTCTCAACTATTTTGGCTGCCCAGGAAAGCAGAGCTAATGGTATCTTTTTGATCAGGGTTGATTTACCTCAGAGCCACTGCTCTGTGATTTATCTTTTTGACCAGCTCTTTTCTAAGTCTCTTTGTTCTTTGTGCCTTTTTTCTGAAATGTTGCTGGTCTAAGTTTGTTAGCTGGCTTCCTTTTTTTTTTTTTCTGTTGCTAGCTAACAAATTTACCACCTGCGAAGGCTGAATTACATTTTTTATAACTAGTGCAACTTAAGAAACCATAGCTAGAGGAAATTTCGTTTTTATATTCATGTGTCTTCACAAAATTCACAAAAATCTTGAAATTATGGAAACTTAGCCTTTCTAAGTCATTAAGTTCATTTCTTTGCCTTTAAGCCAGAACTGTCTTCAACTATCTCAGGAAATGAGAATTTCTTCTATTGAAAAAAAATAATTCCACAGAGGGAGATTCCACAAGTTTTTCTGAACAGGATATTACAACTCTCATTGGATGAGTCAAGTCATCCAACGCCCAGCCCAGCTCTGTGCCTGACTTGAACAGGCTGGGACTTTCTTAGGTCTCGCCTTCCAAATGATGCAAGACTTAACAGTGGGAGACGATTCCAGAATAAAACAGCCAATGGGGACTAACTGTGGTGAGTGTTTTCTGTAACTGCAGTGATGTGGGTAGTGGTGTTTGGGGGCAGGCAGAAGAAGGCTTAGCTAAAACATATCCGTGGTAGTATATGTAATTGACGGTTCCAAGCATCATGCATGTGTGGTTAGCTTCAGTAAAACACTGAGAGAAGAGAATGAGATTTTTAAAAAAATAAGAGAAATGAAGAATATAAACTGGCAAGAAGAGGAGGAAAACAAGAGAAGAAACCAAGAACTCTGGCGGGCAGGTTGGAAGAAGAATTCTAAGACTGCTGAGTCAGTATTGTATATTGATAACTGGGTTCAGAGAAACAGCAGGATGGGTGTGGGGGGACTACCTGACAGGTGAGGTGGGGGGGCCCTAGAGAGTGGCCTTGCCAGTTAGACCCATGCTCTGGTCAGCTGTTCATGACATTGACAGAGGGCCTGTTAGGTGTCACAAGCGGTATTAGATGTAGTACAGGCCAGGGCAAGCCCTGTGTTAATGTGTCATTATTAGGAAGAAGAAGAGAGGAGAAGCAGGCGGAGGAATCTTCTCGGTACATTTTCTGTCTTACATTATGTAGGTCAGGTTCCCTGGGAAAGGATCAGACGCTTAGATCTGCCTGCAGAGTGTTCATGGAGGGGTACCCCCAGAACAACTGTGCATGGGAGGGAAGAGGGGGACAGCAGGTCTGAGCAGCAGGAAAAGAGGAAAAGCAGTGCATTGGCATGAAATCGTCCGGTCCCCAAAGGAGCTCTGGATCTGAGCTGGCTCTTCAGTATTGTCCCAGAGCCCAGCCTTCATACCACAAATCAACCAGTCACCGGATGCAGCGACTCCAGGGAGGGCCCTGAGCCTTGTCTAGGCTGCTCCCTTCTGCTGAAGGACAATTCTAGGACAGGACCCCAGCTGTGAGACATCAGCAGCCCAACACTCTTTCCAGGAACTGGGGAATGAGTACCTGGATGCTAGGGAGATGGGGAGATCCTGGGGGCCACACCACAGTATCCACTACCTATGAGGAAACTGAGGCCCAGAGAAGTTAGGGAACTCATGCAAGATCACACAACAAGTGAACCACAGAGCCAGCACTCACAACCAAGCCACCTGACCTCTCTCCTGTGTGTAAAGAGCCTACGAAAATGTCACGGTTGCTCAGTAGGTTACAGCTATTTTATTTTGGATGCTGGTGCTGACAGGTTCCTGCCATTGGTTCTCCTCCCTATGGCTACCTGAGAGCTAACGATGGGGGCCTTAAACATTTTTGTGAATGGGTAGTTAAGTGTATTTCTGACTCTGTTGAGCTTCAGAGTTCCATGGATTGATAGGTTAACCTGAGGATGGAAATTCAAGGTTGGCCCTGAGTACCGAAGTGGGTGCTGGCACATAAATGGGTCCTTGTCTTCTCATTGTTCGGGAGCTGCTTTGGGATTTGGACCAATGGAGGGTCCTCCAGGTTCTCTCTTCCCCTGCCCTGCTTTGCCACCCCTGCGAACCTAGGGGATAAGGTTCCTGTTGTCATGGTGACAGCTTGAAAAGAATGAAGTTGAGGCCTGTGCAACTTTATGACAAATGGAGGGAAAGGTCGTGCCTGTTGGTGAAACAGGGAGGCCCCCACCCAGAATCTCCCCTGGAGATCCCAGTTATGTGGCACTACCTCTACCAGGGCTTCAGAAGGAACTTTACTTTTAAAAAGAGGAAAACACAGCAAACTGTATAAAGTCAACAAGCTCAATCACAGCTAAAAGTCCCCTCCGTCCCCCACCTCCCAGCTTACGTTCCCTGAAGAGACAGTCTCTGGATGGCAATGGAGTGTCTAGAGAGGAGAGGAAACATTTGTGGGGGTCTCAGGCACTGGAAGCCGGAGCCAACATGGGCACCACGAGAATGTCCATGGCACTGCCGTGTCTTCACACCCAGACACGAGGGCTTCCCCATTCAGCATGCTCCCTGCTTGAGGCTGCAAAGTCTACTCCCAGGACGGCCCCAGAGCCTAAAGGCTGCACCTACACAGCTCTTGAAGGGAAAGTGGGGACTCCATGGTGACCTCCTTTGGTGGCCAGAGCATGCAACCCACAGAGGGAGATACCTGAGCGGTGAGGCAGGTAGGCGACCCTTGCCTTGGAGCCATGACCCACTACCATGGTGCTGGGAGGAGACTGAAGTCCCACAAAATTGCCTCTCCCTCTGGACGACCTCTATTTAAAGACAAGAGGACTAGAAGATGATTCCTACCCTCCTACCTTCTCTTTTCATCATCCGGCGCCTACAACATTCTGAGTGCTTCTGGCACGCCGGGCCATACATCCCTCACGGTCAGTCTGTGATGATGCACTACTTTTATTCTATTTGGCAGCTTTGGGAACTCAAAACATAAAGAGATACCTAGACCAGTGGCATGGAGCCAGGAGGTGGTGAGGCTGAGGTACCATCCAGAGACCCATGATCCTAGAGCTCACGCTTATCATCACCAGGCTACACAGCCTCTCCCTCCCAACAGAGAATTGGCTGCCTCTTCCCTGGGGTGGGTGGACTCCCTCATGAGGCAAAATCTCCCATCTCTCCTCTCCTTTCTTTACTCTCCTTAAGCACTAGGCAGGACTAGGTGGCTGTGACCAACACGCAGCAGCACCAGACCCATCCCAACCCCCTGCCACCAAGCCTGTGTATCTTCCCTTTGAGTGCCCTGGGATGCTTTGAGAGGAAACGCTCCAAATGTTGACCTTCACTCAAGTGCATTGTGCTCTTGAAAGGAAGCATCACTGATATTCAGCCCAAGTAAAAATTGAGGCTGTTTCACGGGAGGGGTGGGGTGTAAATTTCCTGGAAAGCAGGATCGGGTCAGATTTCAACAGGGTTACATAAAATAAACTGAAGAGTGTTAGAGCAGGTTACGAGACTTCTATGACTTTATAAACACAACCATTAGCTAATCATTAATGAATCCCTAGTTAACACCAATTAATCATTAAGAAACACAGCCATTCATCAGCCCAAGAGACCTCAAACACAGGGCAATGTTAAGGCCCAGTATCTCACCGTAAGTAACATGTGTGAAATCTATTCTTTAAATTAATCCTCTGAAACACAGTCGACCACAGTCAACCCATCTTCTCCAACTGAAAAACTTTGCATTCAGTCATTTCAGTGACACCTAACAGAATCCGGAAAGGAAACAGCTGTAAGTGAGCCCCTCTGAGTTCATTTCAAAGGCCAGAAGATGTCAGAAGAGGCAATATTGCTCAGGAAGGCAGAAAACGCTGAAGGTCAAGTGCAGTCAACACACCAAGTTGCTCAGTTTTTGTCACCTGGGTACTCCACGCCTGCCATTGTAGCAAGTCCAACGTAGAATCAGAATGTTAGGAGACAAAGCTCCTGTTTTAGAGCCATTTATGATCTGATTGGAATGTTAAGACTCACATGTAGGTGGAAATAAGAAAATAATAGCATACATAAGTAAGCAGAGATTGAGAGATGTCATAAAAACTCAGGGAAAGGGGCGCCTGGGTAGCTCAGTTAAGCTTCTGATTCTTCACTTAGGCTCAGGTCATAATCTCATGGTTTGTGAGTTCAAGCCCTGTATCAGGCTCTGTCCTGATGGCATGGAGCCTGCTTGGGATTCTCCCTCTCCGTCTCTGAGCGTGAGTACACACAGAAACACACACACACACACACATACACACACACACACACACACACACACAGACACATACACACTCTCTATCTGTCTCTCAAAATAAATAAAATAATCATTAAAAAGAGTTTTAAAAAAACTCGGAAAGAAACTATCCATAGAACTCCCCTATGACCTAGCAATAGCACTGCAGGGGATTTAGCCAAGGGATACAGGAGTGCTGATGCATAGGAGCACATGTACCCCAATGTTCATAGGGGCACTTTCTACAATAGCCAAAACATGGAAAGAGCCTAAATGTCCATCACCTGATGAGTGGATCAAGAAGATGTGGTATATATACACAATGGAGTACTACATGGCAATGAGAAAGAATGAAATCTGGCCATTTGTAGCAAGGTAGATGGACCTCAAGGGTGTCACACTAAGCGAAATAAGTCAGGCAGAGAAGGACAGAAACCATATGTTTGCACTCATAGATCTAACAGGAGAGACCTGGCAGGGGACCATGGGGAGAGGAAGGGGGAAAGAGAGCGGGGGAGAGTGAGGGACACAGATCATGGGAGACTACTGAATACTGAAAACAAACCGAGGTCTGAAGGGGGAGGGGGAGGAGGGAAGGGGCGGTGGTCATGGAGAAGGGCACTTGTGGGGAGAAGCACTGGGTGTTATATGGTAACCAATTTGACAATAAACTAGTATAAAATAAATAAATAAATAAGTAAGTAAAAACTCAGAAAGACAAAATGAATGTGTACTGGAGTTCGTCAGCAGAGATTTTAAGGAAAACGTGGGACATCAAGGGGTCTATGACAATGACAAAACGGTGGATGGTGGGTTGGCCTTTCATTCAAGGAGGTATAAATACAGGCAGAGCAGTGAGGGCAAGAAGCACAGGGACCAAGGCTGGAGACGACCAAGGCTTCCCTGAGGAAGAGATCAGCTTTTCTGGGGAGAGGGGGACCTGGAAGCTGGATGGGCAGGTGAGCCCTTGCGTCTGGAATTTGCGATTGGTTCGATGATTGGAGGGAGCCACTGTGGTTTCTTCGGTAGCAGACCACATTTCTGAAGCAGGCTCATGATGTTTATAACCAAACCAAACCCAAAACAGTGCTTTGGGAAGATTAACCTGGAATCTGAGCGGTAGATGGATGGATTGCTAATGAGAGGGCGATGCAGAGATAATCTCGTCGCCCAGCTACAAATTAATAAGAGCCTGTAATAAGGGGGATATTAAGATTGGGGAAGAAGGAAGGAGCCTAACAAAAGGAAAAAGATGGGATTTGGTGGCTGAGTAGTCCGGGAAGCGGAAAGGGGATTAATACTAGGAAATAATAGTCTTTGACAAGGTAAGTGGCTTTTTCCATACTTGGAAATAAGAGAGCTCTGGGGCACAAAACAGAGTTAAAATGAAGACGTCAGGGAGCTGGTTTGTGGGGGCAGGTGATAAGTCTGTTCTCAGCTGTGCTGAGTGTGAGGTGGGGCCTTTCTGCAGGGAGTTGGGTTAGGTCCCACCGTCCACCCTGTCTTTAGTTAACCATTTTTAATTCCACGCCAACGGATGCACAGAGCAGGGGTTTTTACTGTGTTATCCCAGTTTCACGAAAGCATTTCTTTGTTGTTGTCTATTTGTCTGTTTGTTTCATAAAATCCTATGATTGAAACAAGCATTCATCTTGATCATTTCAAGGGACACTGGAGCCGCCAGGGCTTGAATCCTCCCGGCCAAAATCAAAAGCCAGCAAATGCCCAGACAGGAAGAAGGAAAGCATCCAGGCCCCTTTGCTCTGAGCCTTCCGAATTTCCTCCCCTTACAGTGTCACGTGTTCTGACCACACATAACCTCTGCTTAGGATCATGATTCCAAAGAATTGGAATATTTTGCCAGGTTTCTGAAATCAGAGGTTTTCACCACACCCTACCTTTCAGTTACAAATCTCAAACATTCATCAGCATCCCCAAAGGATGTGCTATTTTTAGCTTTTAAGTTTGAAACTATTTTTACATCTCCCCAACACATTTTTTTTTTAAATCGATTTTTCTCCCATTCATTCATGTTTCATTCATCAGAATGTGGTCAGCTGGGCTAGAGAGACAAGAAGGAAATCAAGTCATTGGATGGGTTTGTAAATAGTTGAAAATGTATATTTGCCATTTGGTTGGGTGAATTATCCTTTAAGATGGAGCCTGAGCCTATAAAAAAATTGAAGTGGGATCTGAACATGGCAAAACGTGTTTGCTTTTCTTAGATAAATCTGTTAGTCTGTGCTGGGAAATGGCATCGTTCCCCCATTGGAAATTATGCTTCCCACACAACATACGCCACTCTGCCTTCCCTCCCAGATTTCTCCAAGCAAAGTTCAAAATCCTGCCTGTGTTTGTAGTCAGTCCCCTGGTGAAGCCATTCATTTAGTCTTTCCATTTGGGCTCATCTGAGAAGAGCTCCAAGACAGGCTCCTTTTCTTAAGAGCATTTAACAATTAGTATAAAATTTAACTACAGATACCTTCTAACTTGGGTTTTTCAGAGCAAATTGCCAAGGAAAGCCAAAACTTCCAAATGAGGAAGAAAGAAGACAAAGGATGGGATTTTGTACTTAATAAAATTCAAAGGTGATATGTGTAAATACACTGATGTTATAGACAAACAGATCGCTTCCTGGTATGGTCACATGGACTTACCAGATTTAGGAACGTCAAGTATTTCCACTGTCCGCCATTTAGAAAGATTTTGGATTTCCGATGGTCCCCTCCTTGCTGTGAGATGTAGTAATTGAGAAAAATATACCAGCTCCACACAAGGAAGTGGTATATGCACGTACAAGTCCTCCTCATGGCGAGCTCTGACCACGGAGCCCTGAATGCCTCAGGCAGCTTTCCTCTGGCGTCCTTCACCTTCTGTGGGTCCCAGTTGGAGTCCTGCGGCTTGCCAGAGGGCTGTAAAATACACCCCTCTGGGATTGGGAGTTCCAACAAGGCTGAATTTTGCTTCCCTCATAGGCTCCCTCCCTGGTAAACTTGGGAGACAGGATTATTGCTGGCTTTGAAATGCTTTCCTTCAGATAACAACAAGTAATCCTCAGATTTGCATAAATACTTAGGCTGGGAGGGAGGTCGGAGCTGCACTTTGCACTGTTTGGCTGGGGGGCCTGTTAAATGACCTTACCGGGAAAGAGCAATAAACTAATGCTAAATACTAAATACTAAAACCATATTCTCTTTTCTTTCCTTGTCATTTGGACAGAACCAGAAAGTTGGGATAATACTTCTTGACAGATGGGAATCAGGTCGTTGCAGAGAAGGGAGAGATTATGGGCGTGTTTATGGCCCAGAGGGAGAGGGAGAGGGAAAGGATGTGGCAATCTTGCTCCTGAGGACTCTGGGGCCCTATAAAACCTGCAACAAACTTTGCTCTTCAAGGGAACGGCCCCAAGACATTTTTTTCTTTTTCTTTTTTTTTTTTTTTTTAGTTTTATATCTATGTCCTAGAGAACCAAAGGTTACCCAGGGCTGCCCCAGAAAATTTATTTGCATGAGTATTTCGGTGCCCTGAGATCGTGGCCAAAGAAGCCCAGGAAGAGGCATGTAGCCATGATCCAGCATACCTGAGTGTAGACATGGCGGGGAGAGAGTGAGGGTCTCTGCATTGCCTTAGGACCAGAATGTGCTTCAGCGGGGCAGAAGGACCCTGAGAGAGGGCTAGAAGTGTGGTACATTGTGACATCACTACCTTGTTTCCCTGGGCAACTGGCTCAGAGGGTTCTGAGCAAATCCCCAAGGGAAGGCCTCCCAATGCTGTTATGTAAGTCTGGAGTTGGTGCTGTTGGTTGATTTAATCGGGGCTCGAAAATACTGGGAGAGAGAACTACAGGTGGCAGACAGAGTGCCAAACAAACATAGACCCACCTCCTAGGAGTCAACAGATCCCAGATATCAGGTAGGGTGGTAGATGGTGGCTGGAGGTGGGGAGAGCAAACCTGAGCCAGCAATAGAGCGTTCATAAGTGTTGCCAAGGGATCTGGCAAATGGTGACCTAAAACCCTGTACACACCTCCACGGCCTGGGTTAAAACTGCAAATAACAGGGGCGTCCCTGAGTGGCGCGGTCAACTTCTGCTCAAATTGTGATATTGCAGTTCATGGATTCAAGTCCTGCATCCAGCTCACTGTTGTCAGCACAGAGCCTGCTTCAGATCCTCTGTCTACTTCTCTCTGCCCCTTAACTGCTCACACGCACTCTTTCTCTCTCTCAAAAAGTGAAACAAATTTAAAAAATTGCAAATAACAAGCAGCTAATGCTTTGCCCATACTTATCATGTGACAGGCCTTGTTCTGAGCGCTTCACACGTGTTAGCTCATTTAATACTCTAAGCACCACCATGAAGTAAGTACTATGATGAACCTCACTATTAGGAACCCCCTTCTCAGATGAGCAAATTGAAGCCGGGCTGTTAAAAGGATGCTCAAAAAGTAGCAAGAGACAGAGCTGCAGTCTGCACTGTAGCCAGCGTGCCTGACCACAAAGAAACAATGTTTGCTGTGCAGAACCTCAGACTTCCTTTGCAAATGTTTCTTCACTTTTGTCAAAGCCCTTTTATTCCTCTCTCTCTCTCGTGGGAAAATTCTCTCAGAAAAGGATCAGGTCAGTTTTGAAATTTGGTGCACATGTAAATTATTGTGCTCCGTCTCCTGGGGTATTTTCACGGTTCCTGTCATCATGGATTTAGGGTGCTTATCCCCTTATGCAAAAATATCAAGAAAAGATCTGCAGGTGTGTAAGGATTTGAGGGATAAGAGAGGAAGACAAAGATGCACTTTTAACACCAGGATCTTTTCCCCCCTGCATTAACCTCAATGCCCATGGATAAAGCCTTTCATAAATATTGATACAATTACTTAAATTTGTTTGTAAGCTGTTGAGTGTTTGGCATTGGAATCCAATTGTTAGCTTTTTAATGAATGATATATATGAGGATTTGTATATAGAAAATATATAACTTTTTATTTCAGCATATTTTCTTATAAAATTTTCCACAAAAATGTTGAAAGGAAATTCTACCTTGAGAACATGTTCACATCATAATTTGTACCTGTGGTTGAATAACCAGATAAATTTTCATGAAACACTTTGGCCATCTGTCTCTGGCTCTGCAAGCAGATAGAGATTTGGGAAATAATGACAGTGTTACTGGTTAGCTATATGATATTATAAACTAATACATACTAAATCTGCTGTTGGCCTGCCTTTCTCCATTTTCCAAATATCTTGAGGCCTCACATCATATCCAGGAGAAGTAGCAGAGAATTGTTTCCTAACTTAATAAAAAACTGACAGAAATATGCATTTTTATAGGAAATACTAAAAATATAGAATAAGCATATTTTATACTCTGAATCGAACAGATAACTTGACCACTAAAAGCAATATTCTTTGAAACTCTCTACCCTCTGGGAGTTTGGAACACCAGTCTTTTAATGTCATAAGTACTTATTGAGCAACTGCTAATAGCCAGGTACTTACTAGGCTCTGTGGATACCCTGCGGAATGAGAGAGACAGAGACAGAGACAGAGAAAGAGATCCAATCACGACTTCACAGAGTCTTTATTCTAGTGGAGGTGTGTGGATAATAAAGAATAATACAATTGAGTATTAATTTATAATTTATAATTATGATAATGACCATGGAGGATAATAGCACAAGGCCTGGAGTGGTCTGAGGTCAGGGAAGCTGGCCCTAGGAAGCCACACAGGAGCAGGGCTGTTCTCCCAACACCTCCATCATGCTCTGACTGTTCTACCCAGTCTTTTTTTGTGAGCTCCTCTGTCTTTGCCAGCCCCTTATGTGTTGGAGTTTCCCAGGGAGCTGCCCCAATCCTCTGTCCATATCCCTACATACTCACTCTGGTGATACTGCTCACCACAGATCATGGTGTCTGCCATTACTTTGTATAACCACAAATTTTCCCTAGCCTTCTTCCTATCCTCGCAAAGCTTCACATAGATCTTTGATTACATGGTGCATATTTCCTAAATGAGTCAGATGCCCCTCAAACTCAAGATATCTAAAATGAACTCACCCAAAACTGACCTTCTATATATATTCTCTGTTCTGGGGGGGATGGCCCCAGGGTCCACCTGGGAGTCTTCCTTGTCTCCTCTGTCTCCCTTACTCCCCGTATCCTGCCAACTTCACCCAACTACATCTACAACTGCCCTAGTTCAAGTCCCCCCAATCTTCTTCCAGTACTGCGGTAACTGCCTTCTATCTAGTTTTCCCAACTCTAGTCTTATTCCCAACTTGGTGTTCTCTCCAGCCTCATTTTGGTTTCACATTTGATGTTCTTCCAACCTCACCTGGCTATGTCACGTGCCAGTGTCTTTGACTGGATACCATCCTCTAAAAAAAGCAGCTCAACACTTTCCTTCCTTAGGAACCCTTCCCTGAACATCTCCTCAAGGAGGCCATATTAAATATCCCCCTCCAGCCTTCTTTAATACCCTGTGCCTCTCTGCAAATTGCATGATGATTATTAGTGTCTTAGTCCATTCAGGATGGTATAACAAAAATATCATAGACTTGGTAGCTTATAAGCAACAAAAACGTGTTTCCCCCAGTTCTGGAGTCTGGGAAGTGCAAGGTCAAGGTGCCAGCAGATACAGTGTCTCATGAGAGCGTCCAGGGTCATAGACAGTCATCTCCTCGCTACATCTTCACATGTGTGAAGGGGTGAGGGGTCCCTGGGGGGACTCCTGTATAAAGGGAATAATCCCATTCATGAGGGCCCCACTCTCAGGGTCTAATCACCTCCCTAGAGTCTCACCTCCTAATGCCATCACTTTGAAAGTTAATATTTCAACATAAAAATTTTGGAGAAGCAAAACATTTACTCCATAGGAATTAGAAATGAATCTCTTTAATAAACTGTTATCTCCCTGGGTTCAAAGATGGTGTTTTTGGATTCTTAGAGCTCAGCATAGTGCTGAACATGCAGTAAAAACTTAAGAAATATCTGTCAAATATATGAATATATGTATACCAGGCATACGTGTCTACTGAACCTTCCTATAAACCCAGTTCATTCATTAAAAACTTACTATATTCAAAGTGTTCAGCTGCTTGGTTCTGTGGAAGAGCTGGAACACTGAGATGATTAAGATAATGCCTAGGCCCCGGAGGAGCTCACATTCAAGTGGCAGAGACAGATATCTAAACAAAAAAAATTATAGCATGATGTGGTAACTACCCTAAAAGAGGTATGCATAACCTACTAATGGAACCTAAATTACCCTGCACATTTTCTGTCATTCTAAACACACAGAAGATTGAGTTCAAGATAAATGCACTGACTGAATCATGGGAAAACTCCAGATGCCATGTAGGAGAAGAAAAAGGTCAAAGCAATCTCACTGAGCAAAGTAACTATGGCCACCGGAATGGATAACGGCTTTGCCTAGTAGAGATTTTAACTCATTGCTAGGCAAGTCTTAAAATGATGAGGTAAAACCAGGGGCTCAAGCTGGGCTTGAATCTACTTAGTCACCTTGGCTGGCTGGCCATCAGCCTCATTGGGATGTTAGTTACCTCGAGGGCGAAATAGGACTTGAGGTACCTACAGTGGTGATTGTCTTGCTTCAGAAAACCAGGACATACACTGAGCTAAAGGAACCCAAGGTTGGGCTCTGAAGACACTGAAAGGATGCCCCAAGCCCACACAGATACACACCTACTCATTCCATGGAGCCAACATGGACATACCATTTGCCCCATGGTATGGTAAGACACTCTACTATGTTGGTTACAGGTAGCACAGTGGTGAGAAGGAAATTAGGATGGCAGAGCTCAACATTCTTGAGGTCATGGTGAAAAGGTTGAGAAGCATGGTTTCATTTTGTCACAAGAGAGAGATCCCTCAAGCTGCAAGGGCTGAACAAACAAAATACTAACAAATCCCAGTCATGTTAAGCTTCAAGGTCAGTAGAACTTGTCTGCATTCCACTTGCCTCTTAACTTGCACAGAGCCATGTTGAGATGGTTCATTCTTTTGAAAGCTGATATACCTCCACACCTTGCAGCCTCCCTTAACTTTGCCCACTCTTCAATAAATAGTCCTATCATTAAATCCCCATCTGAGCAGGCTACCTTTTCTTGCTGGAACCCTACCAGATCAAGCCAATCAGATTGTGAGCTTCTCCAGGGGTGTCTGGTATACCTCTGGGACCTCAGAACTATTCATGGTTGTAAATAAATCCCAGATGCTAATAAAGATTTGTTTGCAAGGATCAATTCTGGTATTGTGGTGTTCTTAAGACCTACCTAGGGGGTCTTGAACCCATGGTTTTCCTGATCATCACCACCCTTGTCACCTAAAACTGTTTGTCTCTTCCTAAAACCACTGCTGCCTCTGACTCGGTATCACTTGACTTCTAAAGGACTCTCCCCTGTAAAAGGGAAGTGATTCTGGAAATAAATAAATAACAAATGTGTGATGTCCAGTTGGAGCCAAGGTGCCAGGGAAGTAGGCTCTTATTTTCAGTGCATTTGCATCCCTAGGAGCCTTTGTCCATTTGCTGTACATGCAGCTAAGAACTGAGTTGGAATAAAGCATTTCACCCATTGGGTTATTTATACCACATCTCAGAGCATTTGTTTTTCTTGCAGGTCTCTGTAACTACTCTGCTTTTTAAAAACTGGAACATTCATTGAAGACCCCTTTTGAAGTCTCGGGCGAGAACATGTGTGAGTTTCCAGCTACCCAACAAAGTCAACTCTGAAAGGCAGAGGAGTCTTATCGTTTTTATTTAGTCTAGTAGAACTTTCCCGGCCCACCACTCTGCCTCTTGCCCTGGGAAACCTCCTTCGGACCCACCTTCCTCTTTGGCCCTCAGGTTTGTTTTCATAGTGGAATGCAGTGTTTTGTTCTGATCTTCTCAGTCTCACTCAGAGGAGTAAATTTCTCTGTTGGCAGTTTTGAAGATGCATTTTCAATCCAGAGGCCAAAGGACTCTTCCTGTTTACAAGCATGAAATTGACATTGTTTTAAACGTTCAGAGCAGGAAAGAACCATTTGAGGTCAGTTAATTCATCCTCTTCATCTTTCAGATGAGAAAACTAAAGCTCCAAGAGGTGTAGGGACTTACCCCAAATCACAGAGCTACGAATAGGGGAGCAGTGACTGGGACACAAGTCTCTCAGTCAAGCCGGTGAGTGCTCAATGTCTTTTGAATTGCTTTGTTCTGTTCTCAAGTTCTAGAATTTTCAGGTGAATTTTTCTTGCTTGAATTAGTTTGTGCGTCACTTGATTATCTGAGGTCTGATGAAGTTATTAAGGAAAAACTATCTACTTAGAAATGCCTTTCTCAGGTGGCTCAGGTCATGATGTCACAGTCAGGAGATTGAGCCCCATGTTGGGCTCCATGCTGAGTGTGGAACCTGCTTAAGAGTCTCTCTCCCTCTCTCTCTGCCCCTCCCCACCTCTTAAAAAAAAACAAATAAATAAGCAAAATCAGAAAGAAAGGAAGGAAGGAAGAAAGGAAAGAGAGAAAGAGAAAGAAAGAAAGAAAGATCTTTTTCAGACTCCAAATCAGATTTCATGTGTTTTGCAAACATCATGTTAATCAGACTTAAGTTTTTTCATAAGAGAACTCAGATACTTCCAACAGATTTTTACCTCCTAAATTAATCGGCATACTTAAACATATTCAATGCTGACCAACTGGCACATTCTAGTTTCAATCTTTTGGGCACATTCTAATTTCAATATTTTGAAATTTTTGTGTGAATTTCTGCTCTCCTGGGAAATTCACCATAAGAGGATCTATAGGTAAGCTCTGGTTAGAGCATATAGAATTATGTATAGAATTATGTATGAGTCAGGTACAGTCATATACATAACCTGCACTGTGATTTGCTGGTTTTCTATCTAATAATTATATGATTTGCTGAAAGGGGGTGTTATGGATTTGGGTATTTCTCTTCTCAGCTCCATTGGATTTTGCTGTTATGCATCTGATACTCTTGTTTCAGACATACATCCTTAGGAATCCTATGTCTTCATGGTCATTAGGAATTATCAATATGTGATGTCTGTCTTTGTTTCTAATATGTCTTTTGCTGATATAAGGTCTACTTTATCTGATATTAATATTGCTATTCCTTCTTTTTTAAGTTAATGTTTACATAGTATATGTATTTTTGGATCCTTTTACTGATGAGCTACCAGTTTTATTGAAATTAAAATGAATTAAAAATTTTTATTTAAATAATCTCTACACTCATCACAGGACTCCACTTCATGACCCTGAGATTAAGAGCCACACACCCTTCAATGGAGCCAGTCAGACACCCCTAAAGTGAATTTCTTGTTAAAAATCATAGATGGGTTGTAGGTGTTTTTGTTTTTGTTTTTTAAGCTCACTGTGCCAATCTCTGCTTTTTAATTGGTATATTTGGACCATTTACATTGAAGGTAGTTGTCCACCATTTAATTATTTGTTATTCTTTGTTTCCTCTCTTTCTTGCACCTCTGTTCCTCCTTTCTTGCCTTCTGGTGTATTAATTGGATACATTTTTAGTATTCTATCTTGATTGAATTATAGTGGTTTTGAACGTATTTCTATAGTTTCTTTATGGTTGTTCTTGGTTTGACAGTATACACATGTGACTTATTAGATCTATTGTCATTAACATTGTACCATTTCAAATAACACGTGGACTCCTTGCTTCCATTTCAGTTCCTTACTTTTCCCACTTTTAAATATCAGTCTTAAACAGTAGATGATGTTGTAATTTTTGTTCTGCTCATTAAATATGACTTACAAAGCTCATGAGAAGAGTTAGTCTACTGTATGTACCATCCTTCTGTGTATAGATAGGCTGGGCCAGCGAAAGACTGCAGCAGCGGTGGGCCTAGCCCCAGGGTAGTGGGTTCCTCTCCTGTTGGCCTCGCTCAGCAGTATCAGCTGTTAGTTGGACCCACAGGTGGCCATAGCAGTGCAAAGGTCTATAATACAGTTTCCACATCTGCCTGCCAGTATACCACCAGCCGGTAGCTGTGGCCATTTGTGAGTGCCCAAGGCTCCAGGAGGCCACAGAGCCAGGGCACCGCCTGGGGAAGAGTTCATGCCCAGCCCAGGTGGGACCTGAAGCTCCAAGCTTCCCCTGAGCAGCTTCCACAAGCTAGTGCATGGAGGATAAGGGGCAGAGGCATCAGGGGCTCAGATCATACTGTGTTCTCTGCCTTCTGGGCTATTCCTCTGGCCAGCCTAGCTTCCCTCCTGCCAGCCTCAAGCACTCCACTCAAAGACCCTATTGGCACACAGGGAAAACTACAGCTCTGGCCCTGGGGCCCCCAGGGGCTACTGTCAGCCTTGGTCAGCCTCTCTGTGTACTCAGGGGCCAGCAGACAGGGCCTCTGCCCCTGGTCACCTTTGATCTGGTCCTGTGGAGACTCAGCTGCACAGTTGTAAACATTCTGCGGCTTTTGTTGTCAACTCTTAAAAAAAGTCTACATATAAGTGAACCTGGGCAGTTCAAACTGGTGTTTTCAAGGGTCAACTATATTTGCTTTAGCCATTTTGGAAAGGCAAGACCGCTAGCAACAAAACTCTTTTGTCTTTCATCATCTGAGTTTTCCTTGATCTGAGAATGTCTTTATTCCCCTTTCATTCCTGAAGACATTTGTAAGATGTAGAATTTACCACTGATGATTTTTTTTTCTTTCCTGAAAAATGTGTGGGATACCTGGGTGGCTCAGTCGGTTAAGCATCCGGCTTTGGCTCAGATCATGATCTCATGGTTTGTGGGCTTGAGACCCATGTCAGGCTCTGGGCTGACAGCTCAGAGCCTGGATCCTGCTCCAGAGTCTGTCTCCCTATCTCTCTCTCTGCCCCTCCCCCACTTGTGTGCTCACTCTCTCTCTCTTTCTGAAAAATAAACATTTTAAAGACATTTTTAAAACTGAAAAAAATAAATCTATAAAAAAAAAGAAAAAAATGTGGAACTTCCTCTGGCCTTCATGGTTTGAGATGAAAAATATATTTTTATTTAAATTTATGTTTCCTTATCATTACTTCTCTCTGTTTGCTCTGTTGCTTTGATGACCAGTCTTTAGTTTTTAGATGTTTAATCATGATGTATCATGGCATGGGTTTCTTTGGGCTTATCATATTTGGAGAATTGTTCAATTTCTTAAATCTGTAGATTTATATCTTTTACCAAATTTGAGAAATTTTCAGCCATTATCCTTTTTAAATACACTTTAATTGCAATTCGTTTTCTACTCTCCTTCTGGGACTCCAGTAATATACATTTTGGAATTTTTGTTATCCCACAGTTCCCTGAGGTTCTGTTTGTATTTTTCCAGTCCATTTTCTGTTTTTCATATTGAGTAAATTCTATTCATTGGTCATGTTTCATTGATTTTATCCTGTATTATTTCTGCCCTATTATTGAGCCCATTCAGCGAGGTGTTTGGTTTTTTATTTCCATTACTGTAGAGGGGCACCTGGGTGGCTCAGTTGGTTAAGTGTCAGACTTTGGTTCAGGTCGTGATCTCCCAGCTCATGAGTTCGAGCCCTGCATCGGGCTCTGTGCTGACAGCTTGGAGCCTGGAGCCGGCTTCAGATTCTGTGTCTGCCTCTCTCTCTGTACCCCTCCCCTGCTTATGCTCTCTCTCAAAAATAAACATTAAAAAGTCATATTTATTTCTGTTACTGTATCTTTCAGTTCTATAATTTCAACTTGGTTCTTTTCAATAACTTCTACTTCTTTGTCAATAGTTTTTATTTTTCATTTGTTTCAGAAGAATTGGTAATTGTTCTTTAAACTATTTTTATGATAACTCTTTACAATCTTTGTCAGATAAATCCAATATCAATTTCTCTATTATTGTCAGCTGACTGCCTTTTTTCATCCGAGTCATATTTTTCCTGGTTCTTGGTGTTTCCAGTGATTTTCATATAATTGTAGACATTTTGATTATTATCTTAAAAGTCTCTGAGTCTTATTTAAGTCTTTTATTTTAGCAATCAGTCATCCCATTTAGGTTTGGCACTCAGGGCCTAGCTTGACTTTTGTAGACTATGGTTCCAATGATAATTTCTTGAGACATTGTCACACTACTTTATCTGGTGCCACAGGAGCTCGGTCCTAGTAGGACAACCCAAAATATCTCCAGACATGTCCAAAAGCCCCCCGGAGAGAATAACACTGCCAGTTGAGGAGCACTGCTTGGCAGAAGCCAGAAGAATTCAATGTCCCCAGTGAGACAGACCATGATCCTGTGGGAAGGGGAGGATATATTCTCCCCCAAAGCCTTATGGGAGAATTTCAGGATCCCAGTCTGCATTTGTGTGTACCAACTTCTCTGGCCTGGGACGAAGAAAAGGCTTTATTTACCTCTTACTACATCTGCTCAAACCTGTACTCAGGGAGGATATTGACAATGCCTCCTATCATGAAACAGGATTTGATTTCTTGTATAACCCAGCTCAAAGGCTAATCTAGCCTGAGACAAACAAGTGGTCTTTATTATGGAATTAGAGCTATGAAGTTTCAAGGTGAAATCCTCTTAGCATTACATATACATGTATGCATATTTATATTTTCTGCTTTAAGACATGCTGCCAAAGATTGTTATCAGATACATCCTTTTTGCTTGTTGGTTGGTTTTCTTATTTCTACATTGCTGAAATGACATTACATGACCTTTTGAAAGTTTTTGCTTTTTTGCCTGGAAACATGGGGCAGTGTTTCATAAAAGTGAGGAAAATGTGGCTGTGTTTTTAAAAATCCCCTTAACTTAGAAAAAAAACCTGCCAGATTGTTTATTGCAGAGTTGACTCATTTGGTCAAAAAGAGTTGTTTAGGCTAGTCATTTACTCGGCTGCCCTCTGAATAGAAATGCCATCCTCAAACTATGTGAAACTTACATGAGACCTCACAGAATAATTTACCAAATGGCTGAAATTTAAGGTCAAATCTGTAGGCCTCCTTGGCATTTTCTCCCTGCCAAGCAAGTCTAAATGATTATATGCTAATCATTTAGCTGTAATTGTTTCACATTATCTGGTTGGTGGAGGTGTCTATATGACCACTAGGCAATTTCCACCATTCTCCACCAGAATATTCATGACATTTGGTGCTACTTAAAGCGAATCCAGGAATTACTGGTGTCCAAAATAAGGCACACACCAATACAGAATAAAATCAGCCTCTCTCTGTCACCTTCAACAAAGGTAGATTTCTTTGAGATGTGACCTGCTCAGGATAAGAATGTTCTATAGATTGTCAGCTTCTGGGGACAGAAGAACAGCTGGTTTTCAACTGATTGGAGGAAATGTCTCCTTCTGACTCTGTACTTTGGTACCAACCCTTTGTATACTTGTCTTTAAGAAGTCTAAACTTTTGTTTGTGATGTTCTACCTGTTCCCCTTCTCTGTCCACCTTCCAAGAGTCAGAGAAAATCTTGTTAAAAGGATTTGGAGAACTCCTAATAGAAAATAAATGAAGCATAGTCACTTGTCTTCAAGGCTCTCCTCAAACCATGAAGCCTCCTTGCCAAGGAACTTACCTGCAAGAGGCTGATTTTTTCAACCTGTTTTTAGAAATAATGATTACTTCACTGAAGGCCTAATGACATCCTCCCCACCATAGTAGTAACGTAGAAAGACTTTTTATATAGTTTTTTTGGCTCTTCGGTGGCATTAGTGTGAGTATCTCTGGTTCCATCAATCTGGCTGTAACTCTGAAGACTGGCCCAGGAGCTCAGAGAGAACATACTGGGTCTAGAAGCCCTGGGATCAAGGGCCAAGTAGCAAAGTCTAGCCTTCAGTCTTGGCACTGCTATTGGTCTGCTACTGTCTGCCATCAGTGACATCATTGTGGGGACATTATGAGAAAGAGGGTGACAGAGGAAATGTCTGCAAGCTGCTGGGTGATTTCAAAGGCTCTCAGATTGCTTTCTGTTAGTGTGGCGAGGCTGCCAGCCTGCAGTGAAATGTTGGCTTCTGAAGAAGTGTGGCCTCCAAAGCCAAGCAAGACAAAATATTTTCACACAACGGCCCGGAGCGTGAGCTCCAAAGTCAGTGTGCCCTACCCCAAATCCCAGTCTCACTTCTTCCCACCTGTGTGTCTGTGAGCAAGTTAAGGAAACTCTCTGTGTCTCAGTTTCTGCAGCTATAAAGTGGGGATAATAATAGTGCACAAGTCCTAGGGTTTCCATACAGGTTGAATGAAACAATACATGTGACGTGCTAAGGACAGAGCCTGTAAGACAGTATATATTCAATAAGCATGAGGTCCTATCATAGAAATTACTTGGAAAATGTCTGTCCTCACAGCCACCACCTGATCAGAATGCCCATTTGGGCCACAAGTACCTAACCATCAGGAAATATGTTTGCAATAGCAGCTTCTGCTATGTATCTTTAGTGAATGATTATCAACAGGCTCTCTGTTGCAAGCAGCCTGAATTCTTTCCAAAACACATTGATGGGAACATATTTCAAATGTATTTCAGAGATGTCTTAAGGGCAACATTAGCTTTTAAACTGAAGACAAGTTGCTGCCCTTGACCTGGGGCTTTCCATTCAGATGTAATGACCCATAATTTCCCAATGCCCCTGAAAAGTTTGTTAGGAATTGAAAAGAGCAACTGAAATTGACCTAATGTCCAGTGTTTGTAAATTATCACAACCTCTCTCTTGAGAAACAGAGAGAGACAGACAGACAGTACGCAGACAGCTGCATATGGGTAAGGAAGGGTAGTAGGAAAAGCCAACACTCAGCACTGAGCTGTTGTCTTTATTTTAATCAAGGGGGTGCTAAGTGACAATCAGAATGTCTTCTGGTAGCAGAGAGAAATATGGAAGCAATTCAAATATGCCTGACTGTTTACCAAATTTTGAAGCTTTAAAAAACTAATTTTGAAAGCATAGTCCAAATATTGTCTGGTTAGAAGTTATTTTCTTTTAAGGAAATCAGATGGTAAGAGTGACTGTTAGTCAATGATGAAAGTTAATGTACATGACCCTAATGGACCACAGAGAGGTTTGTGGAGAATCCTGGGAGTTCTCTATGTTTGTGAGGTAGAGAAATGGCCCTCAGCACCTCAGAGTTCACAGATAGGTAAGAAAAAGGAAAATGATGTTTGGCCCCCTGGTTTCTCTGCCCTTGTGCTCCTTTACCCAGCTCAGCAGGGAGACCCTGGGAAACTGGTCGGTCATTCACCAGCCCCAAAGAAAATGGTGTCCTGTATCCATGCCCAAAGCTTCCAAAAGGGTGCACTGTGAGCTCCCTCAGTGAGCCTCATTGAACAGATCACAACCAAACGTTCCAGCCTCCTATCTTGGATGCGTGCTATGAACTAACTGTCAAAATTCACATATTGAAACCCAACCCTCCAGACAATGGTATTTGGAGATGGGGGCCTTTGGAAAGCAATTAGATTGTAAGGGTGGACACCTCATGATGGAATTGGAGCTCTTCTAAAAAGAGGCTGGAGAGAGTTTGCTTCCTCTCTCTGCTCTCTGTCATGTGAAGATACAATAAGAATACAGCCTTCTGCAAACCAGGAAGTGAGCGCTCAGCAGTCACTGTATCTGTTGGTACTTTAATTTTGACCTTCCAGCTCCAGAACTGTGAGAAGTAGAGGTCTGTTGGTTGAGCCACTAGTATTTTTGTTATAGCAGTCTGAACTAAAACAATGAGTGAACCCATTCCATCTTTCCTCCATTTCTTTAGGTGGGAAGAGCTTGTTGACAATGTGAGACAAGAAGATGGTGGATCCATTTGGCCTGGTATGGAATAAGGCTGGATGGAGGTTAGAACTAAGTGTTCTGTCAGCTGCCTAAGGGAAGAAGGAAATGGAACTTATACTTTGAAGAGCTGAAATGATCATTGCTAAACACTGACCATCTACAATTATTGTAATGCATGATTTTCATTACTTTTTTGAAACAAATATATCATCCATATAAATTATAAGTGTTAATGCTTATTATACACATCAATGGCCCAAGCATGTACAAATCACTTCACACATATTCTATTGTTTTTCTTTCCTACAGAACTCTAAAGCAAGTATTTTTGTTCCATTTTACAATTCAAGAAGTTACATCTACGTATATGGGTGGATAAATAATGTGTCTAAGGGCATGATAACAAATTGCAACACTGGGACTTGAAGTCATTGCTATCTGACTCAGACCTACTGTCACCTGGGGACTCCATGAACTTTCTTTGCAATTATCCCATAAATGTAAAATCATTCCAAAATAATAAGCTGATTTAAAAAAAGATAAGAGCCATTATATAAATTGGCCCATCTATCTTTCCAAATAACTTATAAAATATAAAAGTTTTATTTTGTTTATTTACTAAATTTCCCAGAAATTTTGAAAAGTAGTGTGTTATATTTTCACCTGGGGAGCCTTCTAGCATTTATATTCCCAAAGTATTTTGTACTTCTTCACATAAAGCATTTAGAAGAGAGAGTTTGTCACTTGTCAATTGGAGAAGATATTTGCAAATGACACATCTGATAAATGATTATTATCCAAAATCTATAAAGAACTTATCAAACTCAACACCCCAAAAATGAATAATCCAGTTGAGAAATGGGCAGAAGACATGAATAGACACTGTTCCAAAGAAGACATCCAGATGGCCAACAGACACATGAAAAGATGGTCACCATCACTCATTACCAGGGAAATACAAATCAAAACCATGATGAATGGCTAAAGTTAACAATACAAGAAACAATAGATATTGGCAAGGATGTGGAGAAAAGGGAGCCCTCTTGCACTGTTGGTGGAAATGCAAACTGGTGCGGCTGCTCTGGAGAATAGTATGGAGGTTCCTCAAAAAAACAAAACAAAACAAAGCCCTTCAAAAACAAAAAACAACATTTAAAACCTAAAAATAGAATCACCATACAATCTAACAATTATACTACTAGATATTTACCCAAAGATATAAAAATACAGTTTCAAAGGAGCATATAACTTCAATGTTTTTAGCAGCATTATCAACAACGGCCAAACTACCCAACTAAGCCCAAATACCCGTCAGCTGATAAATGGCTAAAGATGTGGTATATATACACAAGGGAATATTACTCAGCCGTCCAAAAAAGAGTGAAATCTTGCCATTTGTAATGACGTGAATGGATCTAGAATGTATTAAGCTAAGAGAAATAAGTCGATCAGAAAAAACAAATATCATATGATTTCACTCATATGTGTCATTTAAGAAACAAAACAGATGAACAAATGGGAAACAGCAGAAAGAGGAGAGAGGGACACAAACAGGGTTTGTGGAGGGAGGTGGGCGAGGGATGGGCTAGTTAGGGGATGGGTACTAAAGACAGCACTTGTCGTGATGAGCACTGGGTGTTGTATGTACGTAATGAATCACGGACTTCTACTCTTGAAACTAATATTGCATTGTTTGTTAACTGTGTAGGATTTTCTCTCTCTCTCTCTCTGCCCCTCCCCCCCCCACTCTCTCTCTCCTTCTCTCTCTTTCAAAATAAACTTAAAAAAATGGGGCGCCTGGGTGGCTCAGCCGGTTAAGTGTCTGACTTCGGCTCAGGTCATGATCTCATGGTTCGTGGGTTTGAGCCCCGCATCGGGCTCTGTGCTGACAGCTAGCTCAGAGCCTGGAGCCTGCTTCAGATCCTTGACTCCTTCTCTCTCTGACCTTCTCCTGTTCATGCTGTTTCTCTCTCTCTCAAAAAAATTAAAAAAAAAAATCAGTGAACCCATTCAACTCCCACACTAGACTGTGAAGGACTCCAGAGGAGAGACCAGAGCAGGTGCTCACTAACATTTTATAAAACAAATAAATCCCTTTGCTCACAATTAGATCTTTCAGCAGTGAATCATCAAATCGACAGGCAGTTTTCTGTTTCTAACTTGCCTTTGCTTGGGGGGAAGAAGTATGTTGCCGGAGGGCCGTCTTCTCCAGGACTCTTGGCCACCTTTGTAAGAGGAGAGGCCCCGCTGCCCCCTCCATCTGCTCCTTGGGGTAGGGATGTGATGGATGTAAAGCCACTCATTTGGAAGGTAATTTTCCCCCTGCACGTCCTCCTCCAGCTCTAACTCAGATCCAGCGGTTCTCTCTGCTGTGCTGTGTGCATCAGGGGAAAATCTACACATGGGAGCAAAATTAGTGAGACCTTATGCCTTTGGACACAATTTGAAGGGGGTCCCCTCCTCTTTTTCTGCTGCCATGTTCAGTGTTTCTTATGCCATGTACGCATTTCCACTCAACGCCAACCGTGTTTATAAATTGGTGGGATCTAGGAAGAGCGAGGGCATAGCTCCAGAAGCCTGACGCGTCAGGAACCGTGGACTCCGGAAACAAAAGTGTTCGCTGGGGCTTTGCTGAACCAGCACATTCTCTGTGTTCCCCGAGATGGCAGGCGCGTCACATGTTTGCTCAACTGACTGGTGAGGACTAGGGCGCTGTTTTAAAAGATGTCAGTTCTAGGTAATTGCAGGAAATATCCTCTAGCTCAGCATTATTCAGCAGAACTTTCTGCAATGACAGGGATTTATCTGTGTTGTCTAATAAGGTAGGATAGGAGTAGATGGCCACCAATGCGACCACAGAATTGGGTAGAACCACCCCCCAGCTTTATTACAGGCTGACCACTCTCAGAAGTGTGACCTTGGTCAGAGGATGGGGAAATCGGAGTGTGGTTGTGGGTGAGGGTGTAGATGTGGATAGCCTAAACACCAGGTTCTTATAGATGAAGCGAAACACTGAGAATTGCTTTTCCTTTTTCTCTCTCTTGTCTGGAATATGTTTATTTTCCATAAACTAAACAATCCTTTAGAAATTACACCTTTTTAATCTTATACCTCCAAAGAGTTATTTTTGAATTCTTGCCTCATTAACAACAGTGCTATTTTTCCCCCTGAGAAAGCAATTGCTTAAATTGGATGTCTTGGTTCATGGTTAACAATGAGCCTTAGGTCAGGTATAAATCTTGGTCCCCAGGTAAAATTGTTACTGGGGCATCAAAAAAACCACAAGCATCATATGACCTCTGACTATACATTTTGCTGTTCGCCACAAATATATAATTGGGAGGGCAAAGGAGGATGGATAATTTACTTCCTAAAAGCCTCTTAAGCTCCAGCAAATAGACTAAATAGGTGAGCCTGCTCCTCAAATACTAAACACATCCAGAACTTCCTGAATCCCAGCATGAAAACAGGGCACTGTTCTGAAATGAGGAGCCTAAAATTATTCATTTGATAAGAAGACTGATAGACCCTGTCAAAATAGAAATGAAACATTATCTCAAATACAGGTTCATCATAAAGTGCTATTGCGATTTTTAAAACCTTCACCATTTTTGTTGTTTGGAGGCATGACCTGGAAAAATCAATAATTAGTCAGAAAATTAAATTGTTTTCTCACAAGCAATGAATGTGGCCAGCTATATAATTTACAAGAAAGCATGTCTGCACTAACCATATTTTGTATATCTAACCCAATGTGTTCAATTGTGCCCTGTGATTATTTTGAAATGCTGTCCACAATCTATGTTGTGTCAGAGAAAGGAGGGTGTTCTTTTCTTTTTTCCATAGAAGACATATCCTCAAGCATAAATCTGTTATTTCTTGCTCGTAGAAATCTTGTCAGTCCCAAGACAGAAGTATTCTGGAGATCATTCTAAATCAAATCCATGGGTTTTCTGACCGCAGAGCCCTCAGATTTGCTAGTTCAGTTTAATAGCAAAATCTAAGGCAAAAGCTCCCCTAAACGGCAAGGCTACACCACAGTACAGAGGTTTACATCAGCACTTGTTGTACTGCTTTCCTTCCAGAAATATGTCTCCACCAAACCTCTTCTCCCCTCTCTTGTATCCTTCAGGGAGACTTTCCATTTTCCCAACGGCCTAACAACTAATTTCCCCTCTGGTAAATGGAGTCTAAAGAAAGCTGTTGCGCTTGTCTGAATGACACAACACATCGTCAGTGATTTCCCCATCAGCTGGCAGTGTGTGTGTGTGTGTGTGTGTGTGTGTGTGTGTGTGTGTGTGTCTGTGCGTGTTGGGGGTGTGGCGGGGGTGAGGGGAGGAATGCCTTTTCCTTCTATCGCATCACTCCCAGCCGGAAGTTTGACCACCAAAAACTAGACACCACGCAGTATAAATATCTGGGACCCTGGGAAGCAAGGCAGGCCAGGCAGTAACAGACCCTCCTCTTCGTTTATTCTTTCTCGGGACTTAGGGAAAATTTTCCTTGATTGCAGAGAAGACAGTAAATCAGAGGTGAACTCCTAGGTTTTGAAAGGAACGAGGATGGAGGAAAGGGGGGCACTTTCTCAGCTTCAGGACACGCAGCGTCTCGGGGATGACTCGCTGTGCGTTCACCCGCGCCGTGTGGATAGGTGAGTCGGGCCCAGCCCAGCGTGGGTGCGCACATCAGAGCAGGGAGGGGAAGGACAAACCTGGGTTTGCTCTGACCTGTGTCTCGTTGGCTGTTCCAAACAAGGGGTCACTCTATGGCTGAGTCTGCAACACTATGAGTACTTTTTACCAGGCACCTTCTGGCAGCAACGGCGCCATATTGATTGGCTAAACTGTGAGTGACTTCAATGGTTCAAAGTTCAGCAAAGTTTTGGCTAGATTGGGTAAGTCATCAGAGGAGGGTC
This sequence comes from Suricata suricatta, assembly GCF_006229205.1. Taxonomy (NCBI): domain Eukaryota; kingdom Metazoa; phylum Chordata; class Mammalia; order Carnivora; family Herpestidae; genus Suricata; species Suricata suricatta. The sequence continues at coordinate 16,782,237 of NC_043706.1, read as the reverse complement.
TGGAGGTGAGGAAGGCCTTTCACCATTTTGGAAAACACAGCCTTGCTGACGCCTGCCTGCTCTCCAGTTTCTGGGTGCAGGTTGTTGGGGCCCAAACGATCCTGGTCCGTGTCTAAGGGAGTCAGGCAACACCATTTACCCTATAGGAGCTTGGTAATAAATACTCAGTTGAGTAAAGCTTGAGAGCAAAAGGAAACAAGATGTCCTGTGTGAGGTTTAAGCTGAGGAAAACTCCAAGTGCAGGAATAAAAGGCGGTCCACTTTTGGATCTCCATGTCTTTAGTGTCTTTAGAAAGTTTTCCCATTACCCTTTCCTCATCTCTGAGCAAAGCGGTAAACAGCATTAAAACTCTTCATGTGACTGCACACCAAAACCGTGATTGAGCAAATATCTAGCAACGAGCTGTTGGCACACAGAATAAATGTTCAGAAACACAAGATGCATGCAGTTCTAAGAAGCTAACAAATCCACGTCCCTGCCCAGCCCTACAGGGGCCCCGCTCTCTAAGTGTTCATCTGCGCCCAGCGAGGACCTTCTGAGGTCGACTCGAACCTGGGGAAACTCACCCAGGGCTACCAGAGTCTCGCGAGAGGGAAATGCAAAGCTGGAGACCAAACCTAACTTCCGGGCACAGGAGATTTCCAGGCCCAGAGCACCGCCCTCCCAAGCCCAGCTCTGTCTAGATGATCAGAAGTGTTAAGTCAGAGGGGGCAATCTAATGGCCCCTTTCACCAGGCCACACAGTTAACTGTTCCCTCCAAGCCAGCTGTCAGACGAGGAGGACAGTCACCTGCAAGCTATTCTTCTTAAGATTTGGCCTCAGATCTGTGTTTTTGGCACAACGCCTCTCTTCCTGAATCAGGTCATCGTGACTGGAGATGATGGAAAGCTGAAGTCTCCCTTGAGGGTGGGTGGTAACTCATTTTGCTGATTGAAAAGTAAAACAAGAAAGGTGTCTCTGGTTTGGAGTGCCTCTGAAGCTGTGAGGCTGAGAGAATGCGATGAAAGGTGAGCCAGCTGCATACCTGACAGATGAATGGTGAAGGTCTTGGTTGCCAGGAAGTAGTGTGGGCGCGGTCACTGGCAAAAGCTACGTTTTCTTTTTTTTCCTTTTCTCTCTTTCTTCCTTTCTTCCTTTCTTCCTTCCTTTCTTTCCTTCCTTCCTTCCTTCCTTCTTTCTTTCTTTCTTTCTTTCTTTCTTTCTTTCTTTCTTTCTTTCTTTCTTTCTTTCTTTCTTTTCTTTCTTTCTTTCTTTCTTTCTTTCTTTCTTTCTTTCTTTCTTTCTTCTCCTCCTCCTCCTCCTCCTTCTTTTTTTTTTTTTTTGTGAGTGGGAGTTCAGAGGCAACTGCCTCCAGGGCTGGCATCACCTACTTGGAACTTGGAGTAAAATATGCAGGAAAAGTGTGACGGAGTGAGGACATGCGAGTGTGGGGGGTGGGGGTGTGCAAATACTGTACAACAGGTTTCTATCAATGAAGCGAAGAACTGGTTTTCCTTTTAAAAATAGCTTAATCAAAGTATAATCAATATACAATAAGTTGTACGTATGTAATGTGTACAATCTGATGAGTTTGAACATACACAAGCGCTTGCTACCATTAACCTCCCCTAAGTTTTTTGTGTCTTGTAGGCTTTATTGTTGTATTGTGGTTAAAAAAAACCACTTATCTGGGATCTACCCCTTTTAACAAGTTAAAAAAAATGTTTTAATGTTTATTTTTGAGGGAGGGGGCAGGGAGAGAGGGAGACATAGAATCTGAAGCAGACTTCAAGCTCTGAGCTGTTAGCACAGAGCCCGATGCAGTGCTCAAACCCACGAACCACGAGATCATGACCTGAACCCACAAACCATGGGATCATGACCTGAGCCAAAGTCGGATGCTTAACAGACTGAGCCACCCAGGTGCCTCACCCTTTTTAACAAATTTTAAGGGCACAATACCGTATTCTTAACTGTAGGCACTGTGTGATACAGCAGATCTCTGGGACTTACCCAGTTAGCAAAACTGAAATCTTATACCCACTGAACATCAGCTCCCTGTGTGGAGCTGCCTTTTCTTTGAACTTCTATGTTACAAGAAATTCTGAAAGCTTTGGGATCTACTTCCATGAAGCAACATGATCACACAGTGGTTTTGAAACATTTTTTGAAACACTGGAAGCCTCTTTTTTTTTTTTTGTTAAGTCATACACCTGAGCCCTGAATTATAAAAAAGATGAAAGCAGAGTTGTTTTTCTAGGAGTGAGAGCTGGCCCCGGACCCAATCCTGATCCTCCTTTCTATAACCAGGTAGGCCTCAGAGGCCCCAAAGCTTCCCAGAACAAAATTTAACAAACTTGTGGATAAGTAGAAAGAGATATGGCAGACCTCGGTTTGGATCCTGACTCTGCTGCCTGGGAGCATGGAGATTTTCAGTCATTCACGAACATATCAGCAGCATACTTCCCTCATCTGTAAAATGGGATTAACAACTCATATGTTACAGACTAGCTATAAACATGGGAGGAAATACAATGAAGGCACCCAGCACCATCCCTGGCACATGGAATCTTTACACACTTATTGTGACTGTAATTATTTCCAGGAGATTTTGGGATGCGGGCTACTTACTAGAGGCCAGGAGAGAGAGAGAGTAATGACAGTAAGGAGACTTCCTTTAAGTCAGAACTGTTAAGGCTGTTACTGTCCTATTTGGTATTCCTTTGGAAAAGCATCCAAATGCTTTGCCTGATATCTTCTCTTTAAAAACAGGACAATCAAGACAATAAACAGACAACCCACAGAATAGGAGAAAATATTTGTAATTTGCATATTTATTTTGATTTTGATTTTCTTTAGAGAGAGAACACACAAGCAGGGGAGAGGGCAGAGGGAAGGAAGGGAGTATCTTAAGCAGGAAGGCTCCATGCCAAGCATGGAGCCCAACACAGGGCTCAACCCTATGACCCTGGGATCATGACCCAAGCCAAAACCAAGAGTTGGACGTTCAACTGACCGAGCCACCCAGGCGCCCCTGTAAATTTCATATTTGATTGTGAATCTAAGACTCAGAATATTTAAGGAACTCTTATAACTCAAAAAACAAAGCAACCCAATTTAAAAATAGGCAAAGGACCTAAATAGGAATTTCTCCAAAGAAGATATACCAATAGTCAATAAGCCCATGAAAAGACACTCAACATGCTTAGTCATTAGAAAATACAAATCAAAATGACAATAAGATATCACTTCATATCCACTAAAATGTCAATAATAATACAGAAAATAACAAGTGTTGATGAAAATGTGAAGAAATTGGAATCTTTATACATTGCTGGTGGAATTGCAAAATGACGAAGCCTCTATGGAAAACAGGTAGCCGTCCTTCAATAAGTAAACCATAGAATTGCCATATGGCCAAGCAAGTCCACTGTTAGGCACATACTCAAAGGATTGGAAGGCAATGTTCCAACAAAAACTTGCACACAAATGTTTATAGCAACACTATTCACAGTATGGGAAAGGTGGAAATCCTCTCAATGTCTATCACCTGATGAATGGATACACTGAATGGGGTCTTCCCATACAATGGAATATTATTCACCCATCAAAGGAATGAAGTGCTGATCCATGCTACAATGTGGATGAACCTTGAAAACGTTATATTAAGTGAAAGAAGCCAGACACAAAAGTCACATATAGTCTGATTCCATTTATGTGAAATATCCAGAAGAGGCAAATTCATAGAGACAAACAGCAGAGTGGTGGTTTCCAGAGGTGGAGGAAGCGGGAGTGGGGAATGACTGCTAATGAGTACAAGTTCCTATTAGGGTGATGCAAAAATCTGGAACTAGATGGTGGAGGTGGTTGCACATCATGAGTACGCTTGATGCAACTGAATTGTACATTTTTAAATAATTAAGATATATGTTCTATGTTATGAAAAAGGACAGGACAAGTGTCCATTTGGGCAAAATACAGCCTGTGCCTTTTTAAAGCAATTTTGAGGGCTTGGGGTTTCTTTTTTCTTTGACCTTCTTGCAGACACACAGCAAAACAGAGCCCTGAAGTGCCAGGACACTTGTGCTAACTAAAAAGGCTCACTCTTATTTCAGGGGCACTTCCTTCCAGAAGGCCAAAGAAAACTGGCCTGGGAAATAACAAGTACCCACTCCTCCCTCAAAGGATAACCTAAAAGGGAGACCTTCCAGGAGCCCGGCCCAGAGCACACCTGGGTATAAACAAGCCCCTCAGCTCACCGATGTGAACGTGGCTACTCTTAGCTTAGTCGGAGACGCCACAGTTCAGGTCTTGGCTTGTTACGTCCCCCATTAAACCCAGACCCCGCTCCCTTGGCTCCTTCCCTAGGACGGGGACATGTCAGAAATTATAGTTTAAGGATACTCCTCAGGACTTCAAATGAGATCGGTTCTAGGGCAGGTCGTGAAATCCCATGGGCTGTTTTTGGTCCAGATACCACTACTTTGGCCACTTTTACTATTGTTATTATTTTTAATTGGTGGGGCAATCCTTGCACCCCTTTGTCCAGCTTTCCTCTAAGTATCTTCAAGCTCTTTACCTCCATTCCATTCCTTTGCAACCCTTTTAGCAATGATCGTTCTTTTGCATTCCAGACCGGATAAACAAAACTCTTGGGAAGGCAAACTCCCTTCAGTCAGGTGAAAGATACCCCTTAGTGAGGGAAGCACCTGCCTACTCACCTGGGATGACCTTGCTTCACACCTGACCTTTACACATGAATACTTGTCCTATTCTGGTCCAACCAGGATTTGATTTTGTTCTTCTGCCTTTGCTAATTCCTGCTTTTTCATTCAATAGCTTAAATATAGTACAACACTCCATCTTTTTAGTTCAGATTTCCAATACAGCCTCAGAAACAGAAGTAATTATGGGTGGGAGACATTGGAGATAGATGGGGGCCACATAAGGACCAGTTGGGAGGAGGAAGGAGGAAGAGCCCCTGTATTAGTGGAGGTGAAATCTGACATTCCCAGACTGCCCTCAGACACATAGCAGACCTTGGCAACCACAGGATCCCCCTGATTCAACTGAAGGGAGGCACAGAGCTGCCTGCAATGACATAACTAATCAGTTCTTTCCTTCCCACATCCATTCAGCAGTACGGTGTGTTGGCACAATGCACAGTCCTTGTTAACCACTCCAGCAAAGGAAAGAGCCACTCACCCTGATTAGCTGTCAGAACTAATTTTCAGCCATGTTATTATATGGTAAAGAGCAAAAAGAAAACCCAAGGAAACTGTGCTTAAGGCCAGTGCCTAATCAGGTTTTTTCCCCTTCATCTGTTTCATACAAAAGCTGCCTAGAATCACTGTGTGCGCCATTAGGTTTCTCTCTTCAAGTGTTAATTAAACGTGATATTTTAAAATATACACTCCTTTCTCCAGGTAGAACAAACTGAGCCCTTTGTAAATTGCTCAATGCCCATTGGTCCCCCCTTGCAGCTCTATTCCATTGCCTTGCACATTTTATTCCCCTGTTGGGCCACAACTCCAACAGCAATAAGTATAGAGTAATTATTTCTAGCAGAAATATTCCCCCTTAAAGGGGTTTGCCTTATTTGGGTTTTGTGTATGTGTGTGCTTGAAAGAAAGGCATATTATAATATCAGCCTTCTTTGTTTTCTCTCCCTTACTACCCACTGGTTTTCCAAGATGTCGTTGGCAAACACAACACCATTTGCTTTTGTTCCCTATACAAATATTTTCCACTTGAGCCCTGCTTCTTACTTACAACTGCTGAGTGTCTTGCTATGGAAAGCAACTGTTCCAAAGTAGTAGGGCTGAATGAATGCAGTCTGTGTGGTTTTGATTTAGGAAATATGTACTAAACTTTAGGTCTGAAATGCCTCAGAATCTGGAGCAGCTTATAGTCTCTTGGGTCCTTGAAGGCAACTCAAATGGTAGGTATGTGTGTGCTGGTGGGAGCTGAGGGCAGATGGGGAGACTTGGAAATTCAATTGATTTGTCTGTTCAAATCATGCAATTATCCTCTCAACATTTGCTGAATGCCTACTACGTGTTTGCTACTTCTGAGCGAGTCGGAACCCAACTTTGTATTCATAATTCAAATTCTGGGCAAGTTGGGACCCAGCTTTGTATTCATAATACAAAATGAATGAGCTTTGTATCAGTAACAGACAAATCATGTTATTGTCTCTTACTCCAGTAAAACAACCAGATTAATTTACAGAGGGTCCAGTTCCTCTCTTGCCAGAGTTCATTGCAACAAGGTACCTTCTCTCTAGGTTAAGGTCATCTGGCAAAGCTTCCAATCCTACAAGAAGCTGTGACAACAAGGAGTCAGGCAATTGGAAGCCGCGTGCCTGGATAACATGCATAAGATTTGCCTTCTTCCAAACCTTCCACACTCCCCAGAGAACCTCCAGTGTTAATTTGATCATGCTACTATGACTTGTGCCCTCCAGAAAAGTGGTCTGCATCTTACCATAGACCAGATTCTGCCAAACATTTGTTTTAAAGCATTCTAGTGAGTCAAGAAATGATTCCTTAGTTTTGTTTCCATTAAACTTTCGATAGGTTTAGCCAAACTTCCCAGGACTCTCAGAAGTATATGGCTAGGTAGACTTTTGAGTGCTCCGACCTAATGGAATTAATTCTCATTTCAAGCATACATCTGAGTATCCAAGACTTGGGGGAAAGTACTGGAGGGCAAGAACTAGGTCCTTTCTCCCTATGCAGCCCACCATGCCTAGTATAGTGCTAGCAATGGGGAGCACACAAAATGTACTGCTCTATAGTTGGGATGCTCCATTAGTTAGTGCTAACTAATATTTTCATTCAAGTAGTGAAAATGAACTCTGGTCCTTCTTTACCCTGTACGCTGATTAGGAATGTATTGAACCCATTGAATAAGAATATACCACTATAACAGGAGGTCTATCAAAATCTCAGGCATCCTACCCTTTATTTTCTTAAAGTGACATAATATTTTTCCTGCCACTTTGACCAGTTCAAGTGTCATACAAGAGGACTATTAAATGACCTTGTGGTAGACTACATCTTCTTTTCTCTTTTAATAAATTTTTAATTTTTTATTTAGTTAAAACACAATGTAATATTAGCTTCAGGTGTATAATACAGTGATTCAACACTTTCATACAACACCCGGTGCTCATTACAAGTGCACTCCATTTTCAAACGTGTCTACAACAATGTCTATCATTCTATAGGCAACTTTTGAACTATGATCTTTCCATTCTGCCATAAACAGGTAGAACCTATTTCCTTTCTACGCCTCTTGCATCTAAGCCAGACCACTTTTGACTAATATAATGCTACAGAATTACACTGTATCTCCAAGGCAAAGCCTTAACTTTGCCTCTACTTTTTGGCAGTCTCTTCTTGGAATCCAACCACCATATTAGGAGGAAGCCCAAGCAGATATGTGGACTGGGTTATCTGGAGAAGAACTGAAGGTCCCTGCTGAGCTCTCCGACAGCCACCAGCCATGGGGCTCAAACCATTGTGAACATTCCAGCTGTCCCAGCACCCCTGCAACATCATGCAAAGGAGAACTGCCCAAATTGGGAGAATAGTAAAAGACATTTTCTTTGTAACCCACAAAGTACTGGGGTAATTGGCCACTCAGCCATGGATAACCAAAATAGGTTCTGTAAGACCTCATTTTTTTCTTTTTGCCTAGATTGTGTGTGTGTGTGTGTGTGTGTGTGTCTGTGAACTGATGTTTAAAAAAACTGGTCTTATACATTGCATTTCTCTAGTGCTTTATATTTACTACTTACATGGCAATTTCTAGAAAATCTCACAGCTTGGGTAGGGAGAGGAGTGTCATTCATTTTGAGGTTGAAACCTGCTTCTTTAATCATTTCTGCTCTACTTTTCACAGTGCTTCAAGAGCAAGTTTTCTAAAATACAGATTCATATCAGTTTCTTGTTGAAAAACAACTAAATGTTCCTCATTGATTACATAGTAAACTCCTTACTTCAATAAATGCTTTTATATTGAATTGAAGGTCAATTTTCCAATACAAACATGCTTTTTGGAGTACAGATTTCATAGAACAAAATTATCATCACTGATCTGAGGTCACAGGTCCCAGAAACAGAACTAGAAATCAAAAGGCACAAGAGAGAGTTCATCTTTAGGTTAACATAAATATTCAGAATACCTAGAGATTTATAATGGAGAATTTGAGGGGTGGAGTGAGTTTTGAATAATGGGGTAGGGCACATTGGATTTGAATTCTTAGAGGCCAGTTGAACTAGAGTCTAGACAGACTATGGTTAGAACTACTATATTTGTTCTAGAACAGAAAAAGATGAAATAATATACATGGGGCTCAAACTCGTATACAATCACATGAAACAGCCACAGTCTGAGAAAGATGATGCTAAAAATTGTCACACATTTGTCCTCTAACAATACAGAGCTATCCAAGCAGCCCGAATCCTGAATCATGTGGCAGCCTGAACAGAAAGAGAGGATTCACATCTGTCCATTAAAGGAGGTTTCACTTGGACCCAGGACATTCAAGATGGGAAGAAGAAAGGAGTCATTTTGTCACAAAGAGTCTGGATTTCTGAGTCTTAAGGCCCCCAAACAAACAAGTTAAGCTTGAGGCCTGAAATCTTTCCCCAAAATCATCACATGTGTGCAGTAGGACATGTGGCTCTTTTGTTGTTGTTGTTGTTTTTAATGTTTATTTATTTTTGAGAAAGAGAGGGAGTGAGCAGGGGAGGGGTAGAGAGAGAGGGGGACAGAGGATCCCAAGTGGGCTCTGTGTTGACAGCAGACAGCACAATGCAGGGCTTGAATTCCAGAACAGTGATATCATGACCTGAGCTGAAGTCAGATGCTTAACTGACTGAGCTACCCAGGTGCCCCAGGACTTGTGGCTCTTAATCAACCACCCTGATATTTCTAGGATGTGCATGAGTATTCTTTGAGCAAAAACACTGATTCACCAGGGTGAAATTCCTGGTGTAGTAGGGCAGATGGTGGCAAGGGTATTGGATCCACTTTAGATAACTGGACTTTCACAATATCTGAAATCATGCGGTTTGGTTTCCTGACCACTCTATGAGCAATTTGTAAGAATAGAAGGTGAAAAGAATCTAGAAATGTTTTAATTTAGACAAGGATTTCTTTAAAAAATTTTTGCAATATTTATTTATTTTTGATAGAGAGAGACAGAGTGTGAGCAGAGAAGGTGCAGAAAGAGAGGGAGACACAGAATCCAAAGCAGGCTCCAGACTCTGAGTTGTCAGCACAGAGCCCTATGTCAGTTATCTTTTGTTCAAGCTAGTATCAATATTGCTTATCTGTGAATATCTCCAAAAATACTCAAGCTACATGGGCTTTCAAAAGAGCCATAATGGGGACTTGGGTGTGGTTCAGTCGGTTAAGTAACCAACTCTTGGTTTTCAGTTCTGGTCATGGTCCTGAGGTTCATGAGTTCGATCTCCCCATTGGGTTTCATGCTGACAATGTGGAGCCAACTTGGGATTCTCTTTTCCTCTCTCCCTGCCCCTCCCCTGCTTGCTCTCTTTGTCTGCCTGTCTCTCTCTCTCAAAATAAATAAATTAAGACTTAAAAAATAGTTTTTAAAAAGCCATATTACCTAGGACCCCAACATTAACTGGACCTTCACAAAGATTCTCATGAAAACAGTCCCTTTCCCCCTCCAAAAGGATCCATCTGCCCCATAAAAGTTGAGATTATGATTCACTGGACCTGGAAAAGCTAGAGGGATTTAACTTTTAGGATTAACTACAAATAAATAATGCAAAATTAAAGTGAGCTTGCCATAAGTTTCCTCCAAGGGACACATCAATCTCCTCAAATGAACTTCCCTTTGGCTGGAGCTATGTTGTAGAACAGTATTTCTCATATTTTAATGCACAGACAAATTACTTGAGATCTGGGTAACATGCAGATTCTATAGGTCTGGGGAGTGCCTAAGAGTCTCCATTTCTAGCAAACTCCCACCCAACTTAATGCCAATGCTGTTGGTCCATGGAACATGCTTTGAATTGCAAGGATACAGTGAATTTACCCCATTGTCAATGAGTCAAAAGACATGGGTTCAATCTACCTTCTACCTGACTTTATGCAAGTGACTTAATCTTACTAAAATCCTGATTCCTCATCTCTAAAATGACAGGTGATGCCGTCTGCCCCAATGTTTCATCTTCAGAGTTCAGTGAGATAACTAGTAAAGCACTTTATAAGTCTACAATGGTGATCTTGAGGTTTGGGCTCTCCACCAAGTATGTATGAAACAGTTGCAGGGTTTCGTGGTAGAGCTGAGAACTCAGTCCCCACTGCTGCTTCCTCAGGTCTGAGGGGAGAGGTAAAGAAAAGTGAAAACTGATCATGCTGACACCCTGAGAGGCCAGTTGAGACCTCAGCCCCCAGAGAATGCAAGAGCATCCCCTCTTCATTTCTGAAGAAAAGCCAAGGATACACATGTCCTTTTTGATTCTATTTAGTATTAAGGGGAAAAAGAAGGAAAATAGAAAATGTTGCTTTGACTGAGAAATTAGAAGCCATGAATTTATTGGACTGATGGAGCGATTCTATCCTAGGATCAAAAGTGATAAGCCTTTAAGATCTCTGACACGTATAGCAGGCCAAAGGCCCTATTGTAATGCAGTTTCCTTGTTGGATAAGATCTCTTAGGCCACATGCTGATCATGTTGAACAGGAAAAGTCTTATAATTCATCCAAATATAAGTGGCTTGCCTAGGTCCTGGCTAGTTAAGTTGGGTTATAGCTAAGCATGAGTACCATGACAGGGAGGAGCTGCTTGAATAAAGGTCAGACAAAAATCACACCTCT
>NC_043706.1:16732457-16771293 GCF_006229205.1 Suricata suricatta | reverse complement strand
AAAAAAAAAAAAAAAAAAAAAAAAAAAATTAAGCTTGAGTAGAGGCTGAGAACTTTCACATAGATCCAGAAAGCTTGGGAATTCAGCCATTTTGACTTCCTGCCCACCACCAAAAAGAGACAGGCGAAGTCTGAATGCCAGCATCTAAGATTCCCCTAATCAGAAAAGAGAAAACTCTCTAGACTCACACTTCCTCTTTGGGGTAAATTCTACCCACTGCAGAACTTTTCAGGGTAGGGAGGGAGCTTGAGTCTGCCATGGCTCTCCACTTTCACATCCTCTGGCCCTTCTCTTCTCAACCTCCACTGACCCAGAGTACGTTCTCTTAGGAGACTATAGTTCTTGGAAAATGCCAGAGTGGGGGATAGAAAGAGGAATTATTTTTGTTGGGCCATCTCATGCATTTTGGAGTCCATAAGAAGTATGAGATGGCCTCACTGTAATTCAAGAGTAAACAATAAAGGCCATAGGATACGTAACTGGGACTCTATCGAGAATGTCTTCACATTACTCACAAGTTAATAATTTCCCCAAGAATGGGAGTTTCTTGAGGATGTTTGCAATTTATTTTTAAGCCTTTTAGAGCTTAAGAATGACACTTGCAGTTTCTCTTTTACTATCGTCATGGTATTCAAAGGTTTCAAGCCCAGGCTTTTTAGAGCCCACCCACTTTCAAAAATGTAGACAAATTAGTGATAAACACACAAGGTCCCCTCAATATTATATAGATCCAATACCTTGTGATTTTTATGGAACACTGAATGTTGACTGCGTTGCAAATTTGAAATGGTAGACTGTTAACTGTACATGACCTACAGCAATGTCCACAAACTATTATCATTGCCTACCATATCATCATTGCTTTTCATAATTGGTGCTGTGGAATATATAAGTCAAGGGGGATTTTCTGAGAACCTATTAGGTAGTTACCACTACACTAGGGACTGGGAGGGAAATATGTCATCACAAGACATGACCCTTCTTGCCTGATAGAAGAGGCTTCTGAAAAATTAAGGAGAGAAAAATCATGTATTTGGATCTCAATCAAATGTGTTCACATTCCCAGTTTACTCAAAGGGAAAGTGAATTGGTGAACTTGCTTACCATTTGTTAATTTCACAGATAATGTTATTTCAAGTGCTATTAGGGCTAATGGACATACAAAGATAAATATGTAGTATAACTCAATGAATCTGAATCAGTGTTGCCCTCTAAAGGATGGCACATAGTAAGAGCTTAATAAATGTTAGTTCTCAACATCATCATCATCCTTATCATTATTTGCATTATCAAGAACCTCTAAATCTAGTAGGGTAAATAATCTGCACATAGTTATAAAAGAAGACAAAGTATACAGATTGCATTGTTTGTACAGGTAAAATTCTGTAGGAATCCAAGGAAATGAAAAACAATTTCAGATTGGAAATAACAATTTGAGACATCTCATAATAGGGAAAGCCAAAATTCTCATCTCTTTAATATTATGTGTCTGAAAAGGCCACTAAGTACAATTTTTGCAGGAAGGCATGGTCATTTATAGGACCCCAAGTGTTCCTGATTTCCTTAATAATACATCGTGGCTCTGTTCACCATTAATTGATTCCAATCCTTCTAAGATCTCTTTATATCTTTAGTTATATGATCACTAAATGAGGCATTCTCCAAGCCTTTTGTTTGCCAAGTGCCTTTAGGTGATAGAATGGTCACTCTATTTTTATCTTCATGATATTGTAAGTTTTAGCGCTTGTAAGTTTGTAAGCCTCTCTGTAGTCTGAGTAAGGAATTGTAGTATGTCAAGTGTTTTTCCTAAAATAATGCATCCAATCGCTTTACTCTTAGAATGCCTTCCCCGGGCCTCTGCAATTCTCAGTTATCATTCTGAAGATCTGACAACAGAATGGCACCCAGAATTCTTCAGGTAGATATATCCTGATTAGGTTCAACACTGTGACGTCAACATAATACAATTAATCTTCTCTCACATATCCTTGCCACACTCTGTGCTTGGGAGTTTATCAATCACATTACTTGCTGAGCATGATTTATGGACCCAGCATTGTGCGAGGCACTTTGAGGGTTACTGAAGAAGCATATGGTGGGTCTCCTGTCCTTCTGAAGTTTTAAATCTACCTGAATCAATATGAAACAGAAGAGGAGAACACATGATCCAATATAATCTATAATAAGTGTTCTGCAATAAACTTCAGGCAGAAAGAGCTTTTAAGAGTTCAGAGAGGAGAGAAATGAATGTGGACCAGAGTAGTTAGGTGAGGGGCATGTTTGGGGGCCAGAGAAGAGCTCTTTTGGTCTGCATTATAAAGCAGAAATGGCCTCTTGTCATACCTCCCAGTACTTAAAGCCTTCAGAAATAAAAATCACAAGTGGGCTCCTTGTCTAATGAAGAACATTCTGTGTGTTCTCATATGTTTTCAAAAGAGGCGGCTATAAAGAACAGAGCCCTGTGAGTGCTTTTATACACTCCAGGTTATCCTTGAGCAGAACCAAATGATCAATCGCCTTTCCCTGAGGAAAATGTCTGCGTTATCTTGTCAGGGAAGATGAAAGTTGGCTGTCATCCTCGGACTTGCCACAAAGAAGAGGGGAATATTCCTCAGCTGAAAGGGAGCATGTCTGGTCATATCCTCGACATTATTGGGCTTAAAAAAAAAAGACAACCTTACATCTGCCTCCTTTTGAGAACACACTCGGATAAAATGGCACACAAGCCAACAATTTCACAAAATCACCAACTGTGTATTTTCTCTTTTCATAAATTAGCCTGCACTTCAAGGCAAATTAGAGCAGCAAAGCCGGGTTGAAAGGGGGTCACCTCATCCAGAGGTGAGCATCTCAGATTTAAACCTCTCAGACTCTGGGGCGCCTGGGTGGCTCAGTTGGTTAAATGTCCGACTTCAGCTCAGGTCATGATCTCACTGTTTGTGAGTTCAAGCCCCTCTTCGGGCTTTGTGCTGACAGCTTAGAGCCTGGAGCCTGCGTCAAATTCTGTGTCTCTCTTTCTGCCCCTCTCCCACTTGCACATGCACTCTCTCCCTCCCTCTCCCTCTCTCTCTCTTTCTCTATCAAAAACACAGACATACATACATACATCTCTTGGAAGAGTCCAGAGGAAGACCTTCCTGATAATGGACACACCACCCCAGGATACTGCTTCCAACAGAAAATGGTTTTGTGACTGAAAAGACAGGACCTGTGTAGTGTTAACATGTGTGGAAAGTTCCTCCTTCACTTGCTGTGGCACACACAGGACATGGAAGTGTCTGCAACCAGAAAAGAAGCCTGGGTCAAAGTCTCATGGCCCATTGGAAGCCTCTCAACCACTCATTCGTAGGCATATTCATCCACCACAACTCCCTAGGACCTTCTGAGCACCTATGACCTTCGGGCAACCTCTTTAGGAACTGCCTGTGCAAAGATAAATACAGTCTCAATGTTGAGCTGTCTCTCAGTCTGGGGAGAGCTAGACACAGAAATTCATCATCAGAATGCAGTATGGGAAGAGTTACGGCAGTGTTATAAGCAAGGGTCATTGATCTCAGTGCACAATGGAACTAACTGAAGGAGCTAACTTTTGAGCTGCTGTATCTTGAAGGGCTGGTTGAAGTCCTAGTGGAGAAATGGAGGAGGAACCAGAGTAGTTACAGAATTGCAAATAGTCTTGCATGGATGGAGTATAAGGTCTAGGGGATTGGGTCGAGGAGCTTATGGTAAGAGATGGAAAGAAAGCTGGAAAGATGGACTGAAGACAGACTCTTGATGGGAATTTCAATACAATGTTAAACGCTGGAGTCAAATGGAGAACCTTTGGAGGTCTTTCATTGGGAGAATAACATGATATGGAGTGTTTGTTTTAAACACTTTACCTGTGGCAAGCAATTAACAGGAAGTGAGACTGAGGTTTTTGGACAAGAGTTCTCAGACTATTAGCTCTTTCCCTGAAGGACATGTGAGGACAAGCACAGGCTTCAGGCTTAAAAAAAAAAACCAGTCCCATCATCAAGAGAAAGGCTACCACCATCAAAGTAAATTCCATGTGGTTCTTATTCATTTAGCCATCACTCAATCACTCCAACACATACTCATCAAGTCTTTACTGAGCAATTACTATGTGCTAGAAATTGGGGCTACAAAACACATAGTTCTATCTTCTTGGAGTTTACACTAATGGAGAAGATGACAACTATATCAGCAATTATAACTAGATTTAATTCACCAGGACCCAAGTTAAATACAACATTTAAAGATCCACAGTTTAAGGCATACTAAAATAGTGCCCTTCAATTCTCCTTTGCATTGCCTGACTTCTAGCCCCTACTTATCTGTTGAAAGGAGGAATGAATAAATGAATAGATGCAAAGAGGAGATTTCATCCCCTCAGAGTGGCATGCCACTTGGACCTCCTATGGCTATGAGGCTCCAATATTTTCATCTTTGTTCATGCGGATAGGCAGTCTAACTGAGTGGGTGTTTTGATGGTGTAATAGGGAAAGCCTACCTAAATATCAGCTTCTACACCTTCTTAGCTGGGGGGGGGGACATTGAGCAACTTCCTTAACCTCTTTGAGTCTCAGTTTTTTTATCTTAAAAATAGGGATGATAAAATCTCCTTCACAAAGATAATATATAAAGCATTATATGCAACAGATTAAAAAGATTTAAGTGGTAAGATTAAATGAAAGGACATATTTCAGTGCTAGGAACAAAGGAGCACAGTTAAGGGGTAAGTGTTATGACTTTGTTGGGTCTACCTGTGTGACCTTTCTACCTATAGAGAGCTTGAATGAGCTTCAGAGTAAATCCCTGATGATCTACTCCACTGCCTAAAACCTTAAATGACTCCCTATTGCCTTTTCTCTTGGTATAACATTTAAGTCTGTCCATGATTGAGTCCCAATCTGTCTTTCCATTCTCATTTAACTTTGCCAACTTGGTGTCACTACAACCGCTCCCAGGGCCTCTGCTCCTTTGATCTGCTGGGTCAAAGCACATACATTGTAAAGTAGCTTATATAGTCACCTGGACCTGTTGCCCTCTCAACCCTTCGCGAAACTGTCTGACTTAAAGCTAACTTGGTAGATCAAGTGGAAGAGTATACTTAACTGACTCTCACCGCCTCCAGAAACTAATGAATCCCACCAGCCTTTGTGCCTCTTTCTTAGTGGTAGGAGGGACAAGATGATGTGAGTTTTCTTTTCTCTCAAAAGGAATACTCCAACATTCCCTAGACCACTAGGCTCCTCAAAACTTCACCTGCAGTGTGGGTTTCTCCTCTGGGCCAAGAGGAATGTATCCTAGATAAAGAGTGCTCCCTTAGCTTGGATCCCTAGAATAAAAATATACGTGGTTTAGGACCAAACAGAGCTGCAGACAACCAGCAAATGCAGGATTGGTACAAAAATAATTGGGGTAATAAACATCAGAGAAGTGGGAGGTATTTGTTACTAAGGCAAAAGCTAACCAATACACCTTCGAGACTTTTATCTCGGCCAAATGTAGCTCATTTACATGTAGTTACTCATGTAACTACACACATCTCTTTCCTCCCCTTTGCCACTTCTTGACTGGAAAACTAAAGTGTTGTTTTTCATCTTGCTGTGCCTGATTCCAGTCTTCAATGCAGAAGTCTGTTCTTCTGAATCCCCAGCTGGAAATAAGTTTCTCCAGGTTTAACACTCAAAACATTTTAGTTATGTTTCTTTTATGCTTCAACACTCTCCATCTTGCACTTTATGGTTTGTTTACATGCCTGCCGTCACTTTTCTGGTTGACTCCCAATATCTTCCCCATCTGAAATGGTTAGTCTAAGCCAAAGATAATAATACCATGCTTTTATTAGTGATAGTTTTAGTAGTGATCTTAGAACCAAATCTTGGCGAGGGAAAAGCACTGAAGGATTTCTAGGGAAATTTTTCTTGCTTCTAAAATGGAGAAATAAATAAAAGAAGGAACAAAAACAAGAGAGAGGCAGCCCTCATCCCATCCATTCTTTTTCTACTTTGCTAGCAATGTGAGGTGGAAGCAAACAGGACTGAAAGAAGCATGCACAAAAGCATCCTGCATGGTTTGGGGCCATGTGCCACTGCTCTGGAAGACTCTGGATCTAGGTCTACTGCAGACCTTCTCCAGAGCACTCAGTGTGGGCCTTGCTCAAGACAGACACCCAAATAATTCATTACAGGAATAAAGAAATTAAACGTGCACATACACCCATTCAGGTTATTTAAATCTGAGAGAAAAGATCTTTTTAAAAATATTTTAACATTTATTTTTGAAAGAGAGGGAAAGAGAGTACACACATAAGAGTGGGGGAGAGGCAGAGAGAAGGAGACAGAGGATCTGAAGCAAGCTCCATGCTGTCAGCGCAGAGCCCATGTGGGGCTTGAACTCAGGAACCCGTGAGCTCATGACCTGAGCTGAAATCAAGAGTTGGCTGCTTAACTGATGGGGGCACCCAGACACCCTGTGATAAAAGATCTTTGTGTAAAGTGTAAGACAACAATGATTATTGCAGTCTGGACAGTAGGTAGAGAAGATCCTTAATCAACGTACACAGATATATATATATATATTAAAACAGAAGAACAAACAAAGACTTTTAAGGGAGTAAGAATCACTGAAGAGGAGAAAAAATAGGGAAAGAATTTTCTGGAACAAGACTTGTATAATCTGTCTTTCTGAGGTCTTTGTACACTAGACCAAAGATTCTACAGATTTTCATCTGTACAGGAAGTCTAAGTTTAATTCTGTCTGTAATTCCAGGATGTATGGCCAAACTAAATAAGGTTGGGAACCAGAATTAACTAGTGTTCCTGACCAAAGACCACACAAAAAATAGTAATTTATTATGTGAAATAAAATTGATGTATATGTGTGGTAGCTTCATACTACGTCTGTTAAAGAACATTGTGTTACATCTCACACTACAGCTGAGAGCAGCCATTTCCCCCTCGCTGCAGAAGGCCACAGGAGAAAGGTCTGACTGCTTTCTCCAAGGTGTGTTTTTCCCATTTCTGTATTGAACAAAATAGTAGGTGACACGTCTTAGGGACCTTCCAGGGACTATGAGTCTATGACCTTGAGGCTCCAAAATAGAAATGGTCTTTTGGAGACCTGAGAATACTGTTCTAATTCCTCTGAATTGCTCAACTCCTCTGCATGGAATTATTAACACTTCCCAATAACTGAATGCTTTAAGAAAAGGTAAATGAGGCTGTATCGAGTTTTTGTTTTGTCTTTAGAAACTGTAGAAGACACTCGTATCAGTGCAACATGGACAGGGGCAATTGACCTTCGACCCCAGAAGATTAAGGACGACTACAAAAGATATTAGGTACTTATGAATTCCTGTCTCCCCTGATCTGTGATCCTCTCCCACCTACCCATCCTCAACTTTAAATCCTAAATACATAAAAGTTATTGGGGAGAATGACAAAAGCACAGACTAACATAATTACTAGTAAATTAAAACCTGTAACTAATATACCATGAGGCAAGCAAGTCTGTCCTGTGGCTATTATTTTATTTTCTTCTGCAATACTGAAAATACATTGTTTTATTCAAATGAAAGGGTATGTCTATTATAGTCAGAGTACTGAGGAATCAATATTCAGTTTCAAAGGTACAGTTATTTACCCTCTGGCACACACACAATGCATGATTCTTTGGTATTGATGTGCTCAGTCTACAAAAATAGTGCAATAACAAGGTAGTGATCGAGTATGGTGCAGTCTCAGTACATCCAATTTCTGACTTGTGCATCATTCACAAGGAAATGTAAAGATAAAAATCACTCTTCTTCTTGTGACTCAGTTTACTTCATTTGAAAAGGAACATATTATATTCCAAAACTCTTAGCTCACAATGTTCAGAAAAGCCATCAGGATGTTCCCTTTCAGACTTCTCCTTATTAAAAAATCATTCACTTTTGATTCATCAATACCCATCTTGCAAAAAGAGTGTTCTTAGTACATGATTGTTGAATCACATTTTTATGAAAGCACACGTGTGCAGTCTGGAACGGAAGGTTGCCTTTGAAACATAGATTGAGAACACATGGTTTTGCTTGGCTTTCTGGGATAGAAACTAAGCAGCACTCTAAGGAGTCACTTTGACAAGAACTTTTGTGTCAAGAAACAGCTAGAATGGAAGAGGAGGAGGCAAGCTGGGGGAGGGGGCATCTGGGCTGAGTCAAGGCTAGTAACTTAAAGGATAAATGGAAACCAGAACAGAGACAGTGTTCTTGGTCTTTTTCATTTATCTTGTCTATTAGAAGCTATGAAATCATATTATGAGGTGGTGATAATGACAAAAGATTCATCTTTTGCCTGAAATATGGTTTGTTGCCACTGATTGACTTATTTAAATAAATAGTGTTATGGGTATTCAGGGATTTGACTAGAGAGTCCGAAAAAGATAGTTTTCCTGATTTCCCTTGGTATTTGTATCTACGCTCAATTCTTTATATCAAATATGGAGTAGGCAGCTACATGATGGGCAATAAGGTGGCTGTTAAAAGTCCCTCTCAGATCTTGGTTGCAGGTGGTATGATTGACCAACAGCCCCAGTGACTACACTCTGAAAAGTACCACCACATTGATGCCAAGGCCATGCTTCCTATGGGCTGCCTCCAGCCAACGACTGACTATGCATTGTAAGGCAGGTCCTTTCCTGGAAGATGAGGATCCACTGATGGGCTTCTGTGGCTTAAGGATTCCCCATCAGCACTGCCAATACTTTCTTCACTGCACTCTAGTGTAAGATGCTTCTACTGAACCATCTTTCCTTCCTTCCATATCTTTAAGGTCTAATGGCACCCTTCCTATCTTTCTTGCAAAGGCATTTCCTCTAATAGATCTCTTTCATGATGAATCTCATCTTGAGGTCTCTTTCTTGGAGGATCCAGACTAACACAGAATAGAAGATGAAAACCATTTCTTGGCTATTATCTGCTTGCCCAACAACATTCATTTTTAATCCATTCTTTGGATAATTATTGGTTATCTACTATATCTCAAGCATTGTGGTAGCATGTAATGGCATCAGAAAAAAAAAAAACTTGAAGCCTACAGAGACTCAAAGTTGACTTTATTTTAAGCCTTATCATTGAGACACAAAGACAGTGTTGTAACTTGATCAGCAAAGACGTAGCCGATTACCTAGAGAGGGCAGCTGGACATGTAGGCAGGCCATGAAGGATGTGTATTTCTTGGCAATGTTCCCTCTGCAGTATGATCCACAGACTCAACTTTTCAGTGCCTGAGAGTTGATTCATTCTTAAGAACTGATTCACTTTAAGTAAATTTAAATTTAAGGTCACCCACTGGTGCCTCCCATGTTGCTAAATGTAATGGTCTTCATCTTACAGAACTAACATTTGGCAAACACTCTTTCTGCTCCAGAAATAGTATCATCACCAGGTTTTTAAGCACCAGACTTTTCAGAGTTTCTTCCCCAGCCATTCATTCTTAGTCTCTTTTGCTCATTCTGCCTCCTACGTTTGGCCCTTTATCATTGCACTGCTGTGGAACTTAACACTTGGCCTATTTTTTTCCTCTCGATACCCACCTGTCAACAATTTCATACATCCTCTTGTTTTTCTTACCCTCTATATAATAATGACTCCAACATTTATACCTGGATCCCATATGTCTACTCAAATTTCACTCAGTTTCAAGAACGCACCACACATCTCTGTTTGGATGTTTGATAGGCATCTTGAATTTAATATGTCCTAAACAGAATTTCTAATCTTCTCACTGAGCCTCCTTGTCCCATAATCTCTTCATCTCTGGTAATGGCAACTCCATTCTTTCAGCTATTCAGGCCCAAAGCCCTGGAGTTATTCTTGAATATCTCTTTTGTAGCCTGCACTCAGTTTAAAAGCAATTTATTTGGACTCAACTTTTAAAATATTCCCCAAGTGCAAACTCTTTTAACCACCTCAACCACCTTGTCACTTTGGACGGAGCCACTTGAATTGTTGCAAAAGCCTCCTAATAGTTCTCCCTTCTTACTCTCATGCATCCCTACTGCCTTGCAATCTGTTCTCATCATAGCACCCTAGGGATCAAGCTAAAAATCTAAGCTAGATGTAATGAGCTAATTTGTACCCCCAAATTCCTATGTTGAAGGCCTATTCCTCAGTACCTCAGGAAGTGGCTATATTTAGAGATAAGCTCTTTAAAGAGGTAATTAAGTCAAAATGAGGTCAGTAAAGGCAAAGTCCTAATCCAATACAACTGGAATCTTTGTAAGAACAAGAGGTCAGGGGGCACTTGGGTGGCTCTGTCCACTGAGCGGCCGACTTTGGCTCAGGTCATGATCTTGTGGTTCGTGAGTTGGCGCCCCACGTTGGGTTCTGTGCTGACAGCTCAGAGTCTGGAGCCTGCTTTGGATTCTGTGTCTCCCTCTCTCTTTGCCCCTTTTCCACGTGTTCTCTGTCTCTCTCTCTTTCAAAAATAAATACACGTCAAAAAATTGAAAAAAAAAAAAAAAAGAACAGAAGATCAGGACATAGACATGTACAGAAAGAGGACCACACGAGGACACAGGGAGAAAAACAGCTCTCTACAAGCCAAGGAGAGAGGCCTCAAGAGGAAAGAGCCTTACTGACACCCTGATCTTGAACTTCTGACCTCCAGAATCATGAGAAAATAAATTTCTGTTGTTTAAGTATCCCCCGTCTGTGATGTTTTGTTATGGCGTCCCTAACAGATCAATATATGAGGTGATAAAATTCCTCTGCTTCAAACTGTCCAATAACTTCCCATCTCCAATCTTCTACAAGGCCCACAGTCTGGTCTCCACATCCAGGTGGTAGTGAGTGTTGGGATGACTTTAATCACTAGACACCAAAAACCTTTTAAACCTTTTTCCAAGAGCTGTTTGGACTCTCAAAGGCTAATAGTACCTCATCTCCTCTCCCCTGCACAGCAAATAAGGTTTTGCCTTCCTAACCTCTCATTTGTTAAAATTTTCACTTAACTTATTTTCCTTGATTAACACATTCTTTCTTTAAATGTGTCTGCATTATGGATTAGGCTTTTGAACTGCATAAACCTTGGACAAGGTATGTAAACTAGTGAGTCTTAACGTCTTCATGTAAAAATTAGGAAAAAGTTTGGAATAAAAATAATAATATCTATTTTGTAATGGCATTCATTCAATAAATATTCAGTATTCAGTCAGTAAATATGTATCAAATACCTGGCATGTTCCAGGCACTATGCTACGAAGACAAAATATATAAAGCAAGATGCTTGCAACTTGAGTTATATTACTTGGTCAATAAATGGTAATATTGATTTGATGTCAGTTTTATTATTATGGACGTTATGATCATATTCTAATTCTGCTGTTTCATCTGTGAAATAATTTGTCCTTTTAAGGTGGCTTTTGCATAGAGGAACTCATTCCTTTTTTGTTAATCTTCAGGTTTAATCCTCATAATCCTAAAAGCCCACCTTTCTCCCGGATAATCACCCTTTTTCTTTCTCTTCATATTCAAGTTTCATGAAAGAGCGCTATTCCCTGCTGCTATTTATTTACTCACCTGATGCCCGTCCCTCAACATAATCTAATCCAGTTTTCTACCTTCATCACCCCCCAAACAACATGATCATGGGTTATCTCTCACCCCTCATTACTTAGATTAGTCTGCTAAGGTGACTAACAAAAATCACAGACTCAGTGACTTACGCAAGAGAAATTTCTTTTCTTCCAGTTGTGGAGGCTGGAAGTCCAGGATGATGGTGCTGGCGGGGTGGTTCCTCATGAGAAGTCTCTCCTGGTTTGTAGCTGGCTCTGCTCTCCCTCTTCTTCAGTGGTCTTCCCTCTGTGTGTTTTCATCCCCAACATCTCTGCTGCTTCTTCAGACACCAGTCATACTGGATTAGGGCCCATCCCGATGATCTCATTTTACCTTATTATCTCTTCCAAGGCTCTATATCCAAAAACAGTTAATAAGGCAGGGCTGCAACATACAAATTTGGGGGAACATAATTCAGCTCAAAATATGCTAAATTATTTTCTCCTTTGCTTATTTTCCTTGACCCAATATGAGGATTCAAGAGTATTGTCCATACTTATCTTCTTAAAGTCATTTCTTCTCTGGTTTTCTGAACCCCCATGGACTCCAAGTTTGTCCCCCGGTTTTCTGGCTACTTCCCAGAGTCACATTTTTAAACTTCCCTTTCACTTCCTAACAATGACATGTTGGAATTCCTCAAGATTATGACCTCAAGTCCTTCCCTTCTGGTTCTATCATCACGTTCTATGTGAGCTTATCTCTCCATGAGGCTCTTTCCCACTGAGACACAGAAAACTTGGTGTTTTCTCTTTAGACCAGTACCTCACGATGCATTTGCCCCCACCTGGAATGTAACAGGCATTGAGAAAAACACGATGCTATTGTTTTTTTTCCTGTTCAGAATGGTTGTTGCATTGAAACACATTTAACCTGTAAAATCACCTCCCATTGCACTGCACCACGACACCCATCGGAGGGACTTTCCAGGGTAATCTCAAATGAACTCGTGTCGCCCTTTACAGAGAACCCACATGTATAGCTCCCCTTGCCATCAAGGTGACGAGATGAGGGGGGGGATTCCAAGCCGTGGGGTGCACGAAAATGATTTTTAAAAGATGACTGATAACCATCTACACTGCAAACACTCTGTGACTCTCAGTTTATGATTAAGAGCGCTGCTACTACCAGTGTGGAAGAGGGGGACTTTTTGAGTCTGAGGGATTTCATTTCCTGGACTATGGTGGACAGTTTCAAGATATTACAGTTCTCTAGATCTTAGGTGTAATTATACATTCCTGAGATAATATATTATTAACTATTACTAACAAGAAACGAAAAGAGAAAACCAAATCATTCAGAAAGAATACATGTGTTGAGTCTGAGGTACCAAGTACTGTGGGAAGACATGAGGGAGACAGGCAAGGAAGAAGGAAGACGGGGAGAAAGGCAAGCTCCCTGAGCTCATCATTGTCCCAGCCTTGCCAGGGTCAGCCTGTTCAGTTCTCTCAGGATCACTCTGGATGCATCTTGGCCATACACCCTTAGCTGGCCAACCTCAGAGCAGATCCAGGCATGTTCGCCCTGAGGCAACCAACCCCACTTTTGACTGAGATGGGCAACTGACATTTAAACTCCTTTCACCAGCAACTATTTCACTGCATGATTCTATGATTGTCCTGAGGTGAATCTGCTTCAGTGACAACTGTGTCGAAAGCTCTAACCGAGTTTTGCCTCAAGGGCATCTAACTTCGGAAGTGTCGTATAATTAACATGTGTACACTTGAATATTTATATTCTTTCCAAGGCTCTAACTCGAAATATTTCCAGTGGATATTGGTTGATTGTTTTTTTTTAATGTTTTATTTATTTTTAATACAGAGAGAGACAGAGCATGAGAGGGGGAGGGGCAGAGAGAGAAGGAGACACAGAACTGGAAGCAGGCTCCAGGCTCTGAGCTAGCCGCCAGCAAAGAGCCTGACGCAGGGCTCGAACCCACGAATGTGGGATCTGACCTGAGCCGAAGCCGGAGGCTTAACCGACTGAGCTACCCAGGCGCCCCTGGTTGATTGTTTTTAGGGTGTTTTTTGTTTCTCTAACGAAGAGAAGTTAATTTAATTAAAATTAACAAAGTTAATTTTATTTTTAAAAAATTCGAAGTGTCCCTTACCTTGGGGACATCGGAGCTTCATTGTGTCAACTCTACCCACTGTGAGTGATGTAGCCTCACCCAATCTTGTCTACAACTTTAGAAGGATAAATGGGACTTTAGCACAAGTGCCCAAAACCAGTAAAAAGAAAAGTGGGGGGGGGGGACCAACAAAAAACAACAAAAACAAAAACAAAACAAAACAAAAAACATCTCTAACCATTAGGAATAATGGAAGAACAGTATGTAATGCATCTTTGAAGAAAAAAAATAAAAAGAACAACTTCACCCCTTTCAAGTAGAGTTACATGGGTTCCAGTGAAATGGAAATTAATCCCTGGAGTGACCTGTTCCCCTCCTCCCCTGATATCTGTCCCCTATCCCACCCCACGCACACCTGTGCATTTTTCCTATATAGGCAGCTCCCCCTTGATTCAAAAGGAGCTCAGGGAAGTGAAGACTTCCAAGCCAGAAGACATGATGCGGAATGAGAAGC
Source organism: Suricata suricatta (assembly GCF_006229205.1). Classification (NCBI taxonomy): domain Eukaryota; kingdom Metazoa; phylum Chordata; class Mammalia; order Carnivora; family Herpestidae; genus Suricata; species Suricata suricatta. The sequence continues at coordinate 16,757,106 of NC_043706.1, read as the reverse complement.
TCATGTTAGCTGAGATCACCCAGACAGCAAAAAAGAAGGAAACAAAATGATAATTTTGACCTTAGCCACATGTAGTAAGGAGAGTCAACTTGAGCTGAACTCCCATTTCCCCTTTGATGGCTCCATAAATGTTAAATGACTTTGCAAATATTTTCAAATGCGTGGTTTTGCAAACAAGAGTGGTGGAGAAAGAAAGGAGGAGAAGGGTTAACGGCCACATATAAAACAACCAGCCCCTACAGTCTATGGCCAAGTTTTACAGCTGGATTTTCACAAACTCCTTGAAATGCTGGCCGAGGGATGGGTTTACGATGTTGCCATGGCAGTCCTGTAATTTTTGCCAAAATACTGTGGCACTGTAGCAGATGTGCTTTGGGGAGGCAGGCAGAGCGGTTGGGATGCGTATGAAGGAATTTAAGACCCTCACTAAATATCTCAGCAAAGAATGTCCCACTGAACCATCGCTGGATTTAATTAGCTGTAGAGTGAAAGGTGAAGGGTTAATCCGAGGTCCCTGTGGGGGAAAATGAAGCTTGTAACACAGGAAGCTATTTGATATTTGCTCAGTGCCACTCTTCAGTCGATTGGAATAGTAAATGAGCACAGTGTGGGAATGAATAGACATGTAGTCTCTTTAAGTCATTTTGATATGACGGTGTTTAATTATTTAATTTCCATATGCGTTTCTCCAAGATTCTTTCTGTCAATGCAGTAATGCGTTCTGAAGTATTGAAAGTGACTGCTGAGTGAGTAAGAAACGTTCCGTTTTCAAAGTGAGAAACAATTTGATTGAACTCAATTAAAAACCATTGTAATTTGTTTAGTAGTGTTTGGTGTCTATATTTGCCTGTTTACACTACTTCAATTTTTTTTTTTATATACAGGGGAAAAAACCCTATTGGGCTGAGGGTTTTTTTTTATTCCCACAGAAGACATAACAAGCTTGTTTTTGTGAGCAAGAACAAACTCTGTAACTCTTATCTAGGGTAAGGTAAGATTTGTCAAGCATATTGAACACCTCAAGCATTCATTAATTGATTCAACAAATATTCCTTCCATCTGTTACAGGCCAGGCATTGTGCAAGGCACCACATTCTCACTAACCAACAGGATAGATGTGTTCTTGTCTTCATAGAGCCCTTTCGGGACCCAGAACAATGGCATCCCTTCAGAGCCCAGCTCTGGGGTGGACAGGGGGTATGCTTAGTCTACTAACCAGAAGGACGATTAAATAATTTGTCACCTTTGCAACAAACCCAAGTGCCAGAAAGGCTGATCGATTGGCCAAAGATAACTGGCTATTGTAGTATGGAGAGGCATAGTGAATAATTCTCTGATTTCTATGCTTAATAGTTTCTGATTTAACCATGAGGTAGATTCTCCATAGTATCTTTCATATAAATTCCTTGTGTATGCTTTTATATATTAAAGACATATTTTGACTTTTCTTCCAGGATTTGTACTAATGGCATAACTTCACATACTATCAAAAGTGAGTATTTACGATGCACGTGGGTGGCTCAGTTGGCTAACCATTGGACTTCAGCTCAGGTCTTAATCTTATGGTTTGAGAGTTCGAACCCCACATCCGGCTCTCTGCTATTAGCCCGGAGCCTGCTTGGGGTCCTCTGTTCCCCCTTCTGCTTTTTCTGCTTTTGTGCTCTATTTCTCTCAAAAATAAATAAATATTAAAAAGAAAAGTATTTAGGGTGGCTTGGGTGATGTGAATGATCAAGTATCTCCTATTCACAATGAATGTAGTAGGAAAGGGAGAGGAAATCAACCAACTTTAGCAAAGTCACAAAATAGTAAACACTCAAGAGGGTCATGAGTATTGTTAATATGAAGAAAAAGAAAAAAAACTATGAGCCCATCTCTAGTCATTATCATACTAGGCACAGACATCCTTCCAAGCCAAGCTATAGGCCAGCACGAGCCTAGGAACACTAGCTTTAGCAGAAAGCTCTGGGCAGTTCTAGCCACACTATCTAGTGAAGATACTGAAGAAGCTCAATTCAGCAGTGGAGTGAGAGGGAATGACCAAAGATTAAGCATGAGCCTGGAAGAATACTGTAGCCTCTATCAGCTGCCCTTCCACGGCTGACCTTGGAGCTTAAGGGCCTGACAGCTGTGAACTTTAGCAGTTGAGGAAATAAGACACTGGCATTTTCTTGCTGCTACCCCGACAGTTCATGCAATTCACCCCGTTGAAATCTGGCTACTGAAGGCCTGTTCTGCAGGAGGCATTGTACTGGGTGCTAAGGATATAGTCCTGGGCAAGAAAGACACTGACTGTCCTTGTGTAGTTCAGTGGAATCTGTGGTGTGGGAGTGTGAGCTGGTGGTCTGGATATGTCAGGAAACTGATTTTCCAATTCCTTTGAGTTGAGTTAACCTTGCTCTGGTCCCACTGATGACCTCTGTCATCCAGGCAGACATTAGGACAAGGACCTCTACTCCAAGGTCAAGGACCTCTACTCCAAGTTCAGGTGTGGCTGACACAAAGGGGGAAGTACCTTGGACGTTCCCGCTTTCCCAGCATTCTGAGTGTGGCAGGTCACAGAAGGATGTGGTCACAGTTCCCAACCCTTCCTCTGTCTTTGGTGGGTCTGCATTACTCGCATAGCAGCTATTCAGCACTGTTAAATGGATGCACCCAAATTGAAAATGGCATCTACATTCCAGCTCCCCTAATTGTTCAAAACCAAGCATTCCTTGGGAGCCATCCCCTTCTGCAGAGTGGGGTATACAAACATCTGTATGTCTGAAAGAGACATTTGGAAGAACAAAAACAGGGGACCTGGGGCTCACGGCACAATGACATCTATTTTCATGGGAAACATTGATTGTCTTGGAAATTCTCAAATGAAACTGACGCTAATCATTCTTACAGACAAGCATACATCTTCCACTCAAGGAGTAGATCCACTTAATCTAAACTATTGGAAAAATAAACAATGTAAAAAATCTGCCTAAAAATAAGGAATGTAATTGTTAAATAATACCAGTTTGGGGAATGAGTTGTTTACTCCTAGAAAGAAAGGAAGTAGGACACCGGTTCACAAGTATCCATGTTTCTGAAAATCCTCCCCTCACACCCTATAAATAGGAAAAACACTTTTATGAGCATAACTCTCTTCTTATAATGTCAAGTCAAATGATTGTTTGAGTATGCTTAGTATCTTTTGAAACCATAAATGCACATTCAGCATAAAAGAAAAGCAATTTAAGAAAAAGCTGATCCTGAAACTCCAAAGTTGTTAGGCTCTAAAGACAAAAACAAAGATGAGGTTGACTTTTTATTTTTTGTTGGGAAATCAGATAATAGGGAAAGTCGGTTATATTGATTTCTTGTGAGCTAAATCCCCAATGACTGCTTCAACAAGCGTTTGCTGAGTACCTCCTGGGGACAAGACCCTGTACTAGGGTATTTTCAAGATGATACGATTTTTCATGAAGATTTGAGACCTAGTGGTTAAATCTTATTCGCAGAAGTGGGATATAAATCATGCTTCAGCTTAAATATGGAGGCATTTCCATCTATGATTTGGTTCTCTTATCTGTAAGTGTCCATCTTGGTGGAATAAAATGCCAATCAAAGCCCCCCAAATGTTGTACATTAACCCTTTATTTTTAAAAGGGCAATAGCAACAAAAATTTTCCAGCTCCATCCAAGAGATAAACAAAATAAAGGGCATTAGGCTAAGTGAAATAAGTTGGACAGAGAAAGGCAAATATCATGATGTCACTTATAATGTGGAATCTAAAAACCAAAAAAATAAACACCTGAACTCCGACAAAAAGAAGCGATCAGTGGTTGCCAGGAGTAGTAATGTGGGCAAAATGATTGAAAATGGTCAAAAGTTACAAACTTCCAGTTATAAACTAATTAAGTCATGGGGATATAATACACAGCATGATAATTATAGTTAATAACCTTATATCATATATTTGGAAGCTGCTAATAAAGTAGATCTAAAAAATTCTCATCACAAGATAAACTGTGTAACTATATATGGAAATGGATGCTAACTAGATTTATTGTGGTGATCATTTTGTCATATATACAAATATCAAATCATTGTATTATTTACCTGAAACTACTATGTTATACATTTATCTCCCAAAACAAAACAAAAGAAAAAAAAAGATACTTGAGCTCCCTTCTGAGTCTTTCTTTTCTGGCTGACAAAAACCCATTAAGTCAGCAATGCAAGCTCTCACTTGGTTATGAGTGCTTTTTTGTATTGTTTTAATGCCAGTCTTGAGGGTGAATTCATCTATGTCATGGTTTGGAATGACTTGAATTTTCTTTAGCACCAGGCAGGAGAGCCTACGTACAAATGGCATGGCACAGAGCACATGCGTGTGCATACGCACCTCACGTGAGTGTCTGATACATATCCCAGGTTAAGCTTCTTCCACTTTGCACGATAGGGAGGCCTTTGGGGGAGGAGGTGAATGGTGAGCTCTTGTCAGTAATGGGAAAGCCACAGTTCTGGTAATAAACAGTGGATCAAGTAAAGAGTCAGATGCAATCAGGAAGGAACCAATTCAGCTGCAGTCAGCAGGAGGCATAATCATGGGGGTGGGGGGGACTTTGGCAGACCTTCAAACACTAAGATAGGGATTCTGAGGTTAAAATCAGTGGTAATGAGGAGCTATTGGAAGATTTTGACATGTGAGTGGGTTTATTTAATGGAGTTGATGTAAATGGCCTCAGATGGTGACAGTGATTATTCTTGTGCATTTGCTGTGCTTCTGACCCTCCAGTGGTGGAAAGTCTCTTAAAGCCAGTAGGCAGCTTGCATGTGGAAGGGCTGATGGGAAGAAAACTGATAGCTGCAGAGAGGAAGCCTCTGTCATTTTCTATGGCCTTGGAGAGAATGGTCACCTGAGACACCACCCGAATCAAGGTCCCTTGGAAAGAGATGACAAGAAGCACTCAGTGTGAGAACATTGGTGTGCAAGTTATTTATGGTGGAGTCCAGCTGCCGCCAGAATTCCGCCTCCTAAAATAGCCAACAGGTGGGGGACCTGGCCTTTGCAAACATCGTGTCAAAGCATGTACAGGATACTTTAGGGCTTTCTTTCTCCTCTTGCATAGATAATACCACATTTTTCTACTTATAAATCCACTCTAATTTTGGAATTCAGATGTCAAAGAACATTACTAGCCCAGTGCCATTCACACAGATAGTTAGTAAATGTCTGCATACTGACTGAGGAGCAATTCTTGAAAGTGAGTTTGTATGTGTGCAGAGATTATGGTTCTGAAATGGTCCTTGTTCTGGATAAGTCAATATGATCATCTATTTATCTTGTTCTCGTTGTTTGTTGACTTTCTTCCTATAATGTGGGATGTCAAGTATTTGCTGCTTATCTTAAGAGAATGCAAAACATGTCCACATTCCCTCTCTCTTGGGGAACATGAGAATGAATTTCCAGAAATCATTTTAATCAAAATCTATGTCCCTTGTACTGGAAGAAGAAAAATGGCACAGTATTCATGTTCCCTCCTGTTGTTGGAACGTTCATTGCTGGAGGCAAAAGCTGGTGCTGGAACTCGAAGCTGCTGGGCCGGTCACCTTCTCCTGGGGTCTTATGTCATGCTCACTTTATTATTTTTTTTTATTTTATTCATTTATTTTGAGAGAGAGTGTGTGGCTGGGGGTTGGGTAGAGAGAGTAGAAGAGAGAAAATCCCAAGGAGGCTCTGCACCACCAGCACAGAGCCTGACGCGGGGCTCGATCCCATGAACCACAAGATCATGACCCAAACCAAGATCAAGAGTCAGATGCCCAACCAACTGAGTCACCCAGGTGCCCCCCTGCATGCCCTCTTTTTTTTTTTAATGTTTATTTATTATTGAGAGACAGAGCATGAGCAGGGGAGGGGCAGAGAGAGGGGGACACACAGAATCTGAAGGAGGCTCCAGGCTCCCAGCTGTCAGCACAGAGCCCATCGCAGGGCTAGAACTCACAAACTGCGAGACCATGACCTGAGCTGAAGTCAGACATTTAGCTGACTCAGCCACCCAGGCACCCCTCTCTGCATGCCCTCTTAAATGCAGGAAAACAGTGAAAGGGTTTGCCCCTGTCCCCAATTCAACCAGAGGTGTCACAGACTTGGCACCGGGTGCTATCTCTGGCCTCGGTGGTTCCACTGAAGCCTCTAGCACTTGTTCCCCAGAGATGCCATTCAAATCTCAAGAGTTTCATAAAAACACAAAAATCATGTATGGTAAGAAAACAACTCCCCTAACTGGTTCCCCAATATTCTTGCTTTGTGTTGAATCTGAATGCAGTTGGTTGAAGCAGAGACACTGTTGGGCCATGAGAAAGACAGACAGTTAGGGAAATGGGGTATCCAGAGGCCATGAGCAGAAGCACTCCAGCAAGGGAGGCACCCAAAGAGTGAGTGCTGAGTGATCTAAAAATGCGTGAGTGGGGCGCCTGGGTGCTCATCTCGTTAAGAGTCCAACTTCAGCTCAAGTCATAATCTCACAGTTCATGAGCTCCAACCCTGCAATGGGCTCTGTGCTGACAGCTCGGAGCCTGGAGTCTGCTTAAGATTCTGTGTCTCCCTCTCTCTCTGTCCCTCCCCCACGCCCCCTCTGTTTCTCTCTCTCTCTTTCAAAGATAAATAAACATTACAAAAATTAAAGAAGTGGTAGTACATTTAAGGATAAGTAAGGAAATCCTCTTTCCTCTCCAGAGACAGGGGGCCAGAACAGACTGTAAGAGAGACTGGGGTCACTTTGGTATATGAACAGCTTAACTACAAATGGTATGATCTGGGATGGTAGCAAGGTGAAAGAGAGAGACTCCCAGAGCTTGGGAATCAGAAAGTTTGAATTCTGGTCTTGGTCTGCTTCCAGACATCTGTGGGTTCTTGGCCAAAACATTTTATCCTATCTGAGCCTCAATTTCCTCATCTCTGAAGTGTAGGCATTGGATCAAATGACTTCTAACGTGCCTTTCATTTTTTATAATGATATGCCTGAGAGAAGTTGTCATTTTGATTTGGCTCCATGAGGGTCATGTTTTTTAAAGCTGTAGCACAAGGAAAGCTTCCATGACGAAGTGTGCTTATCTATTCTAGAATTACTGTTTCCTTTAATCTTTCCCATTACCCCCACTTGGCTAGGTTCATTAAGTTTGCCATGTGCGACGGACCTAGGCATTCCAATCCTGAGATGATAAGGCATCTGATGGGGAGGGCTGGGCTTTGTTGAACATCCCAGATCAGTTACCAGCGCCTGTGGGATTATAACAGAAAACACATGGTTATCATTCATTCGAGCAAGGTCCTTGCAGGAGATTTCCAAGACAGTTGTTCCTGCAGCAACGATCAGTGGCCAAGAAATAGTTTCACTGAAAGAAATAAGTGGGCAATGAAATTTACCCTTTGGAAATATTCAAGGAGAGCAACACTTTGGACCTTTAGGTTTAAAAAGGTTAATTTGGGTATTAGGAAATCATTTTGATATAAAGGTATAAAACTGATGGGGACCTCGGTGGCTCAGTCAGTTAAGCGTCTGACTTTGGCTCAGGTCAGGACCCATGGCTCATGAGTTCAAGCCCCATATCGGGCTCTGTGCTGACAGCTCAGAGCCTGGAGCCTGCTTCGGATTCTGTGTCTCCCTCTCTCTCTGCACTTACTCTGCTTGTGCTCTCTGTCTCTCACAAATGAATAAATGTTCAAAAAAAAAAGTATAAAATTTATAAGGACCACAAAAGTCACGTCTTCTGCCTTCGGGTTTTGTTTTGCTTTGTGTTATGTTGCAGAGGAGACAGCTGAAGCTCAGAAAAGTTCAATGAATTCTTCAGAAAAGCATAATTGGTTAAGCAGATCTGAGGCTCAATTTAGGGCATTTGACTTCCAATCCAATACTATTTTCCTTTCCCAATTAGTTTCTTCTGGACAGAATTGGTCCTATTTGTAGATGAAGACATCACTCTCCTTAGTAGTAGGCATCAAAAAAAAAAAATATATATATATATACTGCCCCCCAGGATCTCCCAAGAAGCCCATCCCAGGTCCCAGAAGCTTCCCACAGCATCTCAGGCTGCCCCATCCAAGCACTCATCTCTATTTGGATGTCTATTTCCAAGGCAGCTAATGAGGGCCCAGACCCTGTTCCTCTTATTCTCAGTAGCATTTCCAGTGTCAGCACATTGCCTGGCACACAGTCCACACTCCACAAACATTTGCTGGATTAGTGATCAAAAGCTTGAAGGACACAGTGATGAATGCATGAGGAGGAAACCAAGATCCCTGTCACTAAAGCCATTCCTATGGGTTAAGACACTGTTCCATGTTAAAATGTAGAAAGACCCTGGGAGATAATGATGTGAGAAATAATTTGCATGGCATCCCAAGTTGCTTTGAAGAGTCATGAGATAAGAAAGTTTAGGGGGAGACAGGGACAAAGGAGCCCGGTTGGAGGACAATCCATATTTATGTTTGGTGGGTCTAGTGTGGTTCTCACTAGCAATCCTACAGGAAGCGATACCTAAATAACGCCTCAGTGCTTTCCCCTTTGCCCAAGGCTGACTGGTGCTGCTTGCCACCATTTCACCATCCAGAATGGGTGTTTTCATTATGGACTACACCATACATACAATCACATGGCACTGTGGCCCTATACTCTTTGCCCTGGATAGCAACTAACATTTTCCAGAGAATCATCATACCTTTGCCTTATTTCATCTCTTTGCACTTTGAGAAACCCAGGGCAGATGATTCTATTTGCATGACTGTTGAGAAAAATGAGGCAGGGTAAACGATTCTTCAGCCTCACAACTCTGGGCTCTGGCCACAGAGGAAAGCCATGGTTTTCTTCCATTTGTTGAAACCAAGGTTGAATTTTTTAAAAAAATGTATTTATTCTAGGCAAATGTTTTTGGAAAATGGTCTCAATTTCTATTAATGAGGGCATTGACTATCACAATCTTACAAACATATCTTGCGATCTAACCTGTTGCTGCCTTAACATAGAACTGTCAATCTGACCGACAACATCCATCCGGAATTCCCCAGGGAGGCTGAAAAGAAGAGGAAAGGAGAGAGAGCCACACATTAAGTCTTAAAAGAATTCAATTATGAATGCTCCTTCCAAGGCCTCCACTTGATTTTTTTCTACCTGAAATGAAACGCTGTATCTTTACCAGGGAGATAAATAGTAAAAGAACAGCAGAATGTAATGATAAATTTGTTGTGCTGTTTTATTGTACTTTTGCAAGTCATTTTCTTCTCCTCTTTGTTTGCGCTGCCCTAGATATTTGTAACAGGTTTGTATACTGTCATCATCATTTACAAATAAGCTGTTATTTTAAAATATTAAACCTAATGATCGGTTTGCCACCATCTAATCCCTCCTTCCCCCCAATTTCTGCACTAGGTAGAAGACATAAAAGCTTAGATGATGGACAGAGTTGGAAACAGCTTTCTTCGAAAACTTCTTTTCCAAGATCAAAAATCAGAAACCAACCTTTTAAGGAACAGCCTCTGGATTTAATTTCCTCTCCTTTGTTCTTTGTTTTAATTTCCCCCCCAAATGGCACTTGATCTTCCAATGTTCTTCTTTCCAATTTAATGCCAATAATTTGCACTTCTGTCATCCCTTTCATCTGGGACATCACAAGGCCATCTGAAACTTTCTCTGATGAACTTCAGAGGGGTGCTGTAACAGGTAAGTCCTTTGATGACCTTCTTTTCAAAATGTGTAGTGACAGCAGACTTTGCAGTAATACAAATCACTTCTAGAGTCTAGGCTTAGGTGATTTTAAATAGTGGCTGGACTTGAGTGGATTGGAATAATCGCATGGGGTACAGGGATAGTGGACATACCAGGGGAAGTTCATGAAAAAGAAGCAAAGACACAGTCCCTTTCTAAGAAAAAAAAAAATCCTGTCTTGTCTCAGTAGTTCTGACTTGCACAGGAAGTTTGGTTTGCAAGATACAACCACTTAACATGTTTACTCTGAACACGGCTGATTGGAATTAGATGAGAACAGGTGTTCTGACCAATGTCACTATCCTTGAGAGATCTCTTCCACTGTATAAATAGGTGATAGGCGTCAACTAGCCAACAGAAGTATTTGACACTGGTGTAATATCATCAGATTATTTTGGGGGGAAAGTTCAAGCGCAAGGTGAACAAAGAAAGGTCTGGTCACTTGAGCTCAAGTTTGTTTCCTAGGAAGCCTGAGATATTAACTTGGTAGGATCTAAAATATGCCACAGACTCCAAGATCAGAAGAATTAAAACCCAATTGACAATGAGATGGAAAATTATCCTTTCACCCCAGATTTCTGTGGATACTTTAAATCAGTTTTTATGTTACTATTATGTGATCTTTGGGCACATTGTCCTCACAGCCTCAAATAATTTGGCAGGACTAGTTCTATTTAAAAAGAAGGAAAGAATACAATACCTGCACAGATTCAAGCTACATATGTGTAGAACTGGGGCAGACTACTGGTAAACCTGAGGTGGCCATAGCTCTTTTAGAAATGAAAGCAAACTAGAAGAAATAAATTATCAATGGGTATTCTGTTGTCATGTTATGTCTTTTGAAAGAATTAAAATGTTTATGAGGCTGATGGGGTGAGTAACATAAATATCTCTCCTCTTCAATATTAAAAAAATGATGTATTCACTTTAAGAAGAAACACTATTGTGTGGTGGTTCAGTTAGTTGAGTGTCCAACTCTGGACTTCAGCTCAGGTCATGAACTCATGGTTTGTGGGTTCAAGCCCTGGGTCGGGCTCTGTGCTGACAGCATGGAGCCTGCTTGGGATTTTCTCTCTCCCTCTTTCTCTCCCACTCCCCAATGTGTGCATGCACATTCTATCTTTCTCTAAGTGAATAAACATTTAAAAAAGAAGAAATGGTTGTATTATAACCCTTTATCAATGGAGCAGGTGACTGGGCATCTGTCCCCAGGTCTGTGACTGCTTTTGTCAAAGAAGATTTGATGAGGCAATAAGCCAATGGCTGAGCAGGAAATAAGAATAGAGAATTCTAGCTTCCAACTTTCACTGTCACTTTCAGTTGACTGCCTCTAATACGAATCGCTTAGAGCAAGAACATCCTAGGTTAATAATTGGGGTGAGGAGGAAAGAAATTATCGAGGTGTCACATCTTTCTCTCCCCAAATCTAGATAATTTCTCACATTAGAGAGTCAAGATATTTTATTTTCAGTTTTTCAAAGACAGTACAATCAAAAGAACAAAAACTCAGTGGCTACTGTCTGTTCTATAGAGAGCATAGGCAAGTGCCATCACATCTGTACTATTTCCTGGTCTCACAAGAATACTCCAATGTCCCAGGAACAAGGACCTTCAATAGAGGGCAGTCTGTATGATACCTGGCACCACAGTCTGAGGCCAGATCCTCACATTATTTCTTAGCTTCCAGGGACCAAAATCTTGAATAGCATGACTGACTCAGACTTCCAAGTCAATTACAACACCTCCTTCAGGCAGGTGGTGGTATCATTCAGATGGTTTTTGGTTTTCTTTTCCTCCCCAGGAACAGTTTGGGAGCATGGTACATGGTTTATCTTATGAGTCACTCTCCTTTACTTAAGGCCCAATGTCTCCTACAGACAGCCTTGCCAGGTTTGGGTTCTATGTGACCTCTCTCAGAGTAACACACTCCTCTCCCTGTTGGGGGTATCTATCTATCTATCTATCTATCTATCTATCTATCTATCTATCTATTTTTGCTAGATATCATTGGTACCCTGTTTCCAGAGAACTTCAGTAAAAGGGGACTTTTTGGAATTCCCTTGAAATAGACCTGACCACGAAAGGCTGGTTCAGATTTAGAGATGAACATGAATAACAACTTGGGCTTGGTTAAATGGCACCTCCTTTTAGATTTACTACTGAACCAGATAAAACAATGCAAAATGAAACATACGTGATTAATGATGCGGTGGGTGGATACAGCCCTTGACACTGCTGTGAGTTTTCGTAGAGATCTCTGTAGTGGTCAGTACAACCCCTAAGAAGTAAGGAAGTTCTTGGATCAAGGATGCCAGAACTGTGGGCTTTTCAGAGAGAAGCATGTGGTTAAAGCCACATCAATACCCAAGGGTCTACCTATTACAATCTAAGGACATATTCACAGCATCACCATATCATACACTTCTAAGTTACAGTCTTAGTGTCACATTGGGCCCCTGCAGTGCTGAAAACAGGATTCACCCAAATTCTTTACTTGAGTACTAGTGTCCGACTTCTGCCAAGGGAAAAGTTAATACAAATTTTGGCTAAACATCAGAAGACATATATGTCAGCCCTGGCTCTGCCTCTTACTTACCAGTTGTGCAACATTATGCAAATCATATAACCTCTCTGAACTTGGATTTTGTTATCTGTAAAGGGAGCATTAGGTAGATTCTTCATGACTTTCAAGGCTTCAAATTCTACAAGTCTGATGGAATGTCTCCCTAAGATGGGTAAGTGGTGTGATTGTATCGTACAGACTTCTTGGCCAGATGTAAGACATGGATAATGTACTTTGGAAATAAATCATAAAATTGACACAAAAATAAGAAACATAAGCAATTGGTAATGAATTTTAAGTATCAAGGCACCAATTCTAAATCTCATTCATCAAAAGGGCAGAGCATCTGAGAAATTCTAAAGTGGCTATTGACCATTTCATGTCCTAGCAAGTAAGGGAAGAAGTAATCCAGATCTTTTTTAAAATTAGAGAATTATAGTCAGAATTATTGGCAAAATGAACATCATAGGAACTTTAAGAGAATTAAATTCTTAGTAACCACAGTGAGGAAGGTGAAATATGGTCAAGTAAAAGTGAAATTTTAAAATGTTTAAGAAATATATGAAGCTATATCAACCACGTGTGATACTAAGGGGGGGCTAAGAGTTCAACAATTTTAGGACATTCTGGAATATTTCCACCTGATTATTCAATCACAATAGACACCAAGTATTAAGAAAGAAAGAGAGAAACAGGAAATGATTGTGACTACTTGAGATATTCCCAGAATAATTCCAATTTAATATAAATAAAATATAAATTTAATATAAAATGTGGGTAGCCCTAGAAATAATAACATAAATCAGTAACTTATCCCCATTCTCAGTAAATGTCCAACTATCTATTAAATTAATTAAGGACAGTTAACTAAGGGCAGTTATTCTAGAATCTTGTTTCTCACACCCACTCCATTCAATTGCCAAGATCTTTCCATTTCTAAATGTATTCCATTGCTAAATGCGTCTCATTTATGCCTTTACTACCAATGTCTTAACTCAGCTTTTTGCTACATGCCTCATAGGTTACTGTAAGGGTCTCCTCACTGTACCCCTTATTCTAATCTTCTTCCAGAGACATCTCTTTAACCTACAGATTTGATTATACCACCTTCCTACTTGAGACTAGTCATCAGATCTCCACTGTGCAGAGAAGAATTTCAAACTCCCAAGCATAGAATAAAAAATAATCCTTTGGTTTCATTTCTAGGCATGATCTTTCAAAATGGCCCTACAGCTGAAGGCTGCCATGCCTAACACATAGGGAGTGTTTAATAAACATGTGTTAAGTAGAAAGATAAATTTGTATGAGGGTTTTGATATCTGAGCTAAGAAAAGGACATATAGAGCTACCTAATAAGCATGAGCAGGTCTGCTGGCCCTGGGGAATAATGTCCCTGAAGATGGAGAAAGATTTTACTGAAGAATAATTAGAACTCATTTTGCCAGTGTTGTTTGGGGAATGGCCTGTGGAGCACAGGAAAAAGTATCACAAAACCAGAGAGAAGTATTACAATTTTTAATATAGATTGCTTAGATTAATGTTAGTTTCGTAAATAATTACAATTAAGGCTATCCGGTGAAAATTTAGTAAAAGGAAGTTGTTCTCACCAGGAACTGCACTAATCTCAATTCTTGTTGGGCAGGTTACCTTGTGTGGTGAAAAAGCAGACAAAGATAAGGCACCACATAACTAGATTTTAGTGATGGATTTGATCAAGTTTCCACCGCTCTATCTGGAAGTGAGGTAGACACATAAAAGCAAGATGACAGTACCATTAGACCCATTATCTTAATGCCAGTTGGCTGTCAGTGAAAGTAGTTTCTTAGTGACCTGCTAAAGAATTTTGTCCTCAGTCCTGTTCTATTCATTGGTTTATTCAACACTTGAATAAAGGTACAGAAAGCTCATTGGCTGAATGCATGGATGACATCTGTGATGTCAAAATACTTTATCAGCAAGTATAAGGATCCTGAGTGGACTCAGCATTGTGGATAAATGGGATCAGTATTATAAAATTACATTTAACAAGAAGATAAGGATCTTATCTTCTTCCATTATAACATCTCTGTATAGGTTTGGGAAATTTGTGGCTGCCTATATAATCTGAGTTAACAGTGATCTCAGACTTCCTTGTAGTAAGTAAAGAATATAGAATGAAGGAAGGGGTAGTTCCCTTTCAGCATGCTCGTGGATCACACTTAGAATATCACTTTTACCTCACGTTGACCTCGGACTTTCAAGTTGGGTAGAGGTGGAGGAGAGCAAGTTGAATATTTAAAGTGTTGCAACCATGTATGAAAAACAGCAGAAGGATCTGGGGTGAACAGCACATTGAAAGGATGGGCCAAGGGCCAAGGCAGCCACCTTACACATCAGAAGGGCTGCCACACGAAAGTGAGATCTTGCTTGGTGTGTGTGTCTGGTCTCAGTGGTAGAGCTGAGGCCAATATATGGATACAATCACATTTCATTATAAGCAAAGGGTTTATAATAATCATGGCAATCATTGGAAATTCACTTATGATATGTTGTTGATTCAATCTTTTGATAGGAGTTTGGTTTGAATGAACTTCTAACATGTCTTCCAATCTCCACTTAAAAAGTATACCAGTAGCCACATATGGTAAAAAAAAAAAAAATTATAAATAGCCCCAATTTGCCCCATCCCTTTATGCATACTCCTTTGCAATATGAGTTGGCAGCGCTTCCCATCAAGAATTTATTTCTTAACCTTTTGAACCTGGGCTTGGCTATGTGACTTCCTTGGACTAAAGTAGAGACTTGAAAAGTACTTGCATATCAGGGTTTTCTCTGTCACTGACCCTCGGAATCTTGAAGCTGCCAGGAGCCTGGTAAGAACACCAGGTGACAGCACCAGTAGGCCAACAGGTCGTAGGACCATTCTAGATCAACCAGCCACTAGACCACCTGCCCAGAAGTGAATGAATGAACTCAGGAAAGGCTACCTGAGCTGCTCTGCTAAACCCAATCCAAATCTGTTTCCAAAATTGTTAGCTAATAAATGCTTGCTGCTTGATGCCACTAAGCTTTGGGAGGCTTTATAGCATAGCAAATGACTGTAGGAATGAAAATAATCACCAAAAACATGAGCATACAGAAGAAAATGTGCTACACCTTTGGGTTTCCTGCAGACAACACATTTCCCACTGACAACAGGGGCTGATTTAAACTTTAATGACCAGGTCTTTAGGTGGTATTATTATTCCTGATATTAATACCTCCACTTTGCATAGCACCTTTGGGTTTAAAAATCATTTTACATCCTTTCTGTCATGTATTTATAGCCAGTGTTTCACACCCCGAATATTAGAGGTATGTAAGACAGATGCATTTTGGTGGGGGTTTGCAGAGAAAACCAAATTGTTCCTTCTATTTTCCTGCAGCAATGTGCGATGGGGGTGAAGAGGAGGGAGAAAGGTTAAAGATAAAGGCAAAGCCCCCTCCTACCACACCCCTACACCTCCCCATTGGGGTGGGGGTGGGAGAAAGGGCCCTCATGCTACTCAGGTTTGAAAGAGTGCTCCCAACACCTTATTTCTTTTATTTGTTTCCCTTAGTGCAAGAGCATCTCAAGGAAGCATTATTTATTTATTTTTAGGAACATTTCTCCTTTTTCTTCACAGGGCCTCATTTGAAGCCTACTACGCCTGTTATGAAAGAAGCAACATAACCTTTGCTGCTTCTTCATTTCAAGTCTCCTTTTGAATTTAGTATTTTCTGAGCCACGACAAAGAAAAAAAATGCCCTTTCTCTTTCCAACAGATTAGGCCGGGCAGATGCCTGAAAATGGGTTCTTTGGATCTTATCAAAGCCTTGAACTCCTTCTCCTGGGCACACCCTCCTTTCATTTTGTGCTGGCTTTCTTCCTTCCTTTGCTTCTCATCTTCCTGGCCCTGCTATTAAAAAAGGTGCTTTTTGTGTTTCTGCACTCTCTCAGATAATATATGTATCCCGTATTCATTCTTTCTCTAAAGAAGAGTCTCTAAATATTCAGACATGCTGGCCAAAGAAGGGACTTTTAATCAGGGTTCTTAGGTTGATGGCTTTTTTTCCAACTAAAACTTTGGATACAGGCGTGCCTGGGTGGCTCAGTCGGTTGTGCATCCAGCTTGGGCTCAGGTCATGATCTCATGGTTCATGGGTTTGACCTCTGAGTTGGGCTCTGTGCTGACAGCTCAGAGCCTGGAGCCTGCTTCAGATTCTGTGTCTCCCTCTCTCTCTGACCCTCCCTTGCTCTCACTGTCTCTCTCTGTCTCTCAAAGATAAAGAAAAGACAGAAAAAAAATTTAAAAAAAAAAACTTTGGATACAAGTTCTTTCAGGAATCTCAGGAGCCTTATCCTACTGCAGAACTCCAAGCCCTCAGAGGCAACTGTCTAATTGAGGCTTTGATTGACTATCTGATTCGGCAGACGGCATTATGGAAGTGCTATTGAAATGCTAAGTGATAGTACAATCCCATCCCCCCTCAAACTAAATACTGTCTGATGTGGGGAACAAAGGCAAAAGGAAGAAATTAAATTTCCTTGTTACTTACGGCCCATTGACAAGTCCTCAAGAAAGGCAGAGTGACCTCCGTCTAGGAGCTCAGCCTCCTCAATGATGACCCTTTGCTCAGGGCAAAAGGCCACCCTAGATGAACATTAGCTCAACCCCTCAGGATGCTGTGAGTCTATTTTAAACATACAGAAATTCCTTTGGAAATTTCCTTTATCTCCACCTCCCAAGATATATGTTAGCAATTATCCTCCAAGCGTATGTCCCACTGATAACCATTAAAAAGGTCTCATGACTAAGGTTTTACTGGACAGTGGTAAATGTCCTCTTCCTATCAACAGCCAGTCCCCTCAAGGGCCTGGAAACCTTGCTTCCAAATTTCTTTAGAGACTTATGCTGTCCCCAACCCCCTCCCCACTTGACAATATATGATCAGTCCCCTGTTACAACCCCAAGGCAGCTCTTTCTGCCCACAGGTCATGTCCTTGTGCTTTAATGAAACCACCTTGTTGCACTGAAGGTGTCCCAACATCTTCCTTGACCGTCCTCTCTGAACCCCTGCATCTCTATATAAGTAACCATCTCTCTTGGGGCTCTGTAATGGTGGGTTTTCAGGGCTAGATGTTGCTAAAGAAATCTATCTATCTATATATAATTTCACATACTTAGTAAATGCTTACTAAGTATAGGTAAGTATCATATGTAATATGTATATATAATATGTGTGTGTATATATATATGCACATACACTCACTTATTTACATATGTTGAAGCCATTTTCACCTAAAGATTCCCTTCTTTTACTAAAATCTCACGTTTTATCATTTTTCATCATTACACCCTCCCTCCCTCTGCCCCACCCTGCCATCCTCATGGCACCCCCTCACCCCCCACCCCTGCCTAGGAAAGATAGATTAGCTCAATGTTAAAGTGACAGAAAATTCCTTTTATAGGCAACTTAAGCCACATTCCATTGTGAATACAGTAAACAGAAGAAGGAACTAGTGTTAAGGAACAGTGAAGAAATTCAAATGCTTTTCTGGAAATTGTTCTAGTTCGGTCTCCTAGTTAGATGAAGTAATTCCTTCATTCACCTTCCCAACAGTTGGCATGAGATTATCTGTCAGGGCATGAGTTATGACCATGAAGCAAATTTATCCAAGCAAAAATGTGCAGCAAAAGTGGTTTAACATATTCTAAATTTCAGTATCTCTTCTTTAAGGCAGCAGCTCCTCTCGGTAAAAATAGAATTTGGGGAGTGCCAACTAGAGCATCCTGCTGACTGAATCATCTTTACAAATAGTTGTTCTATTTTCAAAGTAAGAATATATTTTTTCAATCATGCTTAGACATTATGTAGCATAAAGGCATGCACAGAGAGATAAGTTGCCGTGTTTGTGCTGTTAGTAACTCAAGGCTGAGATTAATAATCTGCTCAGAAAACTATTTCTTGTGCCCACACAGAATTTTATTTTGTGTAGTTCAGTTTGTTATCTGATGATCCCAAGGGTTCACTTGTATTATTTATATAGAGTCTTTGCCTTTTTCCAGAGCCTGAAATGTTTATGTTTTAACACATACTGTTCAAAACCTCCAGTGTGAAAAGCAGAAAGTATTTTAGAAAACCTGTTAATATTTTCCAGAGGGTTATTTACTAAAAAACTTTCGATCAGATCTATGTAGGTCCTCAATGTGGGGTGATTCCCCCCATCCCTAAGGGGCTTTGGCAATATTAGAAAGACATTTGTGGTTCTCACAACTGGTTTCTAGTATGTAAAGGCCAGGTTGTTACAAAGTAGGATTGCCTCTCATGGCAAAATATTATCCGGCTCCGGGGCACCTGGGTGGCTCCGTCAGCTAAGTGCCTGAAGCTTAATTTTGGCTTAGGTCATGATCTCATGGTCTGTGAGATTGAGCCCTGTGTCCCAGTGTAGGGCTCTGTCTGCATTGACTGTGTGGATCTGCATGTGATTCTCTCTATCCACCCCCCCTGCCCCTCCCCAGCTCACACGTCCACTCTCTCTCTCAAAATAAATAAATAAACTAAAAAATGTTCTGTATGTTAAAGGGAACTTGGTGCTTTCCTTATTCGTCATGGCAACTTTCCTGACTGCCTATGGAGAAAAGGAGGCAAGAAAATATGTCTTTATTTGATAGAATTGGAAAAAAATTTGTTATTTACAAAAAATACTTATTGTTTACTTTACTGCTGATTTGCAACATGACCTTAGGGAACTCCCTGGCTTAAAAATATTGTGACTCATAAATTCTCAAAATCTGTCACATATTGAGAGCAAAGGGTCTTGCCTCTATTAGTTTATTATTCTAATGCATTGTTGTTAAATCACTATGATTTCAGGGCACCTGAGTTGCTCAGTTGGTTGAGCACCCACTCTTGATTTCTGCTTGGGTCATGATCCCAGGGTCATGGGATCGAACCCTGTGGAAGGCTCCACTCTGAGTATGGAGCCTTCTTATCTCCCTCTGCTCCTCCCTTGCTCTAAATAAATAAGTAAGCATATAAATAAATAAATAGTTATGATTTCTTAATCTATATAACATATTTTAGCCTACCTTTTCTCTCCACCAATAAGTAAAGTTTGATTAGAGGATGAGCCCCAAACTCTACTATTGTTTTCTTAGCAAATCTTATTTCCCCTATTGGTACTTCCTTCTCATGCTAGGTCCCTACGAAAGAAGTGACTTGCTTGAGGTAGAGTCAGGGAAGGGGCTCATAGGGATGTAATTATTCAAGTATTTTCTTTCTTTTTTCTTTTTTTTTCCAATAGACAGGACTTGCAAATACACACTTATCAGTTTGTTAATCACTACTGTCATCAACACCAACATTTCAAGGTTGTTCAACTTTCAGTTCAACTTTCTAAATCTAAAATCAAAATGTTTTATACTTTGTAACAAAAGTAATCCTAATTAGGATCGTCAGATGTATTTCAAGATACTACAAGTATAAGAGTGGAGAGGGGCGCCTGGGTGGCTCAGTCGGTTGCGCATCCAACTTCAGTTCAGGTCATGATCTCGTGGTTTGTGGGTTCGACCCCACATCAGGCTCTGTGCTGACCACTAGCTCAGAAGCTGGAGCCTGCTTCACATTCTGTGTCTCTTTCTCTCTCTGCCCCTCTCCTCTTCATGCTCTGTCTCTCTCTGTCTCTCAAAAATGAATAAAATGTTAAAAAACATTGAGAGTGGAAAAGACAGTGACCTGGAACCGATTGTTTTCTCTTTCTAAACCTTGTTTGCAGGCTGGGAATAATAATCATACTTTACAGAGTTGTTGTCAGTTTTTAAAAAAGGTCAGAAGTCTTCATCTTGAAAATATCTGCTGAAGGGGTAAGCAGATCAATGGAAACAACAGAGACAAAAGCCCATTCCTGGACCCAAATTGATGAAATGCCAGAATCTCAAAGAATAAATAGAAAGTCCTAACATCTTCTCAAGAAAGGAAGAAAACTGACCATATACCAAGGGATGAAAAGCAAATCAGTTTCCAACTTTCCATTAGCGACAGTAGACTCCAGGGAGGTGAGTAAGTCTTCATTCTGATGGAAATTGACCTTGGTTCTTGAATTTTATACCCAGCCAAATAATCAGTAACACACAAGGTAAAATAAAAGCATTTCCTGATTTTCAATGATGCCAAAAGTACACTACTCAACAACCTACTTGAAAATATTATCTGAGGGTTGCTCCAGAAATAAAGGGATTTTCAAAATAGAATAACACAAGACATAAGAAAAAATAATGATGAAGTATGACTTAAATGAGCAAGCCTGAACAAAAATTTAAGGAAGCAAATAAATGTCAGTTGAACTTTCTATTTGGAGCACCAAAGGCTAGTGGTAAAGGGTCATGTTACTCTTTTACAGATCCCTTTATGAATAACTTTTATATACTCATAATAGTTAAACACTCTTTTAGAATAAATATCTAGAAGCACCTGGATGGCTCAGTCGGTTAAGCATCCTACTCTTGATTTCGGCTAAGGTCATGTTCTTGCAGCTTGTGAGTTGCACATCAGACTCTGCACTGACAGCTCTCTCTTTCTATCTCTGCCTTTCCTATGCACTCTCTCTGTCTCTCTCAAAATAAATAAATAAATAAGCTTAAAAAATAGAATACATTTCTAAGAACAAACCATCTAAGTCTTAATAAGCCTTAATTAAAGATTACTAATAGAATTTAAATGTTACAAACTTTGAACATAAAAGATTACATGACTAATCAAGAGATAGTCATGAAATAGTGCAGGTAAGCAAGATAGTATATTTTAGCAAAAGTCTTAAATTTTTTGTAATAGAAATCAATAGATACTATCTTGGTGTGTCTGGGTGGCTCATTTGGTTAGATGTCTGACTCTTGGTTTCAGCTTGGGTCGTGATCTCATGGTTCATGAGTTCTAGCCCCACATTGGGCTCTGCACTGATGGTTCAGAGCCTGCTTGGGATTCTCTCTCTCCCTCTCTTTCTCTGCCCTTCCTGTGCTCATTCTCTCTCTCTCAAAATACATAAATAAACTTAAAAAAAGTTTAAAAAAAGAAATCAATATATATTGTTTAAAATAGATAAGCCAACAAGTACAGAACTACAGAACTTGATACAGATCGCCATTATCGCTATTACTCTTAATATTTGAGGCTATTAAGCAATGCAATTTAATAAGACAAATTAGAGGTAAGAATTGGAAAGGAGGTAGAAAAACTGTCATTGTCTATAGAGGTCATGTTTATGTAACTGTAAAACTCCAAAGAATCTTCTGGAAAACTATTGTTAATAATAAATTAGCTCAATAATTAGTAGAATATATCAGAAATAAATGGTCATAATAAAGCATAAAAACGTAGTATTTACAAAAATTGCAGAAGATAAATTACTAAGAAAAAACTTAATGAGGAATATGTATCACATTTATGAGAACAATTCTACGTTATTCCTGATGAATACAAAAGTAAAAACAAACAGGTCATGATCTTACAGCTTGTGGGTTTGAGCCCAAGGTTGGGCTCTGTGCTAACAGCTCAGACCCTGGAGCCTGCTTAGGAGTCTATGTCTCCCTCTCTCTCTGCCCCTCCCCCACTCACACTCTGTCTGTCTGCCTTTCATTTTCTCTTTTAAAAATAAATAAACATTAAATTTTTAAGTAAAAAATAACAAAAAGTAAAAACAAATATATGAAAGACTTAAGGTCTTATGAAAACTCAATATCATGAAGATGTCAAGTCTGCCAAAATTAATTTACAAATGTAACGCATCAACAGAAAAGCACCAGGTATCCTGAAAAACTCTGATACAGAGGAGCAGTTATTCAATACACAATAAAACTTAAATAATTAAAATAGTATGGTAGTGTGGTGTGAATACAGACAGACAAAATGAATAGAAATCCTAACATAGTTCAAAATATAACCTAAAATTAGTACATAAAGAAGGTATGGAGTAAAGGAAGAATTAATTTCTTTCTTTCTTTCTTTCTTTCTTTCTTTCTTTCTTTCTTTCTTTCTTTCTTTCTTTTCTTCTTTTCCTCCTCCTCCTCCTTCGTCTTCGTGTGTGTGTGTTTAGGCTCCATGCCCAACGTGGAGCTTGAACTCATGACAGTAAGATCAAGAGTCATGTGCTTTACCACCTGAATCAGCCTTGCACCCCCTGGAATAGAGGAAGACTTTTTAATAGATGCTTTAGGGACAACTGAGTAGCAATCTGGAATTAGGTAAACAAAGATCCATACCTCTCATTGCATTACAAAGAACTCCCAAAAGACCTAGAAGCAAAATGTTTTTAAAAAGTAAAAGTAGCAATTAAGGTACTAAATGAAAACACAGACAATATTTTTTATAAAGCTGGAACTCAGAAACCCTTCCAAATGAACTATGACTCAAAATCCAGGTGCGCGCGCACACACACACACACACACACACACACACACACACACATAGGATACATAATTTCAACCATATAAAAGATCAGTACTTTTTTCAGGGCAAAATATCATAAATAAAGTCACAGGACAAATTGAAACTGGGACAAATATTTCTAACTCATCTCACAGAACAGTTACTCTCCCAAGTGTATAAGGAGTTCCTGGATGATAGTAAGAAAATGGATATTCACAAACAGAAAAATGGGCAGAGGATATTAACAGGAAATTCACAAGAAAAATAAAATCAGGTAGCCTTTATACATGAAATGTTGTTTGGCCTCACCAGTAATAAGAGAATTACAAGTTAAAACTATGCTGAGTTACCAGGTTTCACCTAGCAGATTAGCAAAAATCCAGAATCCATGAATAATATATGAAATGGTAGAAATGTATTCTGGGCCAGTGAGGAACATAAATTTGCACACCCCTAGGGGACTGATTTGACAATATCTACCAAAGTTAAAAACATACTTACTCTCTTTGATCCAGTAACCAAATTCTAGGTATCTACCCCACACATACACCTCAATTTAAATACTTAACCTATTTACAAGTTGTTTTATTGAGACATTTATTTTATAGCCAAAGGGTAAGACAATGTCATTCAGCAAAGCACTGGGTCAATAACCACAGCCCAGCCACTCAGAGGAATATTATGCAGCTAACAAAAGAGAGAAATCGAAAAAAGAACAAGGAAGCTCTCTGGGTACTGATATGGACATATCTTCAGAAAATATTAGTAGTGTATCAATCCAGTATTCTGTTTTGTGCAAGAAAAGGAGAAACGACTACACATTTTTGTTTTTGCTCTGCCTGCATAAAGAATTACTAAAAGCATAAAGAAAATAATAAAAGTGGCTACACATGGGGGAGAGTAGAAAGGGGGGATGGGCATTGAAGAAGGCACTTGTTGGGATGAGCATTGGTGCTGTTTGGAAAACCAATGTGACAATAAATTATGTATTTTAAAAAGTGGCTACATATATTCCTCAAAAATTTAGAATTACTATATGATTGAGCAATTCCACTTCTGGGTGTATATAGAAAAAATTAAAAGTGGGAACGTAAACATATATTTGACTCTTTTTTAACTTATTTCTAAAGTAATCTCTATGCTCAATGTGGGGCTCAGAGTCATGACTCCAAGATTAAGAGTCACACACTCTCCTGACTGAGCCAGCCAGGCACCCCATGAACAGGTATTTGTACACAAAGGTTAGTATCGGTGTTATTCACAATAGCCAAAAGGTGGAAACAATTCAAATGTCCATTGATGGATAAATGGACAAGACTGAATATTATTCAGTCTTAAAATTAAATGGAATTCTGCCACATGCTGAAACATAAATAAATAAAAACAGTACACCAAGTGAAATAAGCCAGACACAAGGGGACAAGTATTGTAGGATTCCACTCATATGAGGTTCCTTGAGTTGTCAAATTCATAGAGGTAGAAAGCAGAATAGAGGTTGCTAGGACTGTGGGAGAAGGAACCATGGAAGTTGATTATCTAATGGGTACAGAATTTCATTTGGGGGATGATAAGAAAATTCTAGGGATGGATGTTGGTTTTGGTTTTCCAACAACCTGAATGCATTAACGTCACTGAGCTGTATGCTTAAAATGGTTCAAATGGTATATTTTATGTTATGAATATTTACCACAATGAAGAGAGATAGCTTCCTATAGAGTCAGGAGGGAGAGTAAAAGATACAGGGCTGGAACGGAAATGACTTCAAGTACACCTTTTGAACTCCATATTACCTAATAAGGTCAATAAATAGATTCTAGGAAAGACCTGGATTTTCTTCTTGGATTAATTCTATAATCTTATTTTTTTCCATATGCAAATATTACTTTACTTTGTTTCAATATTTTAAAAACACTTTTACCAATA
>NC_043706.1:16716210-16732357 GCF_006229205.1 Suricata suricatta | reverse complement strand
TTGAGCTGTTGTAAAGCAATTTTAAATTCCTTTTAAATAAACTGGCACTGTTTTGAGGTCATTATGAAAAACAAGTTAGTATTAGGATGTTTTGTGAGTATTACCAAAAAACGAAGGGGAAAAAACATAGAGAAAAGTCAGAACCATTATAGATTAGGATGGTGTTGATCTTTCAAACCAGATATATTTCAATCACTCATCTATGATTAAGTCCCTATCACAAGTCTCCTTCTAACTGATCTTTTTAGGCTGTTTATGTGTGTTTATGTACAGTAAACCATAACTCAGCTCTTGATTATATTGACTGAAACTGTTTCTTTCTTCCTTTCCTAAGGATATTTTTTTAAAGGGTGAAGATCTCTCATTTCATAAAGACTAGGGTGAAAAGTGGATCAATGCTAATCAGTCTGTCACAGCTGACTTGTGTCTTTCTTTTGTAGTTCTTTTATTTTTATTTGTGGTAAACATCAAAAACCATAAATTTTGCCATTATCACCATTTTTAAGTCTAGTGTATAGTGTTAAGTATATCCAACTTGTTGTGTCAAAGATCTCCAGAACTTTTACATCTTGCAAAATAGAAACTCTATTGAACAACACACCATTTTCCCCTCCCCCCACTCCTGGCAACCATGATTCTAGTTTCTGCTCCCATGAGTCTATTTTAGAGACCTCACGTAATGGAATCAGACAGTGTTTGTATTTCTGTGACTGGATTATTTCACTTAGCATGATGTCCTCAAGGTTCACTCACGTTGTAGCATGTGTCAGGATTTTCTTCTTTTTTAAGGCTGTTAGTATTCCACTGTGTGTATATATCGCATTTTGTTGATCCATTTATCCATCAATGGATATTCAAGTCATATCTCTTGGCTATTGTGAATAATGCTGCAATGAAAATAAGCATGCAAATATCTCTTCAAGATCTTGCTTTCAATTATTAGGTATATACTTAAAAGTGCTATTGCTGGGTCATATGGAATTCTATATTTAATTTTTCGAACAACCCCATTCTGTTTTCCACAGTGGCTGTACCATTTTGCATACCCACCAACAGTACACAAAGATTCCAACATCTCCATATCCTCTCCCACACTTGTCATGTTCTGTTTGTCTGTTTGTTTGTTTTATAAAGCCTTCCTGATGGGTGTAAGTTGGTACATCATTGTGGTTTTGATTTGCATTTCTCTAATGATTAGTGATGCTGAACATCTTTTTATATGCTTGTTGATCATTTGAATATCTTCTTTGGAGAAATATCTATTCACGTTCTTTGTCCATTTTTTCATCAGATTATTTTATTGTGGTTGTGTTGTATGAGTTCTTTATACGTTTGGGATATTAACTCTCTGATATTTTAACATTTGCAAATATTTTCTCCTATTTCGTGGGCTGTCTTTTCACTCTGTTGACTCTTTCCTTTGGTGTGCAAAAGCTTTCTTGGATATGGCACAGAAAGCACAGCAACAAAGCATAAATAGACAAATGGGACTACAGGTGACTTTTTTCTTAAATAACATCTGTCCAGTCATCAACCTGTGTGTGCAGACCTTCTATCAGTCTCATTATCTATCTACTCTCTCTCTCTCTCTCTCTCTCTCTCTCTCTCTCTCTTTCACACACACACACACACACACACACACACACACACATGCACACACACAGTCATCCATGGTTACCACGGTTATGACATTCTCTAGCCTCTAAACAGCTAGTTGATTTATAACTCCCTTTCCTCACTGCTATCATCTGAGAAATTGGGGTTCTCTGGGGCCACCTTTGGAGACCATTCCAAAACAGCTGCCTGGTTCTTGTTATCTTTGCCTAATCTCCTGTGTCCATTCCATGCACTCAGAATTATTTTCTCTCATCCAGTGCCCCCAAACTCTTCACAATTGTCTGAAATGCAACAAATAATATATATCTCCCTGCTTTGAGTACAAAGTACTCTCTTATTTTACTGGTGTCAAGAGATTCATTCATTTAATGCTGAAACTGCTGATGGAGTCAGCAAAACAGCAATGTGAATTTTGGGTTCTTTTTAGACTTTTTTCTGTTAGAGCATTGGTTGCAGCAGATTTTCATTAACATGTAAATTAATCTCTTTTTAAAAGTTTTATTCCAAAATGAATTAGCTCTTTTACAATATTTATTTAAGTTTATCAAACAGACCAAAATATGTAACTTCAGCAACAAATGTTGTATGTCTAGTTGCCGGGTCTTGATAGTTAGCCGTTTGTTATGATGTGGTGGTAACACAAAAAGGGATTTGCTAGGATTTCTTCAAGAGGTGACCTCTCACACACTGAACACTTTCTTCTCCCTTCTCTTTCTGTATAACTCTCTTATCTAGAAACTTTCTGTGAATTCAGTCTCATTTTTTAATTAATGGGGCTAAAAAGTACAAACTGAAGATTTTATTTATTTATTTCTTATTTTTAGAGAGAGATAGACAGAGAGGTGCAAGTGGGGGAGGAGAGAGAGAGATAGAGAGAATATTAAGCAGGTTCTATGCTCAGTGCAGAGCCCCACATGAGGCTCACACCCATGACCCTGGGATCACGACCCAAAGAGATGTTTAGGTGTAGTATGACTAAATATTTAAAATTATAAATCAGATTGGAAAACTATTACATACAATCATTATTTGCACACTCCATATTTCCCAGCTTGCTGACTGCCTAAAATTTATTTGTAGCCCCAAATCAATGTTCTCAGGGCTTTCACAGGCATTTGTGGATGTGCACAGAGAGGCAGAAAGTTTGAGTTGCCTGACATGCATGTTCCCAGCTGAGACTGACCAGGGCAAAACTCTGCCATTTTGTTTCACCTCTCATACTGTAGACAAGTGTCCTTTAGGGACACTCAGGGACCTTAGGGTCATGTTTTTCACACATTTGTCCATTTTGTTGGGGATTTCCCTGTTTAAAATGGCTCCCAAGCATAGCACTGAAGTGCTGTCTAGGGCTCCTAAACTCAAGAAGGATATGAGTGTCTTTACACATGAGCTTAGATGAACTTCTTTCAGGCACGAGTCATAGTACGGTTGGCCATAAGTTCAATGTTAAAGAATCAACAACATACATTAAATAAGGTGCCCTTCAACAGAAACACAAGTAAAATAAGATTGTATATTGATAGGTTGACAAAAGTGTGCGAGCAGAGGATTGTAGGAACCTAATCATCTCTTTCCCCAAGGGCAATAATTCAGTACTTGCTCATTCAGTGACCTAGTGGACTTTACAGAACAAAACTATCACAAATAATAAGGATCTGCTGCACTAGCTTCACACCCTACAAACATAGATTCACAATGACAAAATAAAAGATGATGTGCAAAACTACGGGTTTTAGATGTCTCAAAATATTTACCTAAAATATCAAAAGAAATACCAAGGAAAATGAAATTCAAGTTTTCATGAATGTCTTGGTGTCTGATAGATAGGCTGGTAATGCTTGGGTGAGCCATAAAAAATACAAATTTCAGGGGTGCCAGGGTGGGTCAGTTGGTTGAGTGTCTGACTTGGGCTCAGGTCATGATCTTGCAGTTGTGAGTTTAAGACTCACATTGGGCTCTGTGCCGATAGCTCAGAGCCTGGAACCCACTTCAGATTCTGTCTCCTGCCCTCTCTGCCCTTCCCCCACTTGCACTCTGCCTTTCTTTCTCAAAAATTAACATTTTTTTAAAAGATGCATATTTCATGCATTATTACACATGTATTCTATATACTCTCTTCCTCTTGCCTTCATCTCAGCCAAGGCACTTTGAATGTTGTTATAATAAAGATTTCATATAATTTATTCTACATTTGGGACTAAGCCAAAGCATTAAAAATGTGATTGTGTACCATGTATGCCAAGTATCAATATATTTTTATCTGAACACAAATTGAAATAAATGTTTCTGTTGAAAAATTAAAATTATTTTCATGCATTTTAAGTTATTTTTCTTCCAAGTGATTTTATTTTTTGTTTTTAATATTTTTAAATGTTTTTATTTATTTTTGAGAAAGAGAGAGAGACAGCGTGAGCAAGGGAGGGTTAGAGAGAGAAGGAGACACAGAATCTGAAGAGAGGCTCCAGGCTCTGAGCTAGCTGTCAGCATAGAGCCTGATGTGGGGCTTGAACCCACAAACCGCGAGATCATGACCTGAGCCAAAGTCAGATGCTCAACCAACTGAGCCACCCAGGTGCCCCTCTTCCAAATGATTTTAGAACATCTATCAAAATTAAAAAGAAAAATAGAAGTTATGATTTATGAAAGCAAAATAATATGATAAAATTTAAATAGAAATTATGATTAATCAATATCAAATTGTTAAATAAAACTACTTAAAATTGACATTTTAAATTTATTAGATGTTTTTATGAAAACTATTCATAATTGTAGCTTTTGACATCCATCTAGTTGCCAACATAAAGAATGATAGCCCTCAGGCTACCTCCAGAGCTATACATAAATTTAAAATAATATGGATTGTTTAACATAGCAAAAAGTCTCTTAGCCACTCTATGCCAATGTTGAAAAGAATTTGCTAATTCCTGAGTGCTTCCAGAACCACAATTTGGAACAGGAAGAGAAGCAAAAAAATGGATGCTGGGCAACCCTGAGAAACAAGGTCTAGCTGTGCAAGAATAAAGGAATTTGACAAGTTCATTAATTTGTCTTCTTCTAGTAACAACAACAAGAATGACAGTAAGAGGTAGCATTTACCCAGTGCTTACAAAGACCCAGGTGCGGTTCCAAGCATGGAATGGAATGTATGAACTTTAGGTGTATGAACTAAATCATCCTCACAGAAGGCCCGTGCTGTGGGTACAGCTTTACCAGAGGGGAAACTGAGGCACAGAGAAGCTAAGTAAATTGTCAAAGTAAGGGCATGCAGGGAGGCTGACTCAAGTCCAAATTTTTCATCAATTCACTGTATAATACCACAGGAGATTGAGAAATGGGTAGGTCTGCTTGCCTTATTTTATAGGAAAAATAGATTTTCTTGAAAATTGGATGAAAATGATATTTACAAGAAAAAGAATTGTATATACTCACTCATTGATTTTCCTTCTCAGAGATGGTTATCCCATCATTAATGATATCATGGATGCCATTAATACAAGAACTTTCTAATATCTGACACCCCTCATTAGCCCTTTTCCCAGAGAGCCTCACATGCTCATATAGACTAGCAGACAGAGAAAAGAGAGGACAGTCACTGGTCAGAAATCTGCAAAGAACCTACAAACTTAGGGTTATGTTTACAATGTTCCCCGTCCCCCCCCACCCCCCGCCACTCCCAATGTCACAGCCACAGGGGAGGAAACAGTTAATTCACCCCCTCAAGGTCACCTTGAATGTCAGCGGAAGAGCTGGGCTTTGAGCCCAGGCCTCTGGCTCCTCTCACTGCGTTTCAGCAAGCAAACCACATTCTGACATTTAATCGGTGAGACATTTTGTTTGTGTTAAAGCATTGCCTTGCAATATTTGCAACCCAAACACTATAGCATGGAGCCAGTGCCGGAGAAACTGGGAAGAAAATCTGACCCAAAGCCAAAACGCCAGTCCCAGATGCAGGAAGTATAAAGCTAAATTTAGCCAGGTTCAATAAATGATGGCATAAAAAGTCATCTTTAAGATTCTCTCTGCCTAATCACCAATATTCACACAGATCAAATAGCATTACAATAGATGTCATCATCGTCATAAGGTTCTTGATCTTCAGCTGATGGCCCTATTATTTCAAGCAATATTTGGTGCAACCAAATTCTAGGACATTCTCTGAGAATTTGCTGGAGTGGGATCTGGCCTGTATTCTGTCTAATGGGGCACCTTCATACATGTTAAAGAGTTGAAGGCACACCACAGAAAGAGGATGTTCTGTTAATAGGATGAAGAATTGCATGGTCCATTTCCCAGAAGTCAACTTGCTGGGCAAAGTGCAAAGCAAGCAAACGGTCATGAATTGGTATTTTCAGCCTGGGGTATCTGGTTCAGCTACTCTCTAGCTATAGATGGGTCTACATTCCTATACCCCAGGGGTGGAAAAACAGACTAAAAAAAACCGACGACCCTTAAAAAGCAGTGTAATGTCCCCTTGATTCTACAGGTCCCCTGTGTTCACTTTGGAAGATGATTGTGACCGTCCAGTTCTCAGGAGAGCTTCTTCCAGGTGTTCTCACCCCTCAACACCTGGCCAAGTGGTTGGTCCTCTTTGCCATCACAGTAAGGGTTCTAATTATGCACCATCAAGACCATGGGAAGACACCTGGAGATGCCTGGAGGCTTTGGTTGCTCACGTTGGAGTCACTGTCACTTTGCTCTCACGTGGACATGCTGCCAGCCTCCTGACTTCTCGTACGTCAGAGACATTGGCCGGGTCCTTGAGCACTGCCAAACTGGCCTCCCGGGTCCAGGATATGCCTCTCTAAGTCCTGAAACACTGGTGGACTTTCTCACTCATCTGTTTAGGGTAAATGCAAGTTGTACATGTGAAGTCCCAGACTGGGTCGCTCCTGGTTTATCCTGAGTTTACATAACTCAGTAACATTAAATAGAAACACTCACACTAGGACGCACCTGAGAACTTGACAAAGGGCTCAGCAATCCCTTTTCAACGTGTGATGCTCCTTCTAGGCCACATTTGTCTGTCTGATGCCACAGTGCTCATCAGTTTGTGCCCCCATTAAATTGAAGTCAGGCTTTAGACAGTCTCTCTAGGACTTTTATATTCCTTTTAGGGATTGTTGCAACGGCTTTCGCTAGATCATTCTAATTTGATTCTCTGTGTACTTTGTGTTTGATGCAGAGATCCTTTTGTAAGTCTCCAGAAGAAGAAAATGCGTTTCTCACTTGGGTTTTCTACTAAGGGCCTGGATAATCTGCGACTCAAAAACAGCAGATGTAGGTAATAGGTTTCTGTGTCATATTAGCCATTTGACTCTCATCTCATTAAATAACATGTTCATTCTGAATATCTTCCTGGTTTCTTGCTTCCTTTTGTTGCTTCCTTCCTTTCTTTTTTTTTTTTTCCTTCCTTCCTTTCTTCCATTCTTTCCTTCTTCCTTCCTTTCTTCATCCTCTCTTCTCATCGCCTTCATTTTCTCCTTCTTTCCTTCCTTTTATGAGTCAGGCACTGAGAAAGTAGTCAGTTACAATACTAGGAAACAGCTGCTCTGCTAGGAATACACACATGGCTATATTTGAAAGGCTTCATCATATCTTTTAAGCTAAAAAATACAAATATTAATTGATAACAAAATAGAGTATAACCACTTATTGAAATTATGATAAATAATTCATTATCTTAAATAATTTGTATTCTCTGTTATGTACATAAATGATGCTCACAGGCTGGTTGAATTAAAAGCAGTCACATCTCATGCCAATCTATTACTTATATAACAACTAAAAGTAATATACTTAGATATTACATACATGTGTGTGTATCATATTTCTATAATCCTGTCCACACATCTATACTTATGTATATTATATACACATATGTTTGTGCATTTAGCCTAATATTTATAAAGAAATCAAACTATCTCAATGCATACATATAGAGATGATCATTTATTTTTGAGAGGAAGAGAGAGAGAGAGAGCAGGGGAGAGGCTGAGAAAAAGGGGGACAGGGGATCCAAAATGGGTTCTGTGCTGACAGCAGAGAGCCTTATGCGGGACTTGAACTCAAGAACTGTGAGATTGTGACCTGAGTCAAAGTGGAAACTTAACCAACTGAGCCACCCAGGTGCCCCTAGAGTTGACTATAAATAGGTATGTATTTAATGTTTCTTTGAAGGTCACTGTCATGACCTCAGTAACCATTTAAATGACTCAGTTGATAGTAATATGTTGTTTGTTAAATGGCTCATAATTCTGAGCACATCCAAAGTGCACGTGTAGCTAATCAGACCTTCTGGATGATTCTCTCAAGGTCTTCTCATGGTACATGAGGATATCTTCTGAATGATGGAATTTGAGTACTAGTCTTTTAATATATTGAGTATTGAAATCAATGTACTATATATAATATATATTTATATAAATATAAATAATATATAATATATAAGTATTATATAAATTATTTTTCTAGTACCTTGGTAAATATATATAATTTATTTATATTTATGTTTATGCATATATTTGTGTTTAGTGACTTTTATTTTATTATTGCTATTGCTGGTTTTGTTGTATACAAAGTTCAGTGATAAGGCATAGAGCTATAACTAATATGAGCAATTTATTGGCCTAAATAACTTTCTAACTTTCAACCAAAATGTAATCCTTCTATTTTCCAAACTGATTTATTTAATTTTCTTTAATGTGCTTTTCCTTTCTTTGGATGTACAGCTGCATCTCTGCTAATAATAGCAAATTAAAACTTTCCTCCATAAATGTTATTTTAAAAGTCTAAACATCCATCCCACATGAAAAATATTTAACCAGTCTCTCTGAAATTGACTTAAAATGCCTTAGTAAGTTTTGCCAATCCAATTTATTTTATGTTTCATAAAATAAACAAGAATAATTACCTAAAAGTGTTCTTCAAGGAGAAAAGTTTCAAAGAATTTGGAGAGAGATGTAATACTTTCTGTAAAAGGTGCTTATGGGAAATATTTCTTTTTTATGATATTTTATTTTTAACAAGGTAATAAATACACACTCAAATAGTTTTATAGTGAACACCACTCTTTCCCAAACCCCAAGAGGCAGCACTTTCAA
The DNA here is from genome assembly GCF_006229205.1 of Suricata suricatta. NCBI lineage: Eukaryota > Metazoa > Chordata > Mammalia > Carnivora > Herpestidae > Suricata > Suricata suricatta. The sequence goes on along the minus strand of NC_043706.1, from coordinate 16,723,640 downwards.
CTTTTTCAATGTTATCTCTGGTATTTACATTCATATTGCTAGATACCATGCTTTCTCTGAGATTTCTCCATTTATCAATTTTAGAATAATTTATTGACTTTCTAGTACAGCAGTTCAGAATTAGCTCACTTATGTCAACTTCACCTTTTCCTCTTATCTCATCTTCCCAAAGAAGATTCAATGTAAGATAAAATGTTTAGGGAGCACCTGATTGGCTCAGTCAGTTAAGCAACTGACTCAATTTCAGCTCAGGTCATAATCTCACAGTCTGTGAGGTCCAGCCCTGTGTTAGGCTCTGTGCTGACAGCGTGGAGTCTGCTTGGGTTTCTCTCTTTCTGCCCCTCCCCTGGTTGTGTTTTCTATTTCTCTCTTTCTCTCAAAGCAAATAAATAAAAGTTTTAAAAAGTAAAATGTTTAATCAATACTCAGCATTTACATTATTTTGATTTTATAAATACTGTTAATTTCTGAGCCCAGATTATGTTGCCTTTTTCAGACAAGGATAGTGATAAACTCACTTATTTATTCCTTAATTTTCTATGTGCCTGATTCCTTACCAATGCCCCCAACAGATTCAACCCTTTGTCCACTCATTCACTCAACAAATATATACTGAGTAACGGCTCTGTGTTGGGCACCATTCCTGTTCCTACAGACTCATCAGTGGACAAGACAAACAAAAATCCCTGCTTTTTGACAGCTTCCGTTCTAGTGGGGGACAGGTAAACAATTTAAAGCCAACATAGTGACTACGTTTTATGTTGTTTTAGAATACGGAATGTGCTCTGGGGAAAAATTAAGAACACATCGTAGAGATGAGTACGACCGATTCTATCGTCAGTGGAAGTAGGAGAAGCAGAATGTGCTGACGGAGGTTCTGTGATTCAAAATAGGTGGGCAGAGTAGCTCTCATCAAGGTTACATGTGAACAAAGAATAGAAGAAAGTGAAAAAATGAGCTGGGTAAGTATAGGGGGCTACAGGGGACAGTTCATGCAGAAGCAATATCAGGGGCAACTAGAACCCTGGGGAAGGACATGCTTGGGGTATAGGGGACCTGTAAGGGTGCTGTTTGCCAGGACACAGTGAACATGGAAGAAATAATGGAAGGTCAGCAAGGCCAGATTATTTTCCATTTGTAGGTCTTTACTTTTTTTTTATATTTTTTAAAGTTTTATTGTATTTATTTTGAGAAAGAGAGAGAAAGAGAGAGACAGCATGAGCAGGGGAGGAGCATAGAGAGGGAGAGAGAATCCAAACAGGCTCCATGCTGTCAGCACAGAGCCTGAAGCAGGGCTCCATCTCATGAATGGGTCGATCATGACCTGAGCCAAAACCAAGAGCCAGGTGCTCAACTGATTGAGCCACCCAGGTGCCTCCCATAAGTCTTTATTTTTTATGGCCTGAAAGGTTTTGTTTTAGCTTCAAACCAAAGTTATTTCATTGGAAGGCAATGATTAATTTACTTTTTATCTAACGGAGTACAGCTATTTCAGATAGATCCGCATACTCAGAGGAGACCAAAGATAGATAATAACTAGTCTATATTACAAGTAGCCAAGGACCCAAAAGTTCCACTTATGCCCCATAGGAAGCAGTGCATTCCATAGATGGGAGTACCAACTCGTTCAGCCTTGCATGACTCTGGGTGCTTAGGCAAGTAATTTCAATTCTTAAGTTCCTTGACTATAGAGTCTTCAGTTACAATATCACATACATCAGTTCTCTGTCTTCCTAAGCGAGGCAGTCCTGTTATATACACGGTAATTTTCACCTCCTCACAGGTCCTGAGCTTTACTCCGCTTAATAGAATCTTCATGCGTCCCATCAAAGTCAAATTATATCAATAAGATGCAAAACAAGTGAAACCTATTTCAGACTGTCCTCTAGAACCAAGCAAAAGCCATCTCTCTTAGTCAGACAAACATTTCTCCATCTCCTTTGCTTTAATTAATGCTACTAAATATGTCAAAAGCTTTGTACAGGACGTAGGCTCAGTATTACATGAATAAGAAACCAACAGGAAGGCATAGCAGCAGAGAATTAGCCTCCTAGCTTCTCAACGTTTCTGTTAATCCAACAGGGAATCTCAGCGTTGTCTGCAAGACTCCCTACAAAGTTACATTTATACATGTCACTACAGTTAACCTCTGTAATCCTGTAACTGCCCAGATTTGTCAATCATTGACTCCAACTTCCAGAACAGCACTAGACGTTGGTTTTGCAACAGTAAGTATGCAACAAGGTAGGATCTGAGTTGGTGGCAGCAAGTCTAGAAGGAAATCAGCAGATCTGTGTCCCGGTCTTGTTCTGCTAAGAAAGAGAATACCTCTTTCTCCCCAGAAAAGACAGTGTGGTTGACCACCTTCCCTACAAGGCCATAAAAATATGGCCCAATGATTTGTCCTGGATACTCTAAACTTCTACTCATACATTTTCAGGGCAAAGATCTGGACTTTAAGATTTCAAAATAGTTAGCTCTTAAATAATCCTGAGAGAGAGAGGTTGTAAGGCGATTTTCAGACAGGATGAACTTGTAAACAGAGCAGAATGGTGATTAATTAATATTCAAGAGACCACCTCCAAACCTTCTCCGGGCAGCATGGACGTTGTCAGTGTAAGGCTGGCTGGTGTCGGCGTCCGTCCAGGGAGTTCATTCCTGTGAATCCTGAGAAAGATTTTGTTATAACAAAGTTCTGGTATAGCAGAGACTCCAAGATGAAGGGTGAATTCAAGGCTTTGTTTATAGCAAAAGGGGTTTAGAGAAATTTGCAAATCCTAAAATGTCTCAAAAAGGAGCATACCCAGCAAAATATTTTGCAGCCCTTGCATTTTAGAAATAATTTGATTCTCAAAGACAACCCATAATAGAATCCACTGAACAAGAGTTGCCTAGCTCCCCAGGGCTTAGACTGATTGGGCAGAACAATTTAACTCAGGGATCCCACTTTGCAATTCAGCAGAAAAATAGAGACAAATAAAGGAAATAAAGGAAGGACATGAGGAAATGCCCAATTCTCTTCTGACTATCCTAAACGGTTTAGATATTTGGGGGGTTTAGCACAACTTAATTCTTTCCGTCAAGCCTAGGAAGGCTTACCCAACCATTTAAGAAGACTGTTTACCCATGTTCCTCTCCAATTACAGCGGGGGTTCACATGAAATGTTTCATGAGATTACTCATTTGAAAACTCGCCACTTGCGAATCACCCAGAGCTTTCATTTCCCAGCGAAGAGGCCTGAGAAACGTCATGAGTATCTCTGAACTGAGGTGGCAGGCTGCATCAGAGGATTGTGAGGACGTTATTTCTCTGAACACAGGCGGCTCAGAAAGCAGAGCACCTGCAAATAGGTTAATGAGCCTCAGAATTGCTGGGGTTGTCAAGACCAACTGGTGAGAATTCCCATGGAGTTAAGTAGGATGTGAATCTGGCTCTGAGTAAATATCATTACCCATGCTTTGTGACTTCCTGCTCTTGGGTTTTGCAGTGCGTGTGGGTTTTCCCCCTTCAGCTCGACTCTTTGGTAGCAGTTGGGGTGAGAGTGGTTGGAAGTATTCTTTAAAATAACTCTATTGGTAGGCAGAGGCCCTGGTATTTCTTCCTGGAGCTATCTGAGCTGTAGAGTACTTTTTAGAGAATTCATTGCATTTTATTCAGGTTTATGTGCCAGGAAAACAAGCAATCAGCTCATGTTCTCAGAAAAAGTACCGTGACAGGTCACTTGGAGTGTCACATTTTTATGTTTAACAGTCCTGAGGCATGATAAAGAAGAAAAACAGCAATAGCATCCTGGGCTCCGAACCCAGCCCCTTCTCGATCCAAACCCACAAAAGCTATTCTGATAACCTGTATGGAGAACATTTGTAGCGTATTTTTAGTATGTTTTAGTGTAAATGTCAAACTCTGGTTAAAGTGTATCATAAGAGAGGCACCTGGGTGCCTCAGTTGGTTAAACGTCTGACTCTTGATTTCCGCCCAGGTCATGATCTCATGGTTGGTGAGTTCCAGCCCCGTGTTTGGCTCTGTGCTGACAGCATGGAGTCTGCTGTGATTCTCTATCTTCTTCTCTTTTCTGCCCCTCCCCAGCTTGCACTTTCAAACCCTCAAAAATAAATAAATAAGCATTTTTTTATCATAAAGGGTATCATAAAGGGTCACCTGGGGGGGCTCAATCAGTTAACCATTCGACCTCAGCTCAGGTCATGATCTCGTGGTTTGTGAGTTCGAGCCCCCCATTGGGCTCTGTGCTGACAGCTCAGAGCCTGAAGCCTGCTTCAGATTCTTTGTCTCCCTCTTTCTCTCTGCCCTTTCCAGCTTGTGCTTTGTCTCTGTCTCTCTCTCAAAAATAAATAAAATTTAAAATAAAATAATTCTTAAAAGTGTATCATAGAAACAGAAAGTGCAAACATGGTAAATGTATAGCTCAATTGATTGTCACAAAGTGACCACACTCACGTGTCTGATTCAGATCAGGAAACAAGACAGTCTCAGCACCGGAAGTCCCTCCCAGCCTAGCCTCTCAGGAGGAAGCAGTACCCCGACTTCCAACACCTGTGGTTCTTTTTCCTTGTTTGGAACTCTCTACAAATGGGACCAGACAGTATGACTCTCGTATCTGGCCTTTTTCAACGATGCAGAGCTTTTATGCACCTGCCCTTCTTACAGACCTTCTACATCACTGTCCCGCGGCCACGGAGACCATTAATCTGCCCCGTGCAAGAGTTTGCTCTCTTCAAAGCGCGCCAAGTAAAAACATCCGCGTTGGAAATAAATGAATACATGGCTGCATTATGCTTCAGCCTGCCAATAAGCACATCCGGTTTCTCACAGAGGAGGAAAGGCACTTCCACCGGACCTTTTGAAAGAAAGAAGAGAACACAAGCTGTGTTGTGCATCCACAACACGAAATTAAAGGATGGTGGGAAACCAAGGCTAGTGACATGCACAAAATGTTGATGGACCAGAATGAACAATGAAAGCCTGATGTATAATTGCAGAGGGTGGTGGTTCCTGTCTCTTAATGTTATGTGTTCCCCATAAACAGGCCACTGCAGGTCATATCTTACTTCCTGTGGCTTGTAGTTCACACTATTAGACAAGCCACTTCCTTAGCGTAAGGTCAAGGAAAGGACATGCGTCATTGTCATCATCATCATCATTATCATCATCATCAAATCATCTTTCATGCCTAACCTGAATTAAAACAGGACAACTTTGGGGGCACCTGGGTGGCTCAGTTGGTTAAGCGTCAGACTTTGGCTCAGGTCATGATCTCACACTCATGAGGTCGAGCCCCATGTGGGCCTCTGTGCTGACAACTGAGAGTCTGGAGCCTGCTTTGAATTCTGTGTCTTCCTCTCTCTCTGCCCCTCCCCTGCTCATGCTTTCTCCCTCTCCCTCTCTCTCCCTCTCTCTCTCTCTCTCTCTCAAAAATAAACATTGAAAAATTAATTTTAAAAAATACACCTTTGTCACTAATGGTAAAGAAAGGCAAAGGATTTAGAATAGTCAGAGTCACAATGGCAAGTGGCAAAATAATTTGATATTATTGCTGTGTGCATAAATATTTAGGTACCAACTTTACAGCAGGTAAGTTATGGGATTATCTTATCACATGCATGGGAACCACATATGCAATTGCAGATTTATTTTACCATGCATCAAGCCTAACAACTGGATTCCAAGTGAATTGAGCACTTGTTTGGAAAAAGAAAGTAATCAAATACGGATTATTTCAATAACAGCCAGAGTTTCTTACTGAGTTTCCTGCCAGCAAAAGGCAGGGGATTTATGCCACTTATTTTTGAGCAAACCACATTTCTCTAATATGGCTGATCCCTCTTAGTCTAAACATTTTCTTTGAAAATGTGAAACCCTGCAATTAAATCTTCCTCCCTGAAACAAGGAGAGTTCACTGAGCTGAGAAACCAAGTGCATCCCCCATAGAGAAGACTGTGATCGGAGAGGGGGGTGTTGTCTGGTGGAAAGATCCACCGATAGCGTGAAAACAGGAGGCTGTGGGAGGGGAGGAGGAGAGAAAACACCATGTGCGCCTCTGAGACCTGCTATATTGAAACAGACGTTCAAAGCTAGTTGGGTGCGTGTGTTTGTCTCTGAGACACGGGAATACTGCGAATACTCACAACATTTCTTATGACAAAGATCGCCTTAGAATTAAGGAAGCTTTGCTGTTGATGATTTTCCTTCTAGTCATGTTTTGCCTTGGGAAGAAAGGAAAAAGCTTTACGAAGAAAAGCAATGGATTTATTAACGAAATGGTTCCCTGGGTTGAAAAATGGCATCTAATGTTTCACAAGTGTGATTTTTCCTTCTGGAAGATCTTATTTGTTAGCATTTAGCCACAGTAGCGTTTCACAGAGGGTCACTTTGGGAGAGGTCCAGAAATTCACGTCTTTCCCCTGACCGTTGTGTTGATAATGGCTAGGGGATTCTGGGGAAGGTGATCTTCTCTTCAGAATGTAATAAGTCACATAAAGATTCTGCATTTGACAGTGAGTGTGAGGGCACTGGAGGCAGGCACCTGTTTGGATCACCTGCTAAAAATACAGCTTCATTATCTTGCCACATGTCCCCAACTCCTCAAAATTAAGGCAATTGAAGCTAAGCTATCTCCAGAATGCCCTGCTGTTAAAATATGTTCATTTTCCTCCCCATAGACATTTATCAGGTCTAACAGCTGCCAGATATGTATAATCCCAGGTGTAGCAAAAAGGGAGAGAAAGCAGCAATCGAGTAAGTCACACAATCCCCAGCTTTGTATTAAGGAAGTGACATGATTTTGTTTTAGAACGAACACCTTATTGGCAACGAAGTGGGCATTAGGAGAGGGGAAACAGGGACAAGATCTACACAGCTACTATGTTGAGTGGTCTAGGTGTGTGAGGATGGAGGTCTGACCTCAGTCAGTGGTCACTGGGACGGAGGCGGGGTATCTGTGAAATACCACTGCCCCCACTGCTCAATATAGTAGCCACCAGTAACACGTGGTGACTTACATTCAAATTTAAATGAATTAAAATTAAATGACACTCAAAATTCTATTAGCCACACTAGTCATATTTCAAGTGTTCAACAGCCAGACCTAGCTAATGGCTACCTTGTTGGGCTGTGAAGATACAGGATGTATCTATATGTGCAGGAATTTCTGTTGGGCAAAGCTAGGAAGGCCTTTGTTGTTTCAAAACTTTATGATTGGCTGTGAGGTTGATGACATGAGGATTTGTAATATTGCAGGGGCACGAATTTGAACCATACTGTGGTTTGATATGTGAGGAAGGGTTGCTTGGCTATTGGGGAGCCATATGGTCCCTCCTGTCCCCTCCAAAACTTTTATCTCAATAACTGGTGATTATGGAACTGTCCTGCACATGTATATATATATATATATGTATATATATATATATATATA